>NC_081409.1:621618754-621981254 GCF_030272615.1 Cryptomeria japonica | reverse complement strand
TGTTTGACTCACCTAGATTTTGCACACTCAGTGCACACATTGATTGTTTCAATGGAATATAGTTGAAGCAACTAAATACAATTCTATCACAATATTATCTATTTTAAAAATATCATATGAAGCAACCTTCACTCCTAGAGGTTCCTTAATACTCAATTCCAATGTATCAATATGTATATAATTCCATTAGTTCATCCTTAAAATGTCTATAGATTAAATATTGTGTCCACAGATCAATATGGTCAATGTCATAAACTTTAATAGACAAATAAATGTGACCTCTCTTATTTCAAGGTTTTCCTTCAAGGTAAGAAGAAATATAATAATGATAATGTATATATGTAAGGTGTTATAGTTTACATTTTTTCTTTTGTTTAAATTCATTAACGAGAACAAAACACATGAAAAATATCTTTATATAAATATGTTTGATAAATATTATCAGCTATTATGTATATAAATATAAGGATGGATCAATTAGGTTGAATCATGTACATATAAATAATAAGAAAATAGATTTAAGCATAAAGTCATAAAAAATTATAAAGCATCTCAAATGCTAATCTCCTAGAATATAAATTGATATCCTCCATAAATGTGTAAACATCTCATGTTTTGATAATATAATTCAATTATAATTTGAATGGATTATGAAATATAATATTCAAAGAAAAATCATATATCACTTAACCATCAAATAGTTAGAAATTACAACCATATGTTATATGAATAAGTTAAGAAAAAAAAATTGTATGAAAAATTTGTTAGATATTACCTTAAAAAAATGATTGGAATTTTCTAACTTGGCTTTTAATGAATTAACTTTAAAAAGGGAATAGAAAGTGCACACCAAAATTATTGTGCAAAGGACCTTTCACATATTGATTGAGCATAAAGATCTTTTCTCATCATTATCATAACCCGTAAACATAATTAGTATCTAGCCTAACTTGCTCTAATACCATGTTAGAAATTAGGATATTGGGATACTAATCATTATAAGAAGGATATAAAATAAATGCATTAAGAATAATACACCATAAATTAACACATTACACAAGATATATATGGGGAAAACTCTTTCGGATATAAAAACCCAATAAACAAGCATTTTATTAAAACACTTACAAATATAGTCTACAATAAAATAGACTAGAACTTGGGGACACTCCTCCAATACTTCCACATGGCCAATAATACTTCATGTGCATAGTGATACAACTCACCATAAAGCTCCAAATTCACACACCTTTCAAATGAGAGAGAACCTACTTAAACATAGAAGGAATGGTCACTTCACTACTCACATGTTTTCAATAACCCCATTCACAAATAATTAATAATCTAATAATTATTAGATTATAATTATTTCAAATTGGATATGCTTATAAAGCATATAATATATAAGATTTTATAACCTTATATTAGAACATTATATATAAATTTTATAAGGATGTGACCCCTAATAACATTATGTTCTAATAGCTTGATATAAGGAGATTTTGTTGCAAGAAAATATAAATTAAACTAGGAATAGAGATGGAGAGGTTCATCAACACCAATTTTGAGTTGTGGAAGCTCAAGATAGAGGGTGGGAAAATATCTATAAGCAATTACATATGATCCAAACCTAATGTAGTGTCACAAGTCAACTAGGATATATTAGATAAAAGGCACAATACCTCACTAGATAGATTTTATTTTGTTGAATCTACATGAAGAAGCCACCTAATGAGATGTTGTCGAGTCTCACAATTTAATAGATAATAATCTTTGTTAAACTAGGTGACTTGTCCAAAGGTTTAATGAAAAAAGATAGTTTGGGCTCCTTGCTAGAGGTCATTCTGTTTTATTTAAAAGAAATTATACTCATTATAATATAATTAACTAATTTTAATCTAGGGATCAAAATGCTTATGTTAAATTTAAAATATTAACTACGGAATTGAATACTTATGTTGGATATAAAATTTTAATATTCTTCTCTTCTTTTTTTGGTACTTTCTTGATAATATATAAAAAGTTCAAGTAATTCACATGCACATACAATGATGATGAATATAATGTACCTACAAGCAATGCAATATGGAACAATAATATTTTATTAAACATATTCATGTAATTAAATTTTAACATATATTTATAGTTCTACTAGTTCTTCTTATCGAATTGAGTGGTCACCTCCCACAAGAATAGAATATTTTTTAAATCATAACCCTTAACTTGAAAAAAAAACATAGAAACCAAATTAAGGAAATACCATTCATGCCAAATGAATAGAATTAAATTGCATTGTATTTCTCCAACATAAAAAATGATAATCAATTAACTATTCTTATTGCATGATACTAATAATTTATAAAGAGAACAACAAGTAAACTCATATCTAATTGATTATCACTATCTCTAGATACTATGATATAATAGTGCGCTAATTATGCATGAATTGTTCATGTTTAACTAGAGTTTTAAGTGAATATGATTGCACAAGTTTGTTATAAAACTGTTAGCAATTAATATACACCCTTACAAAGATATCATGTCAACTATATATTGAAACATAGGAAGACTTCACTAAGTATGGCTTTGATGGATAGTAGTAAACCTCCAAGAGTTTCTTCCCTTGCTACAATCACATAACATGTAACTAAACTATTACTAAAATTGAGGAAAAATAAAAAATGACATAAAATGAGCGTACTTTTAATAAGGTGATGCATCAAATTGTTGTTGTACTACAACTTTGACATGCAATGTTAAATAGTTCAACTATTACACATGAAATATTTAGTATAAAATCACATTTTTAGATGGAAAAGGGTTTTTTCACATCTAATGGATGTTTAAACCAAAAACACAACCTATAACTTGCACAAATATATGTTTCTTCTACTTGAAAGTGTTAATAGGTGGTACATCTAATAAATAATTTTCACATAAATCGTAGAATAATATATCAATCATTAGTTTGCACACAATTGAATGAAATATTGTGAAAGTAAAAAATTGATCTTTATTGATAAGAGGGGCTTACACAATAGTACATATTAAGGAAAGGTTTGACATTTCCTTCAAAATTCAATAATACAATGTTATTTTAGTCTTAATATTAAAATTTTGAGTTACAATATATTTTTTGTTGGAGAGAACCCTCTAAAGGTTGTAATAGTTAGTATAAAATACAAGAATCAACCCCTAACTATGCATCCATATGGATTTCTCAACTATCTCCTAAATCTTTGACACATTTTTTAAAGAAATAAATTACAATATTTCCTGGTTTCTTGAGTAAACTCTTCCTTGATCACCCAACTACTTTCTCCACTTTCTTTGGCCCCTTTAAATGATGTTTGTTTGTGATTGAAGGCTTGGGTTTAAAAGATTTTGAATTTCTTTATAAAGACCTCTTTGGATAGGCTCCTAGATGCTTAGAGATGAGGATAACCAGTCAAAATGCTCCCTAGATCTTCTCCTCCAACTATCCCCTTTGCTAACTAACCCCTATATGCTGACAACCTATCATTACATCTCATTGAACTTATAAACCCACCCACCATGCTTATAGTAAATGTGATAGGCACTTTCATGATGATTAGAAGACCTAAAAATATGCAGGATATCCTTAAGATATGAAAATGGCACATGTCTTACCATGTGTGCATACTATCACCTCTACCTATGTTATTTTCTCCATATTTTCCATTAGATCTATGTTATGCAAGTTCTAGAATTGTGAGTTTGCCTTGATTGGCTTTGTTTTTTTGTTTTTTTAAATCCTATATTTCAATAAATATTATTGTCATGATTGTGATATTGAGCTTTAATACTATTGTTCCTCTATCTTTTCTTATTTTGCCTTCTTGATAAACTATCTTGACATTCCTTTCATAGCTTCCTTGAAAAATCTTAGAACCTTTACAGATTTTATATGACTATTTTTTCAGTTTAATCATAAGGAAATATACTAAATCTATCCTTCTACAAGTCTTAGAGACTTTCCACTCCTTCACATACCCATAATTGAACATTTCATCACCATTCTATAGAAAATAAGATGCCTCTGCCACCAATACCCTACCAGCCACAATGAAATCTACTCCTAAATTTTATCACCACCATCTAGTTTTATATAAGATCCATTGTCTATCATATGCATGCTCAACTTGCTTAGGATCATCTTCTATATTTCCGTCTCAATCATTGTCATCTTTCCAAAGGTTTTTAACTATTGGGCACAATGCTACCATGACTTTTTTCTCTTCATATAAGACCAACATTATCACAATATTAACCTTAAAAGGACTATATGCTTGCTCTCTATTCAACCATTTCCGCTTTCCTCAATACTTTTCCCAAGCTTAGGTTTGTATATTTTTATTTATAAATGATATGGCTACATTCATCCCTTCTTTACTTTCTTGTTTTCCTTATACCATGATTACAAATCTCAACTTTATGTAATAACCCACCATAAATTAACTCAACAAAACTGAGCATTCTTTTTTTGTTTTTGTTTAATTTAATGATTGTGTTTGATTCAATTGCATACTCTCGGCATCCATTCATTTGGATTAGGTATTCATCCATCCGGGATGAGCATCTAACCATACGGGTTAGGCATCGGTCCATACAGGACATAAGATTTCATCTATCTAATACGAGATAGGCATCTACCCATATGGGGTAGGCATCTATCCAATCGGGATAGGAGGTGCTCTGGCCAGAGACTTAGACTTATCGGGACCATTCGGGTCCTGAGCCACTCACTAAGTACTACACTCTTCTAACAGAAGTGCACCGAGGTCATCGTCCTTAGGAGTAATTAAATAACATAATTCAAGCTTGAATTTCACCTCAGAATTTGGCTTAAAGCCTTGGGAAGTCAAGCGAATCCATACGGGATTCCTTCCGAGTATGCATTGAATTACTTTTTCTATTTTATTATACTTATCTTTCAAATTAGGATTCTTACTCAATCCTTCTTTTTTCCAAGCCTAGACCCCACCCACGAACGCCTGAGTACTAGGGACAACTCCATCCCAAGACTGCCTACATACCCATTTCGGCACGGGATCAAGGCGTACAATATGTAGTTCTATTTTCTACTCTAAGGTTTGATGTAAACTGATTAGTGGGTACGCAACCCTTTCTAGGGTCAATGTCCTAGACAGTTTCTCTGCGGTTGCTACCCACGATGGTAGCACTTAAGCAAAGGCTCAAGATGGCCTATTGCTTGTGGCCTAAAACAACTAGATCCTAATTCTTATCATAGGCGTCACCCTTGACCAATTGTCAATCAACAACAATTCTTCAAGATTAAATCAATTTTATAAAAGCATTCCATTCAATCAACCCTAACAGGGGTTTACTATGGTTAACTCAGCAGATGAAAGATCATTTCAGAATTATCTTATTAAATTATTGATCCAAGGGGGATTACCCGCCCCTTGGATTTTAACTTCCAAGTGTCCCTTATTACTCCCCGATGATTTATAGGGACCATGCCATAGACATCGTTTTTGCAGCTTTATTAGGTGTTAAGTGCAGTAGTTCAACACGATGGCATTACCCATAAGCGTGACCCAGAGGCACTGTATATACCGAACGCTGCTAGGTTTTGGTTTTCCAACATCTTTTATTTAATTTTCTAACTTATGATAAACATCATACTTGGAAATAATTATGAATTGAACGCGTATAATTAGACATTGCAAAGCTCAATTAATGAAATTAACTACTTGATGAATTACATGGAATAAAAACCATAACTAAAATTATTTATTATTCAAAACTTGAATTATAACTTGCATAATAATAACAATTAGGAAACTTGAATAATAATAATTAAACATGTAACTTGCATGGAGATGGAAACACCAATAAATGTAATCAATGTAAGGAATTTGCATGAGGCGAAGGTATTGTAAGTTACATGCAAGAATATCGCCTATAAAGTCACTAGTCCCAAAAATAGAATTTAGCTTCAAACCATATTGACATGGATAAATTGCTAAGTGGATCTTAAGAAGGTATAATTTAATTTACAATTTATAAATTTGCTAAAACTAATTATAAATCTAAAAATTTACCTAAGTTTAAAATTTTTATTAAACTAAAATTTTTATATATAATTTTTTTTTTTAACATTATACAAAATGCCATGAATTTAATCGAAATGGCATTTAAAAAAAAAGATGAAAGGGAGGAAGTGGGAGTGGGACCCATGGGTCCCATCACCACTGCAGGTACTTCGAAAGCAGGCCCGCAGTGGTGAGGGGACCTCGTGGTCCCCTCCACTACCCTACGGCCACTGTCGTGATAGTGACCGTAGGGGAAGTGGAGGGTACCACTTCCCCAGCGGTTACTAAACCGCCTCCACTAGCCTGTAGGCCGCCCAATACTCATAAATTTTGAATGATGTGATTTCAAAATTAAAATTGCTTGCAATGTTTAATATGTTCATTTTCATTTGATATAAATTTAATAATATATATATATATATATATATATATATATATATATATATATATATATATATATATATATATATATATATATGTATGTATGTATGTATGTATGTATGTATGTATGTATGTATGTATGTATGTATAATTAAATGTGGTTATATATTTCTGTTTTATTTCCAGTCTATTTACAATATAAGAGAGATATAAATATAACAAAAGGAATATTTATGTGAATATGAATTTAACCACAGAGATGAAACAACCCAGGGAGATTAATTCGTTCTCAACAATGTACAGATAGTTGAAAAATAGATGATTATGCTGAGTTAAACAAAGCTTTCAGAGGAAGGATTTTAGGAGCTAATATTTACAGAGAGGGATTTATTTCCTTATTCACAGAGAGATTTATTTCTACATATAAAAATAATCATGAAATCAAATGAGAGTAAAGATTCATTCACAAGGATGAATAACACAGAGGTTTATTCACGGGGAGATATATTCTTCAATTTCAACTGATATTCATAGAGAGATTTTCTTTCAGATTTCTATTTGAAGAGCCAAAGAAATGAATTTGAGGGAAGAAATAAGGATTAAGATTCAAATCACACAGGGAAGAGTTTTAATCTCAGAAAAGAGATTTAAAAATAAAGGAAATATGATTTTTGCACAGATCTACAATCTTTGGAAAAACAAAAAGCAAGATTATGTGCATATTTCCTAAATAAAATAAATAATAGAGCTGCCTTTTATTCCTAAATAAGAAGAAGAGATTTATTTATTCATTCACAGAGAGGGAGATTTATTTATTTTTATATTCAATATAATCTCTAGTTTTCAAGAGAAAACAGAAAAGCAAAAATCTGATTTTCTACCTTTTAAATAGATTAAATAAAATACGCAAGAGAAGTCTGCATTTGTATTTAAAAAGAGAAGGAATTATATCACTGCAATTCTTTAAAGAAAACAAATAGATTTTCTTCCTATTTAGCAAATAAAAAAATGATTTCTTTCAGAAAACTATATTCAACTAAAGAGTCTAGAAACTATATGTATTTTTTGATAAATACAAATTCCTCATATGACAAAAGGAGAGAACCTGGTTTGCTAAAGCTTGATGTTGAATCTTCTAGCTATCCTTTGATCCTTCCTTGCAACTTGAGAGAGATCCTTCAAACAATAACTTAAAAATCCTGCAACAAAAATGAGACTACCAAAGAAAAACTTGGGAAATTTCCTTCAAAACATAGTCAACTCGCTTGCATATCATTTTATAAGAAAAATCCCTCCCTTCCACTATCTAGAAAATTTTAATTAAAAAAGAGATTCTTTTCCAATATTGGACTCATGCAAATTGATTAAACTTAGTGGGGGAGTTACATGCAAAGTGGTGGAGATTCCTCTAGAAGCTTCTTATTCTTCCTACAACATGTGCCATAATTGGGAGTGGAAAATAAATAAATAAATAAAAATAATTATATTCTCCAAGTGTGTGTGTGTGTGTGTGTTCATGTTATTCTTTTATAACATTTATTAAATCATTTTAAGTAATTTAACCAAAAACATAATAGAATTGTATTTAAATCAAAAAGTGATAGAGGAGGGTTGTGACATCCTCCCCCCCTTAATTTGTGCATCGTCCCGATGTACTTATTGAACGCATCCAAAAGAGTCTATAGTTCATGATTAAAACAAAAAAGGAAACAACTGCTACATCTCTCTAGTATCTTCCCACGTGGCATTCTTCTCATCATACTTGTTCCATTGTACTTTGCATTGATCAACCTCTCTGTTGCGCAATTGGCACTGGCGCCTCTCCAAGATTTTGAATGGCTCTATCGTTATTCCTCCCATTTCCTAGACCTGTAAAGCATCCCAATTCAAAATGTGTTTCTCATTAGGTACATACTTTTTAAGAAGAGATCCAGTAGGACAACAGGTCAGGCATTTTCTAGGCCTCAGGATGCCCAGTTCCAGGCATGGGGTGCTTGCTTTACATGTGGAGCCATGGGGCATTTGGCGAGGGATTGCCCTCAGGGATAGGTAGCAGGGAGTCAGCGTGGCCACTTCAGAACCGACAGTTGGTGATATGGGCAGGTCCCATAGAGTATTTGCAGCGGTTGACAACCGCCAGGCTGATCATCAGGCCACGGTTATCGAATCTTCAGGTATAATCAGAGGTAACAATGTATCTATTTTGTTTGATTCAAGAGCTACTGACTCCTTTATATCTCTATCGGTTGTGGAGCGTTGCGGGCTAGTGGCAACTAGGCAGGGTGTCAGTTGGGAAGTGGAATTAGCTTCAGGGGCTAGAGTGTCAGTGGAATCAGAGGTTAGGGCATGTCAGCTGCAGATTGGCAAGACCACCACTTTAGTAGACCTTAGAGTGACTCCACTTGGATCTTATAGAATCGTACTTGGCATGGATTGGCTTTATGCCCACAGAGCCAAGATGGATTGCCGCCTAAAAAGGATTGAGTGTGAGGATGATCATGGTTCGCCCATAGTCATCACCGGGATTCAGAGGCCCGTGTCTCTTCGTATGATCTCCGCAATGCAGCTTAAGCAGAGCATGCGGAAGGGATGTCAGCTTTTTGCTATCACTATCAGTGACAGAGAGGAAGAGGAGGAAAAACAAACATCGCTCGATGACCATCCTATCCTTAAGGGATATTCAGATGTATTTCCTTCAGAACTACCGGGAATGCCTCCCCGCAGAGAGATTGATTTTCATATAGACCTAGTACCAGGAGCCGAGCCAGTTTCCAGAGCACCTTATAGAATGACCACAAATGAGCTTAATGAACTTAAAATTCAGCTTGAGGAACTTCTTGAGAAGGGTCATATCCGTCCTAGCGTATCCCCGTGGGGTGCACCAGTCATCTTCGTTAAGAAGAAGGATGGATCTCTCCGATTGTGTATGGATTATCGGCAGCTAAATAAAGTAACCATCAAGAACCGATATGCTTTGCCCAGGATTGATGATTTATTTGACCAGCTTCAGGGTGCCAAAGTCTTTTCCAAAATAGATCTGAAGTCAGGATACCATTAGTTGAGAATAGTGGAAAGTGATATCCACAAGACCGCATTTCACACTAGATATGGTCACTATGAGTTTACCGTAGTCCCCTTTGGACTTACGAATGCCCCAGCAGTTTTTATGAGCCTCATGAATGGGGTGTTCCATACCTTTCTGGACCGTTTTGTTATTGTGTTCCTCGATGATATACTGATATATTCTCAGAATGAGAAGGAGCATGAGGAGCACCTAAAATAGGTATTGTAGTGTTTGCGGGATAACCAGTTGTTTGGCAGCCTATCGAAGTGTGCTTTCTTTCGATCTGAGGTCAAGTACCTTGGACACGTTATTTCCAGTGATGGGATCTCAGTTGACCCATCAAACATTAGGGCTATTATGGATTGGCCAGTGCCTACCAGTGTGACAGAGGTCAGGAGTTTCATGGGTTTAGCAGGTTATTACCGACATTTTGTCAAGGGTTTCTCCAGAGTCGCACACCCTATTACCTCTCTTCAGCGTAAAGGGAAGAAATTTGAGTGGACAGAGAAGTGCGAGAAGGCCTTTCAGGAACTCAAGAAGGCACTTACTAGTGCTCCTATCCTTGTTGTACCAGATCCTTCAGCTGACTTCATGGTCTATGCAGATGCTTCCTTAGAGGGTTTAGGGGCAGTTCTTATGCAGGGTGGTAGGGCCATAGCTTTCGAGTCTAGGAAACTTAAGACTCATGAACTTAATTATCCCACTCACGACCTTGAGCTCACAGCAGTAGTGCATGCACTTGTGAGGTGGAGACACTTCCTTTTAGGACATCACTTTGAGTTGCATTCAGATCATCAGAGTCTTCAGTACATCTTCACTCAGCCGAACCTTAATGCACGTCAGAGGAGATGGATGGAGTTCTTGTGCGAATATGATTTTGACGTTCACTACATCAAAGGAAAGGAAAATGTAGTTGCAGATGCCTTGAGTAGGAGACGTCACGAGGTTTACACCATATCCATGGGCACAGACTTGAGAGACCGTATACTTCGGCACTTGTCAGAGGATGGATGGTATGCAGAGGTTTGTCAGGTATTACGTTCTCAGGTTACTCTAGAAGGGAAATATGTGGAAATATGAGGATATGCTTCGTATGTACGTCATGGATCATCAGACCCGATGGGAGGAGTATCTTCCCTTAGTGGAGTTTGCCTATAACAACGGGCATCACACTTCCTTGGGAATGCCACCCTACCAGGCATTATACGGTAGGCCTTGTAGGACGCCCTTAAGTTGGGATCGCATAGAGGATAGAGTTGCTATTGGTCCTGAGTTAGTTCAGGATATGGAACAGCAGGTGGATTTGATTAGGCAGCGTCTCAGAGAGGCTCAAGATAGACAGAAGAAGTATGCCGATGCAAAGAGGATAGATCGTAGTTACTTGGTTGGAGATAGAGTTTTCTTGAGAGTGCGACCGCATAAGAGTCCAATCCATTACAGAAAGGGTTCTAAGCTCGCACCTCGCTTTGTAGAACCTTTTGAGATTCTGGAGAGGATAGGTCCAGTTGCCTACCGTTTAGCTTTGCCACCTAGCCTGTCACGCATCCACGATGTGTTTCATGTTTCAGTTTTGAGAAAATATATCTATGATGAGTCTCACCTTTTAGATTGGGATGCCTTGCAGGTGGAGTCGGACGGGCAGCTAGCTTTGGAGCCCATTCGCATTTTGGCACGCCGAACATTGGCCCTTCGAGGTCGAGAGCTAGACCAGGTTAGGGTCCAGTGGGATTGTTATGATGAAGTTACGGCTTCATGGGAGGACACAGCACGTATGAGATCAGAGTACCCTCACCTCTTTGATGAACTCCAGGAGGAAGTTCATGCCTAGAGGGGGAGGATGTGAGGCCTCACCTCGACTCAGTCTGACATTCAGTGGATTTTATATTTTAGATTATTATGGATACTTTATTTTGATGCATTTTGAGACTTAGAACTTATATGATTTCAGGATTTGGATAACATTTCTATGATTTGATGATTTACTTACATGCTTTATGAGATAGAACACTACATGATTATTAGATAGAATGATATTGCAATGATAGATGTCGTTATTGAATTTGCAGGACTTTACTCTGAATATAGAACTATGATGTATGTTTAGTTTATGTGAATTGGGATGAAAATTGCTTATGTGAAATTGTTTGATAAAAGATGTATTCAATCTGTGCAGATGAAAATTGTATGCAAGTAATGATGTGTATTGTTATATTATTGAATTATATTATATATGAATATTTGGAAGCACTAATGTGTAAATTGAGATGCGCAGGAAATTTACCATGTGACCATGGAAAATTACGGAGAATCAAACCTAGACTTATGTACGTTCGTAAAGCCAGGGTTTGTCTATTTGGAGAGACAACACCCCGTTTGTGTTGTATTTTATTCGTAACAGTATATGCTGCATGAGTGTTAAGTGTTATTTAATTTTATTGTGTAAAAGCCTCAAGAGACAATTTCATGTTTTATTTTTGGTAAAAGTGTTTTATTTGTGTCACTTGACACGTGTGTATTTAAATTTAAATGTTTTATTTTGTCTCTTGGTGGGAAAGTGTTTAATTATAGTTTTCTTAATAAATTAATGTGTTGTCATAAATACTTTGGGAATATAATATTTGGAGTGGTCAACTTATGTTTGACCCGAAAATAAACTTCAGAGGGGTTTAAAATGGGTTAAATGAACACCTAGGGGTAGTTTAATAGGGTTTCCTAAAGCCCATAAGGTATACCTAGGGGTTAGGGGTAATTTTAGGCAAGTTTCTACTTTATAATGATCTTTTTAACACTTTAAAAATTGGTTTTTTTGAGTTGAGTGAAAATTGAAAATTGAAGTTAAATCAAATCAAGATTTTTCCTTTTGGAAGGAGAGTCTTTTTGCATTTTTCTTTCTTTCTTCTTTTTGTTTTTTTTTAGAATCCTGTGAGAACTCAGAATGTGAGCTTCTTAAGGAAGATTTTTGGGAATAGCAGGGTAATCACCCACTCTCCATTTTTGGAGACAGAAGAAAATTTGGAAAGAAAATAATGTTATGGAATAGAGAAATTGAATAAGGGTAGAAGGAAAAAGATTTGTGGATTGGGCAGCTCTTCATCAGATATCATAATAACCTTTGGGCAGATTAAGGTTGGTTTCAATTATTATTTGTAATGTCTTCTTGTTTATGTATGGAAGTTCTTTGTATAAGAAATCTGTGTTCTTGAAAGTTTATGTTTGAAAAACTCTTGGTATTTTTGCTTTATGAAAATGTTGTGTTTTGGGAGTTTTCTCAAGATCTCTTACTCTTGGGAGAGAAGAGGATCTTGAGGGTGGTAGCAATGACAGCCCTCGAGTGAGAGACTCTCTTTTGAGAGCGATCACAAGGGATCTTTGTGTGACCCTTGCTGCATGGCCTGTTTGTGCAATGGGGGTCATAAGGAGGGATATAAGGCTAGAATGCCTTTGGGGGGCATAAGGAATAGGGGTTGAGATTCTTGATATTTTTATTGTGCCATGAGGTGGCTTCTTGTTTATTTCATACTTGCAGTTCTCCTCAGGGTATTGGTCCACTACCACCCTTTGAAAATGTTCATCACTAGAGTGTGGTGCTGTGAAAGCCAAGTTGGGAATGTGTCTGAAAAGAATCTGTATGCAATGCTTTCTATGTGTTTGCCTGTTTGTTACCCGTCTAGGAATTGGTTCTCCGAGCTCGGGGGTGGCTACCAGTTAGCCTAGGCTGGGAGGTGAGCACTCCGTGGTCATATTTGTGTTTTCTATTATGCAGGAAAATCAGAGGAAAGAGAATAGGAACCATGAAAAGACACTGAAGATTATTATGGAAGATACTTAAATTCAGTTGCAGATGTTTGTTTAAAGTTGTTATAGAAATATGCCTCATTCATAGTAAAGAGAAGCAAGTTGTAATTTGTGAAAGTAGACTTGAAGTTTTATTGTTGTGACTATTCAGAGAAACATCCTGTAAATTGGTAGAATATCTTAGAGTTGTTTTTAAAAAAAAAGAAAAGCTTGTTTATTTCTACTTCCGGTTGATGGTAAAATTTAAAGTTATTTTGTGTTGCATGCAAAAGCTTCTTGTGTTTTGGAAAGAAATAAAGGAATAGATTTCAATTAAATTTTATCTGTATTTTTACTTGTGGCAAAATAGAAGTTTATTTATGCTAAAAGATTTTAAGTAATTTAATGGAAAAAGATGTTTTATGTAAATATTTTATTAGAAAAAAAAATAAAATCAATGAAATTCTTTTTATTCCAGAAAAGTATATTGTATCTTTTTAAAAAGTATTCTAAATTGTTTTTTTTTAGTTATCATTGATTTAAAAGGCTTATTATATATATATATATATATATATATATATATATATATATATATATATATATATATATATATATATACTTAATGTTTTTCCCTTTATTATAATAGTTTTAAAAAAAAATTCGCATGTAAATCTCTTTTTTAAAAGAAAAATATATATATTCATATTGAAATATTTTCACCATTTTTAACTATGGATATAAATTTATATAAATATAAATATATATATATATATATATTTATATATATATATATATATATATATATTTATATATATATATATATATATATTTATTTATATATTATATATTTAAAAAAAATTAAAAATTAAAAAAAAAGGGGGGAGAATGTGTTAGGGTCCTCGCGGACTCCACTGTGTGTACGCACAGTGGAGGGCCGCGCGGCGCCCACTGTGTGCACACACAGTGGAGCCGCTTTCGGCTCCCACTATGTGGGCACACAGTGGACGGCCACGGCCGCCACTGTGTGGCCACACAGTGGGGAGCTGCTAGCAGCGCCCACTGTGCGCTCACACAGTGGCGCACGACTCTCTCCCGCCTTCAATCTCCCATGACCTGCACAAAAAAAGATTTCATGGCCGCCAAGGGTTTTGGCCCAACAAGTTAATTCCCTGTAAAAAAAAAAATATATGGATTAAACCCTAGCCCGGATGGGGCTAGGGCAATTTGGTTTTAAAAATAAATATGTTAATTAGTTTAGATAATATATATGTGAGAAATTAGAACCCTAATTAGGGTTGGGGGGAAAATTTGATTAAATTTAGGAGGTTAAAATGGTTTTTGAATTAGAATTAAAATATTTAACATATATGTAAAATATATATATATATATATATATATATATATATATATATATATATGTATCCATATATATATATATGGGTATATATATATGTATATATATGAATTTTGATCATAATTTTGGGTAAGTATTTAAATTATAAATATATATACATATATATATATATATATATGTATATACAAATATATATATATATATATATATATATATATATATATATATATATATTTATATAACCCTGATTTTTATTTGGAATAAATAATAAAGAGAAATTTATAAATGGTTGATTAGGCTACATAGACATATTGGAGGTTAAATTAAATTTCCCCACCTATTTCCTTTAGCTTGATTAATTTAATAAACCTAATGACTAGGTATCTCTTGCAGATAGAATTATACCAGTTAGTTTTTCCGCAATTAAAATTAAACAATTTTATCGATGCTTAGTTCGTTTCAGAATTAGCTCGAATTTAATAATGGAAATTTCATTAACGCTCGTCGCGAGAGTGAACTTGTTAATTAAATTAGTATGTTTTAAAAAAAAATATTGTTCCATTTTTGCCCTAAATTTTGGGCATGACAAAGATCCTCTATGCGAGGTATGGGATACCTATTCTTTATTGTGACCTTGTTCAACATCCTATAGTCGATGCATAGTCTTAAGGTTCTATCCTTCTTCTTAACAAACAAGACTGACACTCCCCATGGTGATACACTTGGCCTTATTAATCCCTTAGCTAAGAGTTCCTCTAATTTCATCTTGAGTTCTTGCAATTCAGTTGTGTTCATTCTGTAAGGTGCCCTTGATACTGGTTCAGCTCCCGGTAGTACGTCGATAGAAAATTCAAACTTCCTTTTGGGGGGAAAGCCGGGTAATTCTTCTGGAAATACATCCTTGAATTCTTTTAAGAAAGGGGTATTTTCAAAGGTTGGGGTATTTTCCTCTTTTCCTTCATCAATTTCAACCATATAGATTAGGCCTCCTCTTCTTCTTTCCTTCTTTAATTGCATGGCTGATATGGTTTCTATACTAATGGGGTTAAACTTTCCTTGGGTTTTGACCCTTTTTCCCCCATCATCCAAACATTCAACAACTTTATTATAGCAATCTACATTATCTTGATGGTCTGTTAACCAACTCATTCCAATAATTACATCATATAATCCTAGGGGTGCCACATAGAGATCCACCCTTGTTTCAAACTCAAGAAATTGTACCCTTGCCCCTGGCAAACACTTAGTTACTTCCCTAGTTGCCTTATCCCCATATTGAACTATCCATGATGACTCCATTTGATAAACTTTTAATGCATATTTTCTTACTTATTCAATTGAGATGAAACATTTAGATGACCCAGTGTCAATTAGAATTGAAATTGGTTGTTCAAATAGTGCACCTGTAGTTTCCACGGGAACATTCTGGTATCTTCCTCTTCGGTTCCTAACTGCTGCATGAATCCTTTGTTGGGGTTGATTGGCCCTAATCTGACCTTGCATCCTGGGACACTCTCTATCAAAATGGTTTCCCCCACACATGAAGCATCCACCTGGAGGACCCTCCTACCTTGGTTCCTAGGAGGATCATTCCTTGTTTCATTGGCCCTGGGTGGATAAGTTATCCTGCTCTGTTGGTCATTCCTGTTGTAGTTGCCTCTGTTATTATTGCCCCGATTATTATTATTATTTATATTCCTCTGATATTGATTAGGGGGTGGCCTTCTTTCAGAAGAATTATTCCTTTGACCTTTGTTGAAGTTATTGTTCCCATTGAATTCCCGCTTCCTTTTAAATGAGTGGTTCCCATTATAGTTCTGCCCTGCTAATGTTTGAATCTTCCTTTCTTGCCTTAGGGAATTCTCAAGTACTTCGTTCATGTTTTGGGGGTCTATGCATGTCAACCTCTACCCCTATGTTGGTATTTAGCCCCAAAATGAACTTCCTTGCTTGGCCTTCTTCATCTTTTTGGTACATAGGTACATATTTAAGCAATTTGGTGAACTTATCCCAATATTGTTGGACTTATAGGGGCCCTTGACGTAGATTATGGAATTCTATCACCTTCTCATCAAAGAACAATTGAGGGAGCCAGCTCTCTCAGAAGTGGTGAACAAATTGATCCCATGTGACCGTATCCCTGCTATACCCATTTTGTTCTTTGGTGTTGGTCCACCAACTAGCTACCTCCCCTGTGAGTTGATAGGAACCCCATAAGGCTTTGGTTGTTTTGCTAAAATCTCTTATTTCAAAATACTTTTTCATTTTATTTAACCAATTCTCAGCTCCTTCACCAATTTGCCTCCCATTGAACTTAGGAGGGGTGATTTTCTTTAGATCTTTGGAGAGTTCCAATATGTTATTTTCTTTTCTTTTACTCATCATAATCCCTTGATTGCTACCAGGGTTTCCATTTTCAGTACCACTTCGATTTTCAAAGTCATTCTGCCTTGCCCTAGGGTCCTACATTGATTGTTCCAAGAAGTTGATTTTATCTCTTTGCTCGGTTAGAAGGTTGATTATGGCCTCAACCCCATCTTCATTATTTCCTGGGTTATGTTGATCCCCTTCATGGTCTTCCTCATGGTTTTCTTCATGGTTTTCCTCATGGTTTTCTTCCCTTTGACTTCTAGTGGAGTACGTCTTCCATTACCCCTTCCTCTTCCTCTTCCTCTTCCTCTTCCTCTAGCCATTCTAGGTTTTTACCTGAAAGTTAAATTATGTAGTTAGTTCTTGGTTTAGGATTTTAAAATTTAATTTCTACCATTGCAAAACATTCCCTTAGTTGTATAAATTGAAGTGAGCACAAGGTCTAGATTTGAACCTTTGCTCTGATACCACATGTAATAACCCACCATAAATTAACTCAACAAAATTGAGCATTCTTTTTTTTGTTTTGTTTAATTTAATCATTGTGTTTGATTCAATTGGATACTCTGGGCATCCATCCATTTGGATTAGGCATTCATCCATCCGGGATGAGCATCTAACCATACAGGTTAGGCATCAGTCCATACGGGACATAAGATTTCATCTATCCAATACGAGATAGGCATCTACCCATATGGGGTAGACATCTATCCAATCGGGATAGGAGGTGCTCTGGCTAGAGACTTAGACTCATTGGGACCATTCGGGTCCTGAGCCACTCACTAAGTACTACACTCTTCTAACAGAAGTGCACCAAGGTCACCGTCCTTAGGAGTAATTAAATAACATAATTCAAGCTTGAATTCTGCCTCAGAATTTGGCTTAAAGCCTTGGGAAGTCAAGTGAATCCATACGAGATTCCTTCTGAGAATGCATTGAATTACTTTTTCCATTTTATTATACTTATCTTTCAAATTAGGATTCTTACTCAATCCTTCTTTTTACCAAGCCTAGACCCCACCCACAAACGCCTGAGTACTAGGGACAACTCTGTCCCAAGACTGCCTACATACCCGTTTTGGCATGGGATCAAGGCGTAGAATATGTAGTTCTATTTTCTACTCTAAGGTTTGATGTAAATTGATTAGTGGGTACGCAACCCTTTCTAGGGTCAATGTCCTAGACAGTTTCTTTATGGTTGCTACCCACGATGGTAGCACTTAAGAAAAGGCTCAAGATGGCCTATTGCTTGTGGCCTAAAACAACTAGATCCTAATTCTTATCATAAGCGTCACCCTTGACCAATTGTCAATCGACAATAATTCTTCAAGATTAAATCAATTTTATAAAAGCATTGCATTCAATCAACCCTAATAGGGGTTTACTATGGTTAACTCAACGAATGAAAGACCATTTCAGAATTATCTTATTAAATTATCGATCCAAGGGGGATTACCCGCCCCTTGGATTTTAACTTCCAAGTGTCCCTTATTACTCCTCGACGATTTATAGGGACGATGCCACAGACGTCGTTATTGCAGCTTTATTAGGCGTTAAGTGCAGTAGTTCAACACGACGACATTACTCGTAAGTGTGACCCAGAGGCACTGTATATACCGAACACTACTAGGTTTTGGTTTTCCAACATCTTTTATTTAATTTTCTAACTTATGATAAACATCATACTTGGAAATAATTATGAATTGAACGCGTATAATTAGACATTGCAAAGCTCAATTAATTGAATTACCTACTTGATGAATTACATGGAATTAAAACCATAACTAAAATTATTTATTATTCAAAACTTGAATTATAACTTGCATAATAATAACAATTAGGAAATTTGCATAATAATAATTAAATGTGTAACTTGCATGGAGATGGAAATGCCAATAAATGTAATCAATGTAAGGAATTTGCATGAGGCGAAGGTAGTGTAAGTTACATGCAAGAATATCGCCTATAAAGTCACTAGTCCCAAAAATAGAATTTAGTTTCAAATCATATTGACATGGATAAATTGCTAAGTGGATCTTAAGAAGGTATAATTTAATTTACAATTTATAAATTTGCTAGAACTAATTATAAATCTAAAAATTTACCTTAGTTTAAAATTTTTATTAAACTAAAATTTATATATGAAAAAAATAAAAATTTAACATTATACAAATTGCCACGAATTTAATCGAAATGGCACTTAAAAAAAAAAAGATGAAAGGGAGGAAGTGGGAGTGGGACCCACGGGTCCCATCACCATTGTGGGTATTGCGGAAGCAGGCCCGCAGTGGTGAGGGGACCCTGTGGTCCCCTCCACTACCCTGCGGCCACTGTCGTGACAGTGACCGTAGGGGAAGTGGAGGGTACCACTTCCCCGACGGTTACTAAACTGCCTCCACTAGCCTGCACGTCGCTCGATACTCATAAATTCTGAATGACGTGATTTCAAAATTAAAATTGCTTGCAATGTTTAATATGTTCATTTTCGTTTGATATAAATTTAATAAAATATATATATATATATATATATACATATATATATAATTAAATGTGGTTATATAATTATGTTTTGTTTCCAGTCTATTTACAATATAAGAGAGATATAAATATAACAAAAGGAATATTTTATGTGAATATGAATTTAATCACAGGGATGAAACAACCCAGGGAGATTAATTCGTTCCCAGCAATGTACAAATAGTTGAAAAATAGATGATTATGCTAAGTTAAACAAAGCTTTCAGAGGAAGGATTTCAGGAGCTAATATTTACAGAGAGGGATTTATTTCCTTATTCACAGAGAGATTTATTTCTACATATAAAAATAATCATGAAATCAAATGAGAGTAAAGATTCATTCACAGGGATGAATAACACAGAGGTTTATTCACAGGGAGATATATTCTTCAATTTCAACTGATATTCACAGAGAGATTTTCTTTCAGATTTCTACTCGAAGAGCCAGAGAAATGAATTTGAGGGAAGAAATAAGGATTAAGATTCAAATCACACAGAGAAGAGTTTTAATCTCAAAAAAGAGATTTAAAAATAAAGGAAATATGATTTTTGCACAGATCTACAATCTTTGGAAAAACAAAAAGCAAGATTATGTGCATATTTCCTAAATAAAATAAATAATAGAGCTACCTTTTATTCCTAAATAAGAAGAAGAGATTTATTTATTCATTCGCAGAGAGAGAGAGATTTATTTATTTTTATATTCAATATCATCTCTAGTTTTCAAGAGAAAACAGAAAAGCAGAAATCTGATTTTCTACCTTTTAAATAGATTAAATAAAATAGGCAAGAGAAGTCTGCATTTGTATTTAAAAAGAGAAGGAATTATATCACTGCAATTCTTTAAAGAAAACAAATAGATTTTCTTCCTATCTAGCAAATAAAAAAATGATTTCTTTTAGAAAACTATTTTCAACTAAAGAATCTAGAAACTATATATATTTTTTGATACAAATTCCTCATATGACAAAAGGAGAGAACCTGGTTTACTGAAGCTTGATGTTGAATCTTCTAGCTATCCTTTGATCCTTCCTTGCAACTTGAGAGAGATCCTTCAAACAATAACTTAAAAATCCTGCAACAAAAATGAGACTACCAAAGAAAAACTTGGGAAATTTGCTTCAAAACATAATCAACTCCCTTCTTTGAAACTTGCATATCATTGTATAAGAAAAATCCCTCCCTTCCACTATCTAGAAAATTTTAATTAAAAAGGAGATTCTTTTCCAATATTGGACTCATGCAAATTGATTAAACTTAGTGGGGGAGTTACATGCAAAGTGGTGGAGATTCCTCTAGAAGCTTCTTATTCTTCCTACAACATGTGCCATAATTGGGAGTGGAAAATAAATAAATAAATAAAAATAATTATATTCTCCAAGTGTGTGTGTGTGTGTGTTCATTTTATTCTTTTATAACATTTATTCAATCATTTTAAGTAATTTAACCAAAAACATAATAGAATTGTATTTAAATCAAAAAGTGATAGAGGAGGGTTGTGACACTTTAGCATTCTATGATTGTTTTTAAAGTGTGCTATTTGTTCTCTTCATTATTCTTAGGTCATCTTGATTGACTATCTTGATTTTGCAAAGGTATGATTTCCTTCCAATGTGAATATATTTCTCATTGTAGATGAAAGGACAAAGTAATATCCTACCTTTTCTTTGATACCTCTATCTATGTTATTGTTCATCTCATTGCTCTTGTTTCTAGCTAGCATGTTATTTCTTCTAGGATGTTACAATAACTATCAACAAATCACTTTATTTATTTTGTGAGCCCACCATCATCATTATTGTCTCATTCAAGGCGTGATTATCTATTTCATTTCATGTTTTCTTTATTCTATGATGTCTTGTAATGAAACTATTATGATAGTGTTATACACATGCATTTCATGGATAACCTTAGTTCACATGTTGAAAATGTGAATATGTTTGATGTGTCACTATGGTTGTCATTGATTGTTATTGATGTCAACGTACTGATTTTGTGTTTCAATGTTTGGTTTTGCTTCAAATTATTGATATGTTTCAGATGTGTTCATGATGTGTTGTTGGATATTGCCTTGAGATATTACTCTCATGTTTTGGAGGTTTGGAAGTTGTGCTACGGAAGTCTACATAGTAATGATGTTTTATGGCAGAGGTCCGCATTTCCAGTTTTGTTGGTAATATTTTGCATTTATGTTATTCATGTACTCATCTTTGTTATTCTATTTCAGCATTATCATAACCCTCTTTTTAGACCTTGATTAGACTTTCTACTACTACTACTACTACTACTACTACTACTACTACTACTACTACTACTACTACTACTACTACTATCATTACTATTATTATTATTATTAATCTTATGAGTAATGTTAGTTAGAGATGTAAAATTGAATAAGGATGGAATTATTTTAAAAATAAGAATTAATAAGTGGTGACTCACACGTGAGGTCATAATTTATTGGGAAATTATTTATTTTGTCAATATTCTAATTGGGCACATGGTGTAGGAGAAAAGAGAAGACTCTAGAAACAAATTCAAAATCAATTTTGAAAGCATGGTCAAAATGTAACCCCCACAATGACACTAATCATTTTACAAGGAAGTTATTTTGGGAAAAAAATCTGTGAATCATTTACTTCTTTTTGGTAGTGGGAAATATTTTTAAAAAAATCCTATCTCCTACAATACAATATGTCTACCAAAAATTATCCTACAACTGTCATGATTTTCAAGGATTTAAAAAAAGATTGCTTTTTCACAAGGAAAACAATGAACTCCCCTCTTTCGAAAAACTAACATTCAATATATAGAAAAAAGAGGACTATTTCTCACTACCGAAAAGAAATAAATGATTCACATATTTTTTCCCCAAAATAATTTCCATGCAAAATGATTAGTCTCATTGTGGGGGTTACATTTTGACTATGCATTCAAAATTGAATTTGAATTTGTTTCTAGAATCTTCTCTTTTCTTCTACACCATATGCTCAATTAGAATATTGAGAAAATAAATAATTTCCCAATAAATTATGACCTCACATGCGAGTCACCACTTATTAATTCTTTTTAAAATAATTTCATCCTTATTCAATTTTACATCTCTAACTAACATTACTCATAAGATTAATAATAATAGTAATGATAGTAGTAGTAGTAGTAGTAGTGATGATGATGATAGCAAGTCTAATCAAGGTCTAAAAAAAGAGGGTTATGACAAACTTGTGTTGGTGTGCTCTAGAGTTGTGGTTTTGGATATGATTATTTCAAGTCTGGTTGACCCCAGATGCTCTACCTTTTTCTTCAGTGATTGTGGCATTTGCATAGCATGTTGTTGCATCGTAGAGTGGTCCACGTCTCATTTCTTTCCACCATGGGAATGCTTATTGAAGACCTATTTTGAATTGTGTTTCTTTATCTCCTTGACTAACTTGAAAATTTTATTTCAGAGATTTGTATAAATGAAAAATGATTGTAATGTGGAAGATAGATAAAGACGTAGAAGAAATTAGATTGAAAATAAGATCTATCCCTTGTTTATGTGTGAGGTTATGTTTGGTTGTAGATGATCAGTATGGTTGTGTGTTGATGTTGTTTGGTACTAATGACAATGAACCTGAGGTTTCTTTTGGCAACTCATCTGTGTGCTTCAGTGGTGGATTCTTTACTTCTTTTTACTTCATTTGGGCAGTGAGCCCTCTTTCTCTTTCTCTTTCTGGTGGTTTTAGCTGGATAGTGAGCCCACCTGTAGTGAGCAATTCTAGAAATGAACCATCTTTGTAAAAATTACCTTAAACTGTGTCACTCTAACAAGTGTTTTCATATTGATAACTTACATTCTTTGTGGTTTTTCCCTTCTTGGGGTTTCCACAACATATTTGATGTTTCATATGTATGTTCTTTCATGTTTATATCTACTTTATGGCTAAGTAATATGAGATTGGTTTACCAAATCTATTTTTGTGGGAAAATTAAAATAAATTTTAATGTACAACTGATTCATCCCCCTCTCAATTGTTTGGGATATTCAACAATTGGAATCAGAGCTTTGGTTCCTAGAAAGTGAGACTAACCACTCAAGGAGATATTGTGATGCTAAAGATAAGGCTAAATGAAACAAGCATACACATAGATGAGACAATAAAACATAAGTAGGAAGCAAATACAAGATCTAAATTAAAGATGCAAACCCATAGCCTCCTTTTAAGTGTCCCATCTTCCTCTATTCTTGAGGACCTTGAAGGTTGAAGAATTGTTGGCTCTCAGTGGAGCAATGACCTCTAAAGTGGAAACTCAAGAGTTGAGTAGCTACCTCATAATTGATTGTGTAAATTGTATGAAATGCATGATGATTTATGAATGATTTAGCTATAATGATCTATTCAAGCTACATGATTGATAAAATGAAACTAGATTAATATGAAAATGCACTATGATTAATCTAATTAACAATTAATGCTAGATGATATGATGTAAAAAGCCTATAGTAACAATGCAAAAACTAGGAATGCAAGGGATCCTTATTGCTCCAAAATGAGGGGTATTTATAGGAATTCCAAGGCCAAAGATGAGGTGGTAGGAATCGAGGTCTAGATTTGATCTAAAGATATCAAGGGTCAAGATTGAGGAAGCTGGAGAAGAGGTTGGAGGAAGGGACACTTGTCATCTCTGTGGTGACAAGTGTTAAGGAACCTTGCTCATGAGAGCGAAAGTGTCCAAGGGAGGAGACATGTGACAAAAGTGTCATGTGTCTCAAGGGAAGAATATCCAACCCATAAGAGGTTAGGATGTGCAAGAGGATAGGGCTAGTTAGACCCTAGGATTAGATAGAATGGGTTAGGTTAGGGGATGGTTAAGTTAGGTGGTTAAAAGTTAGGATCCATGTGCTCAATTTGAATTTAGAAATTCAAATATTTGAAAAAGATAACTAATCTCAACAAATCATGATTTGATTTGTTTTAATTAATTATGAGATTAGAAGAATGAATTTAAATGGGGGAGAGGATTAATTAATTTAGATTAATTAATCAAAAGGGGATATGAAATGAACTATATAAATAAATCATGTAGATTTATTTACTAGTAGATGAATAAGGGAATTAATCAAATTTTCTTGTGAATTCAATTAATTGGGAAGGGGGATTAATTAAATAACTGCGTATTTAATTAATTATCTTTAGACCATTTTTAGGTGTATACAGATCTGATGGCACATAAATTGACTATTCCTACTTTTGGAGGATCTCACTATAGCTTATGGAGAGTGAAGATGCAAGAATATTTTATGTCTCTAAGTTACAAGACTTATAAAGTTGTGGAGATCAAGTATGTGCAGTTGGAAAATGGACCTACTACATCAGATGAGATTGAAGCTGATGAAGAGAATGAGCGAGAAAGGTATGCTATATTTAGTGCTTTATCTAAAACTGAATTAGCAAAGGTTGTATATTAGACGTTGCATATGAAGTTTCAGAAAGGTTGAAGAATATATATGAAGGAAATGATAGATTTAAGCTAGCTAAGATGAAGACTGTTAAAGCTAGATATGAGAATTTGAGAATGGAAGAAGGTGATATAACAAGTTATTTTCAAAAGTTTGATAGTGAAGTAAAGGAGATCAAATATCTTGGTGGTGTTCTAGATGACAAGGATTTGGTAGAGAAGATTATGAGGACTTTACTAGAATGTTATAGTGACAAGATTTTAGCTATTGAAGAAACTTATGATCTGTCAAAGTTTACTAGAGAACAACTGTATGGCGCCTTAACAACATTCGAGATGAGGAAGTTTGGTAAAGATAGAAAAAACTATGAAAGATTTTAAACCATCTAAGGAAACACATGAAGATTTAGATGATGAGATCCTGGTTGAAATGGGACAAACTTTGTGAGAAAGTTGAAGAGAGGAACCGAGAATTATGAAGGTATGTTACCTCTCAAATATTTTAAGTGTCTAAATATTTGTCATTATGCATCTAGATGTCCGAAAAGAGGATCAAAACAAAAGTTTAAGGAAAACAAAGGAAAGTTCAATAAGAAATCCTACTATGTTAGAGCTGATGTTGGTACTCAAATGATGAGTCAGATTATGAGGATGGTGATTATTTATTCTTGGTAAAAAAATATGGACTTAAACCTAATAATAATTCTAAGATTGTTGAGACAGTTACTTCAGTATTGCATGTTAGAAGAGATAGAAATGAATGGTTGATTGATAGCGGATGTTCAAATCATATGACTAGTGACAAAAGTAAATTTGTAAAGCTTGAAAAGTATGGTGGTGGTTCTATTAGATTTAGTGATGATTCGACTGCTCAGATTGTTGGAATTGGTTCTACTACTTTTGATGGAAAGCACAACACTGGCAATGTTTACTATGTGAAAGGATTACGTCATAATCTCTTGAGTGTTGGGCATATGTATGAGAATGGTTACAATGTTGTTTTTTAGGATATTGGTTGTGAGAGAAGAGATCCAGAACTATTATTGTTGTGGGAATCAAGACAGGTGGAAACATGTATCATTTAGTAGTTGATAGTGGACATTTCCTATTATCTTCGATGAATGAAATTTGGCTATGGCACTAGAGGATGTGTCACATCAACTTTGATAATTTGTTGAAAATTAGTATGGAAAGGGTTGTGAGAGATTTACCGAGACTGACTAAACCAGATAACAATATTTGTAAAGAATGTCAAGTGGGAGAGCAAAGAAAATGAACATTCAGAGGAAAAAAACAATCTTCTACCGGATTATTGTATTTGATACACACATACCTTTGCAGTCCGACTAGTTTAAGGAGTTCAAAAGGTGAGAGTTATTTCATTCTTTTAATAAATGATCATTCTAGAATGACATGGGTTGCATTCCTAAGAGAAAAATTAGAGGCATTGGAAAAGTTTAAGATATTCAAAGCTAGAGTTAAAAATGAAGTTGATAGAAGGATAAAATGCTTAAGATATAATAGAGGAGGAGAATTTATTTTTGATCAATTTGATACTTTCTATGAGAAATATGAAATTAAAAGATGTTTATCTGCTCCTAAGACACCTCAAAAGAATGGAGTAGTGGAAAGAATGATCGGGACTATTCAAGAGGCGACAAAAACTATGATCAAAAAAGCAAATCTACTGGAAGTCTATTGAATAGAATCTATATACACTATTGTGTATACCCTTAACAGAGTTCTATTTAGGAAGAAGTATGGAAAAACATCATATGAGCTATGGCATGGAATAATTCCATCTAATAAGTATTTCAAAGTTTTTGGAAGCAAATGTTATATCTGAAGAGATTAAGGAAATCTCGGAAAGTTTGATAGCAGAGTTGTTCAAGGTGTATTTCTGGGTTATATAGATTTTATAACAAGAGGTTGAATAAAGTCATTGAAAGTGCAAATGTGAAGGTTAATGAAAATATTTGAAAAGACTCTAGTATACAAGCAAGTTATGAATATGATGAGTCTGCAAGTAGAGAAGAAGAGAAAAATAGAGATGAAGAAAAGAAAAAAAAACTTAGGTTACTCTGACAGCTGTATCAAAAACCCTTAAGTATGTGCAGAAAAATCATTCTAAGAATCAAATTATAGGAGGCCAAAATAGAGGATTTATTACAAGAAGCAAAGTTGTTGAAGAGCAAGTTCTTTTATGTTTATTTTCTGAAGTTGAACCGAAGACAATTGAAGAATCTTGTAAAGATCAAAATTGGATGAAGACTATGAAGTAAGAGCTGGATCAAATTGAGAAAACTCAGACTGGGGAGATAGTCCCTAGATCAACAAATAAGAATGTTATTGGAACAAAATGGGTGTTCTAGAATAAGTTGGATGAAGAAGGTTATGTAGTGAGAAACAAAGAAAGGTTGGTATGTAAAGGATACACACAGGTTCAAGGAATTGATTTTGAGGAAAATTATGCACATGTTGTTGAAATGGAAGCTATTAGGATGTTTTTGGCTTTTGCAACTGTAGCGTTGTAAATTGTACGCACTTGCTAGGGTGGTACAATTTCACACCTAGTTTAGCACCCGCCTTGGTGCATTTTGCATTTTGCATTGCATTTTCCCTTTAGCACTTAATTAATTAAATTAATTAGGTCTAGGGTTCTATTTCATCATCATCCACATCATAAAGTTGGGCCCTTTCATTAAAGTGTGCCCCTTTCATTTTATTCTTCCAATACATCATTTAATCTAAAAACCTAATTAGGTCCTATTTTGAACTTGGGGGCTTGATTTTGGGGGTCAAAACATCTCGAAATCAGCTGTAACTCCGGGATTCTCTCTAAAATCATCATATCCGATGGCCCTGAAAATTTGGTGAAAAGTTGTCGGGACCATGGCACCCGGCGTGCACATGGTCCCAGACATTTTTCCCAAAATTTTAGGAGCACGATTCAATCATAAAATAAAGCTTAACCCCAAGAAATTGGTGGGAGATTCAATCTCTAGGTCGGCCAAAAGTTGAAATTAAGACCTAGGGTTTCATATATAAGAGCTCTCTTTCTTCATTTGAAAGGATCCGGAATTTTGGTTTTCAAGGACCTTCTATGCAGCGAAAGAGCAGATCTTTGAAGACTTCAACAACATTCAACATCCATCCATCAAGCATCTATCAATTTCATTCATCCATTTAGGGCTTTGAAGGCATTGAAGAGAAATAGGGGATTACCGACTGAAGATTGGCTTGTACCCCTCCCTTGGGGTTGGGTATGATTTCATGTTGTTTTCATGTCTTTGCATAAGCCTCATTATATCACTTTTATTCATGCTTTAGATCTCTTTGCATCTTTATTTGAAGCATTTACATTATCATTTACAAGCAATTAGGGTTTACTTTCTAGGTTGCTCTAGTTTGCTTACTTGCATTTTAGGATCTTGCACACACACAAGGTCTACACACACAACTTTTACTATACAACTTGGCTATTCATGGAGGTGGAAATCACCAAAGCGAGGGTTTGAATAAGGCAAAACCCTATATAGCCACCCACCACACCTTTTCAGATATAAGTGCAGGTTTCGGAATTCGGACGATGTCGCAAGTTGCACATCTGGAAGAAGCAGACCGAGACAGAACTTCACACCAAGTTTCAGAGAAAAAGACCAGGACAGGGGCGTGGGGTGCCCTAGTCCTTCCAGGACAGGGGCACTAGGCACCCTGGTTCCTAGGACAGGGGCGCTGGGTGCCCTGGTCCTTCTGTCAGACAGCAAGTTTCAGCATTTTTGACAGCTTTTCAAGTTGCAAAACAGCAGTTTCAGGGGCAAAATCAGGACAGTGGCGCCCGCGCCCCCGTCCTGAACATTTTCACTCAGATTTTAACACCAGGTACGCATTTTCATTCTTTTCTTATTCTTGTGTTTATAGCTTTCCATTATTTAAGTTCAATTCTGCAATCTTGTTATTAGTTCATACTTGCACTTTGGGGTTAGGGATTGAACTTGCATCATTCTATCTATCATTTGCAACAAAGGAATAGAAATCCTAATAGGTAGCCCGTGGCTCTCTCTTCCACAAAAAGAAGTAGCCAATTGTGTGATACCTCTAGGCTCTTTCGTATTCCACAAATGTGTGATTGAAAGTGAGATTAGGGCATGTTTGCTTAGTGTCACTTTTTCCCCCACACAGCAACATTTAAGGATTTCAAAGTATATCAAATGGATGTGAAGCCAACATTCCTGAATAGAGAGTTAAAAGAATAAGTTTGCATTGAACAACCAGAAGGATTGAAGTTATCAGGTGATTTGAATGTTGTTTGTAGATTGAAGAAGGAGTTGTATGGGTTGAAGCAAGCCCTTGTAGCTTAGTATGGAAGGCTAAACAAGTATCTACTGAATCAAGGTTTTCAAAAAGGATTTGACATCAATCTTTACTTAAAAATTTAATCAAGTAATATCCTAATTATTTTTATGTATGTGGATGATATAATCTTTGAAGGTGATGATGACATGTGCAAGAAGTTTGCTAGTGAAATGCAAAAGGAATTTGAAATGTCTATGATTGGTGAGTTAAATTGCTTTCTTAGATTGCAAATGAATTAAAATAGTAAAGGTATTTTTCATTTCATAGTCAAAGTATGAAGTCTAGATTGGAGAATTGCAAATTGGTATGTACTCCTATGATTACAAGATGCAAGTTGACTAATGATGATAAATCTCTTAAAGTTGATGCAAGCAAGTACAAATCTATGATTAGAGGAGTGTTACACCTGACTGCTACTAGATTGGATACCATGTATGTTGTTTGTCTTGCAACCAGATTTCAGCAAGAAACAAAAAAATCTCATGTTGTTGTAGTAAAGAGGATATTCAGATATTTGAAAGGAACTGAAGATTTTAGATTGTTTTATCCCAAAGGATAAAACTTTACTCTGAAAGCTTAAACTGATGTTAATGTAGATTGGGAAGGAAGTGTTGATGACTAAAAGAGTACTAGTGGTGGAGCATTTTTGTTGAAATGTGGTGACTGATCAGCAAAGTACTGTACACCCAGCACGTATCCTTGTGGGGGTCCGGGGCTGGGTCGGGCCCCGGGCAGGGGTTCAGGGGCGGCAGCCCCTGAGAAAAAAAATTTTGCCATTTTTTTGTTGATGAAAACCGACATTGTAATAAAACCCTAAAAAGGCTGACTTTGTTTGTTGCCCTAAAAACACATGTTATAAGTGGCTAGGATGCTTAAGGCATTGTAAGGTTGATGTACTATTTTTGTTGGATAATAAGAAAGATTGGACGGCTGTGTATGGTGGACGTAACCCATTCTAGGTGAACCACGTTAAATCTATGTGTTATCTGTGTCCTGTTTTATTTCTTTATCCCTTTTTATTTAAATCTGCATATAATTGTTAGCTCATATTTGCTTTGGATCTGCTTGAAACCCTAACAATTGGTATCAGAGCGAGGTTTTCTATAAATTGGCAGGACTTTCAGATTTGAGTGGGAGCAATGGAGGATTCCAAATTCAAGGTCGAAAAGTTTAACAACTAGAATTATCAATTATGGAATATGTAGATGGAGGATTACCTCTATCAAAAGGATTTGTGGTGGCCATTAGAAGGAAAGGCAAAGAAAGTGACCACAATGTCAGATGAAGAGTGGGACATTTTAGATAGAAAGGCACTGGGATCCATTCGATTGTGCCTTGCACCGTCTGTAGCATTCAATATAACAGAAGCAAAAATGACTATAGATTTGATGGCGACATTGGCTAAGTTGTATGAGAAACCCTTGGCTTTGAATAAGGTATTTCTTATGAAGCATCTGTTTAATTTAAAAATTTGTGAGAGAGGATCTGTAGCGGAGCACTTAAATGAATTTAATACAATTACCAGTCAATTGTCTTTGGTAAAAATTACTTTTGTAGAAGAGGTTAGGGCTCTCTTGATTTTATGTTCTTTGCCAGAAAGCTGGAATAGCTTGGTTATGGCTATAAGTAACTCTGTCTCTGGTAAAAATACTTTGGTATTTGATGATATTGTTGGTGTTATCCTAAGCGAGGAAATGCAAAGGAAAAGCACAGGTGAGACTCCAACATCATCGGGTAGTGTTTTGAATGTGGAGAACATAGGAAGATCAAAGGAAAGAGGAAAAGGCCCTGGGAATGAGAAGTCACGAGGAAAGTCAAAGAAAGCACGCTCTCAATCTAGAGGAAAGAAAGATTGCTGGTACTACGGAAAGCCTGGTCATCTAAAGAAAGACTGTTGGTCTCGAAAAAACAAAGAAGGAGACAAAAATTAAAATGACAGTAAGGAAGCTAATATTCCAAGTAATACTTTACAAGATGCTTTAATCTTATGTTTGGATAATGTTAATGATTCCTGGGTAATAGATTCTAGGGCTTCATTTCATGCTACACCCCATAGAAATATTTTCTAGATTATCTTCAAGGTGATTTTGGATAGGTATATTTGGGTGATGATGAACCCTGTCAAATTGTTGGAAAAGGAAAGATAAAGATCAAGTTGCAGAATGGAAATGACTGGTTTCTGCAGGAGGTAAGACATGTTCCTAATTTAAGAAGAAATTTAATTTCTACAGGGCAACTAGGTAGTGAAGGTTGCATAGTTACCCTCTCAGACAGTATGTGGAAGGTCGCTAAAGGTGTGAAGGTAGGCACATTATATCTGTGTACAGGTAACACTTACTCTACCCTAACTACTATAGATAAAGTTACTGCAGGGACAACAACAATAAATGTTGCAAGAACAGATTTGATAATGTGGCACCATAGGCTTGGGCACATGAGTGAGAAAGGGATGAAAACCCTTCACTCCAAAAATCTATTGCTAGGACTAAAGAATATTGATTTAGAGTTATGTGAAAACTGTGTTTATGGCAAACAGAAAAGAGTCAGATTTCTCAAGGTTGGGAAAGAGAAGAAGAGTGAGAAGTTAGAGCTTGTACATTTAGATGTATGGGGACCGGCTCAGGTATCATCTCTTGGTGGCTCTTGTTATTATGTTATTTTTATTGATGACTCAACTGGAAAAATATGGGTATATTTCCTAAAACAAAAATCAGATGTTTTTGAAACTTTTAAGAAATGGAAAGCTTTGGTTGAGAATGAGACAAGAAAAAAGTTGAAGTGTCTCAGATTGGATAATGGAGGTGAGTATTGCAGCAAAGCATTTGAAGATTACTGCTTCTTAAATGGGATTCGAAAGCAGAAGACAGTTCCAGGAACTCCACAGGAAAATGGTGTGTTAGAGAGAATGAATAGGACTATCATGGAACGCGCGAGGAGCATGAGATTGCATGTTGGATTGCCCTTACATTTTTGGGCAGATGTTGTACATACTATTGTCTATTTGATAAATAGAGGACCTTCAACCCCTTTGGATGGTGGTATTCTAGAGGAGGCATGGATTGGTAAAAAGGTAAATTATTCTTTTCTAAAAACTTTTGGTTGTGAAGCTTTTGTCCATGTTGATAAAGAAAACAGAACCAAGCTTGATGCTAAATCTCAGAAATGTACCTTCATTGGATATGGGATAGATGAATATGGCTATTGGTTATGGGATTTTGAAAATAAGAAAATAACTAGAAGTAGAGATGTTATATTCAATGAGAAGGTTATGTATAAAGAACAAATACAGGAAAAGAAGCATGAACAGGACAAACAAGAATATGTGGTGTTGGATGAGATTCCTGAAAATGAAATGCCACAAGTACCTGATGCTCAGCAACAACAGATTGTCCCACAAACTCCTGCAAGTGTTAGACATTCTATGAGGACAAGTAGACCCCCTGAAAGATTTTCTCCTTCTTTGTATTCTATTTTATTAACGGATTCTGGTGAACCAGAAGAATATGAAGAAGCAATGCAGGTAGATGCCAAACAACAATGGGAGCTAGGCATGAAAGAGGAGATGGACTCCTTGATGAAAAATAAGACTTGGGACTTAGTCCCTTCACCTGCAGAAAAAAGAGCCTTGCCTAACAAATGGGTTTATCGGCTGAAGGAGGAGGAAGGAGGTCAGAAAAGATGTAAGGCCAGACTTGTGGTAAAAGGTTTTGCACAAAAAAAGGGTATAGATTATGATGAAATATTTTCTCCAATTGTAAAAATGACTTCATTTAGAAATGTACTTAGTCTTGTGGCTGCAGACGATTTACATCTTGAACAATTAGATGTCAAAACAACTTTTCTCCATGGAGATTTGGAGGAGGAAATTTACATGTTGCAACCACAGGGATATGAGGTCAAACATAAGGAGAACTTGGTGTGCAGGTTGAAGAAAAGTCTGTATGGCCTAAAGCAAGCACCTCGACAATGGTATTTAAAATTTGATAGTTTCATGGCTGAACACGGTTATCATAGATGTCATTCTGATCATTATGTATATTTTAAGAGATTTGATAATGGCAGTTATATTATCATGTTGCTTTATGTTGATGACATGCTTGTTGTTGGGTCTAACATGCAACATATAAATGATCTTAAATAGAAATTAGCTAGGTCATTTGCTATGAAGGATTTGGGTGCAGCTAAGAAAATTCTCGGTATGAGGATTACATGGGATAGGAAAAATAAAACCTTGAATTTGTCCCAAAGTGAGTATATAAAGAAGGTGTTGAAAAGATTTAACATGCAGGATGCAAAAGCAGTTAGTACACCTTTGGCTAGTCATTTCAAATTGACTACGGAGATGTGCCCAAAGGCACAGGAAGAGGTTAATAAAATGTCTAACATCTAGTATTCATCAGTTGTTGGCAGTTTGATGTATGAAATGGTATGCACAAGGCTAGATATTGCACATGTAGTGGGAGTTGTGAGCAGGTTTATGAGTAATCCAGGTATGGAACATTAGAATGTTGTGAAATGGATTCTTCGGTATTTGAAAGGAACTACTACGAAGGCACTATGTTTCAAAGGATCTAATGCTGCTCTGAGTGGATTTATTGACTCTGATTTGGCGGGTGATATTGATTCACGGAGGAGTACTACAGGGTATGTTTTTACTATAGGGGGAATTGCAGTCAGTTGGATTTCTAGGCTGCAAAAGGTTGTTGCACTTTCAACCATTGAAGCTGGGTATGTTACTGCTATAGAAGCCAGCAAGGAGATGATTTAGTTGCAATGTTTTTTGGAGGAATTGGGTCAGACACAAGAGGATAGCCCATTGTATACTGATAGCCAGAGTGTCATTCATCTTGCGAAGAACTCTGCTTTTCATTCAAGGACAAAGCACATTCAGCTTAGGTACCACTTCATCCGGACTGTTTTGGAGGAGGGTCAGTTATGGCTTGAGAAGATTCACACAAGTGAGAATCCTATTGATATGTTCACGAAGGCAGTTCCATAGGAGAAGTTGATTTCTTCATCAGTTTCTGTTGGTCTTCTTGATTGATAATTATGGAATTTATACCAGTCGATTCCTAGTGTTTTATCCAGCGGATGCTGCATGTATAGTGGTGTCATGTACTATCAGTCTCCAAGTGGGAGATTGTTTGGTGTGGAGCCTGATTAGTCTTCCAAGTGGGAGATTGTTGAAATGTGGTGACTAATCAGCAAAGTATTGTACACTTAGCACATATCCTTGCCAGGGTTCGCCCTTGAGAAAAAAAATTTTGCCAGTTTTTTGTTGATGAAAACCGACATTGTAATAAAACCCTAAAAAGGGCGACTTTGTTTGTTGCCCTAAAAATGCATGTTATAAGTGGTTGGGATGCTTAAGGCATTGTAAGGTTGATGTACTATTTTTGTTGGATAATAAGAAAGATTGGACGGCTGTGTATGGTGGACGTAACCCATTCTGGGTGAACCACGTTAAATCTCTATGTTATATGTGTCCTGTTTTATTTCTTTATCCTTTTTTATTTAAATCTGCACATAATTGTTAGTTCATATTTGCTTTGGATCTGCTTGAAACCCTAACACATTTTTCCTTGGCTCCTGGTTGCTTGCATGGTTAAGTAAGAAGCATGATTGTGTATCTTTATCAATTTTAGAAGATAAGTATATTGCAGTTGCATAATACTACACTCGGGTACTTTGGATGAAACAGACATTGAAGGATATTGGTGTAACATTTGGTGAACCAATCTCAATCATTGTAATAATAAAAGTGCAACCAATATCTCTAAGAACCTAGTACTGCATACCAAAAAAAAACATATTTCTATTTGGTATCATTTCTTGAGGGAAAAAGTGCTAAAAAATGAAGTAAAACTTGAATATGTACCTACAAATGAGCAAGTTTTAGATATATTATGAAGGATTTTTGCAAAGATACTTTTGAGTATCTCTGGTAGATTTTGGGGGTCATACCCCTTCCTAGTTTGAACTAAGTGCATTTAGAAATGCATTAGTGTAAGGAACAACATGCATATTTTAGTCTGGACTAATGATTGGGGCTTCCTTAGGGGGAGCTATGTGGTTTCTGAGTTGATTTATTGTTCACCTTTGTCTTTGATGTCAAAGGGAGAGAAGGGAGAATTCAGAAGAAATTTGGAGAAGTTTGGAGAGTTTGTGTTTGTCGTTGATGAATGTTGCCATCAATGACAAAGGGGGAGATTGTTGCAAATGTGAAGATGTTTGATGTGTTAGTATGGTTGTCATTGATTGTCATTGGTGTCAATGTACTGATTCCATGTTTCAATATTTGGTTTTTCTTCATATCATTGATATGTTGTAGATGTGATCATCATGTGTTGATATGTTCTTGGATATTGCCTTGAGATATTACTCTCATGTTTTGGAGGTCTAGAAGTTGTGTTATGAAATTCTACGCAACAATGATGTTTTCTGGTAGAGGTTGCAGTGCTCTGCATTTCCAGTTTTGTTGATAAGATTTTGCATTTATGTTTTTCATGTACCCATCTTTGTTATTCTATTTTGGTAAGTGTTGGCGTTCTCTGGAGTTGTGGTTTTGGATATGATTATTCTGGGTCCAGTTGACCCCAGATTCTCTACCTTTTTCTCTAGTGATTGCAATATTTGGATAATGTTTTGTTGCATCATGGTGTGGTCCTCTTCTCATTCCTTTCCACCACAAGAATATTTAGTGAAGACCTATTTTTAATTGTGGTTCTTTATCTCCTTGGCTGAATTGAAAATTCTATTTCGGAGATCAGTATTAATGAAAAATTATTATGATGTGGAAGATATAAAAAGTCATAGAAGAAAATGGATTGAAAAGAAGATCTATCTCCTATTGATTTGTGCAAGGTTATGTTTGATTGTGGATGATCAGTATGGTTGTATGCTAATTTTGTTTGGTACTGGTGGTAGTGAGCCTAAGGTTTCTTCCGACAATTCATCTATATGATTCAGTGGTGAATTCTTTCTTTCTTTCTACTTCTTCTAGGCAGTTAGCCTTCTTTATTTTTTTGGCAGTTTTAGCTGAGCAGTGAGCCCACCTAGAGTGATCATTCAAGCAGTGAGCCATCTTTTTAAAAATCACCTTAACCGATGTCACCCTAATAGGTGTTTTTCATATTGAGAACTAACATTCTCCGTGGTTTTTCCCTTCTTGGTTTTCTACTTCATATATGGTGTTTCATGTGTATGTTCTTTCATGTTTATACCTACTCATGGTTAAGAAATTTGAGATTGGTTTATTGGATCTTTTTCTGTGGGAGAAGTAAAATAAATTTTAATGTACAATTGGGTCACCCCCCTCTCAGATGTCTAGGATATTCAACATCACCATGTCTTCCATCATGCATGTCCCCATAGTTATGACTGTCATTGCAACATCATCTATTCCATTCTATTGCATTTGGATCTTTTAGTCAATGAACTATATTTCAACCCACTCCCATAATAGGCTTGTGAATACCCTCAACAATCAATGAAGGTTGAAGGGAACACAATATACTATGGGAATGAATTTATATATCAAATTTCCACTCAAATTAAATATTAATTAGCATTAATAGCTTGTCCAAGTAATCACCAAAACAAATTAACTCAAATTCCTTAATGATGCATTAATTAAATAACACAAACACATATTCACACAATAAACACCTAATATACATAGAAACCCAAGATGGGAAAAACCATGGTGAGAATAGCTACTTGGATCTAATGCACAAATTTATCCTCACAAATTAATGAATCACTTATAATAATTGAGTAGAAACCAACCTACCAAAGACACCTATCTTGTAATGTATTTGTGAGCACAAACCCTTTGAAGACATAAATCCCCTATGCCCCGCTCTAAGCATCAACTCAACAACTAGGAGTTCAATCTCACCAATAAGAATGGTATGAATTTAAGACCCTCAACTTGAACACGTAGCTTGCATATAATTTGATCAACTTCCAAACTCTCTCCTAAAAAACATATGGTGTTCTAATAGCGCACATAAATTAGGATACTACACTCAAAATCATTATCAAATTCACATGATATTAACTTGTAACCTCAAAAGTAAACATATAAATGAATCCAGAACTTCTATATATGTGTGTTACAATTACCATTGCATTCATATGTAAACCTAATACATAATTAATCATTTTCAAGTCATCTACATAAAACCTTCTTCATCAATCATGCAATAGGCCCGGCCAATTAGCCCACACGCTACTCAAAACAAATGAACATGCCACACTAGTCTTAACAAGATAGATTAATTTGGTCTCAAAGGTTTTCCACATGCAATATCCAATGGACATACATGCTACAAATAATTTTCAAGTCAACCACATCAAACATGTGTTATGTTTAGCCCAAAAAGCTCATACATGGTTTCACATAGGGGAACACGTCTAGTGGATCCTGTCAAAGACATATCTGGACGCAAATAAAATCCAATATTAATCTATAGTATCACAAAAATAAAATAATTATTGTATCACTCCAAAACATGAACCAGGTTGGCCAACAACATAATAACCAAATTGACAAAACAAATATTATGTTTTCTATGCCACGATTCTAAAAAAAATTTGGATATGGATAAAATATATGTAAGCATACTCTCCTTTCAAACCATAGGACATAACTCCTAAGAATGAGTAAATGTGGATCACAACAGGTTACTAGACCAAGCTCATGCTCTGGGTAACATACCTCAATCACTCTAGAACATACTTTCAGAACACTTCCTTCAACATGAGAAAATTCACCATGATATTCAAACATATCCCAACTAATTCCATAATCATATCAATTTATGGTACTACTACAACTCAAAATGCTATGACATGACAAGATAGTAATATACTTTATTCAACATTCCATATGCCATAAAAGTAAGCAACATGTCTAATACTTAAATGACATCAATAACAATGTGTCCAACAATCTCCCTTAGTGACGATATTCTTTGACATAGATGACAACATATGTCCAACAAAGGCATCATGATGAAATCTTCCCAAACTATCCATAAAAAATGGAGTTTTAGTTGTCCTTTAAAATTCCATTTGGGGTCTTTCAGGTGTCATATTATTATTTAATTGTCAAGGTTTGTTTTAAATGATATATAGATCTTTGAACACTTTCATAAGTGTTTTGACAATAGACATGGTTTTCTTCCCTATCAACACTACTCTACCTCTTATCACATTGAGGTCCTTTGTTATACTTCTAAACTATGCTGAAAGTTTAATGAGTGTTTTAAAGAACAAACCCTTGGCGCATTCACTTCCTTAACTTGTCTATTGTGTTGTTTTAAAATATTTTGTACTCAGTTTCCTTTGAAGGCATGAAACTATACCTACAGTGATTATGTTTTTACCCTAGTAATGCCATGAAATAAGAAATTATAACCTTTTCTTTACAATATAACATTCATTGTCATAGTTTTGCCATCATGGTTGTACTTTTCGCTCTTTTTGGCTTGTTTCCTATTCATTATCAATAGTAGGTATTATTGTTGCTAAGATAGGATCCTTGGTAATTTCTCCACGAGCATGTTATTCCTATGCACTATTTTATAAACCTAACAATAAGTTTAACTTGGATTAAACCATGCCTTCCTCATTTTTCACTAACATCTATAGGTCATATGGTATATATACTTTAATGTCCTTGTGTTGGCTCTAATCTATTTTCTTGTACCTCAAATTTCATGGTAACTACTCTTTAAATATTACTTATTGGTATCTCCAAAGTTAAAAGGCCTTCTTGAATAGAATTATGGATAGGGCTTCTTAAAAACTAACAATACACAACAAAAAACTCTCACCAAACAAAGATTTTTTAATAAGAAAATGTTCCTTAGCAAGTTTCAATGTGGGATACTTTGAGGGTTATATATTTGGCACTCCTTATGACTTCATGAAGCTACTTTCTACTCACTATGGTAAGGCTTGTGGTATTTGAGAATAAAAATAATGAGTATAGAAGATATAACTCTTCACCAAACCTTATCAACAACCTTTTGATTTTATTCATCTAATAATCGTTGAATAACGCTTTAACATTACAAGAATTATTTGTGAATATTACTTCACTAAGCAATAACCACTAAGGAATCCATATTAATATAGAACACCATTTATTTTACCAGTTCATGTGATAGTGACAATGGAACAATGTGATAGTCCTTTTGGATAGACCTCACACAATTCTTTTTAATCTCAATAAAACTCTTGATAACTAATTTAAAACTTTGAAACCCTTGAAATAATGAATATATAAAGTGGATACTCTGTGAGACATACACTCCAAAATAATGAACCTTACAAACCTACCCCTGCATGCCCTTACATGGTTGAAAACTAATTATAATTAAGGGCCAAACAATAATTCCCACACTTCATTTCCTTTTCATTGAAGCCCTTCCACATCCAATTGGCTAAAAATAATACCCCTAAAGCCAAAAAATGAAAGAAAACAATAATCCCAACGTTTTATACCCACAAAACCTTGAAATTATGCATGAAAGAGGATAGAAACTTCACATTGTCATTTAAGAATGGTGTTTGAAAAAGGTCTTGTATACCATAGTAGAATAAATAATCTCTTAGAGGGTAACAAATAAAGTCAAAACCCTAAGAAAGTCAACTTGATCAAGGAAAAGTTGAATTTTCTCACTACATAAGCTTTCCTCAGAATTGGTATATATGGCTATAGAGGAGGGAATTTATTGCCTCTAAGATGACAAATATTAGAGAACAAATTGTCCACCACTACCTCACTTAAAATTGTGCTAAAGGTGGGCAAGGGGATACGAGAACTACAGTAAATGAACACCAAGCTATAATAACAAAGTTGCAGAATGTAGAAGCATAAACAACAAGCTAATAGAATTTTGATTGTTAAGAAAGCACAGAAGAAAATATAAATTATACCAGAGAATTTATTCAGTCTTGGGTTTTGGATGCTAACATGGCGCGAGCACATCTACATACCAGGCTATCATTCATATGAACAAAGACTTCAAAATACATCTAGAATGCACCAGAATTCACCCTTAACTACACGAAACCTATTCACCACTTACGCACATGGAGACGGGGGAAAATTTTGGGGTTGTATATGGGTTTGCCTCAATGAAACCCTCATTTTGGTGTTTCCACTACCACAAATAGACAAATAGATAGATTGGATAAAAGAAAAATGTAATAGAAACTAGCCCCACTTAAGGGAGGGAATCCCCTTTTGCATGAGATGCAAGATAAAAGATAAATACAATAGAAACAAGCCCCACTTAGTGGAGGCAAACTCATATTCCAATAGATATGAGATAAAATGATTAATGGGAGACTAAATGAACCTAGACAATAGATACATTCAAAAATACAACAATGAAAGACATGCAATGTTGCAAGATAAGAGATAAGAGAGAAGACAAAGCATTCCAGCCAAACCCCTCTCTTGAGATAAGAGCGTGACAAATTTTGAGATGGTGTTGTTGTTGCAAGATAGTTGCCAAGTATTCACAAAGATAGCCAAGAGCTTGAGAGATAAGATAATGGGAGGGTGATCTTTTGAGAGTTTTTTTTTCATGAGTACCTAGAGGGTGTAGAGAGTCTAGAGTCTAGAGAGCCATATAAACAAAAAACAAGCTTTTAATGCAATAAACAGGCATGTTGAGCCATTACAGACAAGTTCAAGCAAAGGGGCACACATCCGAGAACGTCTGACGTAGAATATGTGATTTCGATTTGGGAATCTGATGGGACGTTATCACGATGCACAAACATCTGCACGACACGCTAACATCCTCACCAAAATGGTCCCAAATGGGGCATTGGGGTGATTGGAGGCATGTTATCTTTTGACCTCATGATGTCAAAGTAATGAGATCTTGATAATGAGGCTTGTCATAAATACACCGAGTGCAATGCATAAGTGTCATAAATGCACTTGGCATAATTTAGGACACTACATTTTTCCCCCACTTTAGTGAATTGATCAAGCCAAAGGATCAGGTACACTAAAGTAGTCTAGAAAGATGAATTAATTAAGCCCATGTAGTGCAATAAATGCAATAAATATCTAGCCAAAAAGGATACTATAGAGGTTGTAGAGGTTGAGAAGGCAAACACGAGCGATGCCCCCAGGGTCTCTGCAAAAACCACAACATTACAGCATGATGAATTCTAGTACTGCAAAGATCAAAATTTTGTTAGCACAAAAAATAGAGGAAACTATTGTGATGAGAAGAATGCTAAAGAAATGTTAGCATAAATAGAAATTGAAAAATCTAACGAAGGTGAGATATGCCCCCTTGTGTTTTGCCCTCGGCAAGATTTGGAAAATAGGAAGAAAAACGAGCCAAACAAGCCTCAAAAGAGGTTGGGACAATTTGTCTATATACTCGAGGGGTGGGCACCTAGAAGGGCCATTTGCACTATTAATTGTGAGTGTTTTCTTTGAGATTTGAATAGAGCCTCAATAAAAATTCCACATAGATGAGAGCATCGAGAAAGAAAGATTGAGGAGCTATGCACCATAGTGGAGCAAGGTGAGTTGCCAAAGTAGGTGAGTTTGGAATCATGCTCGTTGAGTTCATTTTGTGCAATTAGTATTGATTTTAGTTTCTCGCACATCGTAGTGCATCCATCGGACACGCTAGGGTATTAGGCCTACGATGTTGTCCTATATATGCATTTTCATCTAGTGGATGCGCTAGCATCCACCAGACGTGTTGGCATCAAAGAGATGCGCTAGCATCCAACATACATGCACTAGCATCTACAGGATGTGCTGGCATCTAGAAAATAAGGAATGAAGGGGACTATTTAGAAGTTTTGTGTTTCATGCAGACCTTATCAGAGGTCTGAGAGCACACATCTGAGCATCTCCTCAGCATACTATGAGAGAGAGTAGAGGAGGTGCCGACAACAGATTCCCAATGGCTTCAGAGAGTGGGACTCTAGTAGGTGTACTGCATGTCAGAGTTCAAGTTCCATGCATCGATGTTGCGGGCTCTGGTGGAGAGGTGGAATGCAGACACCATGTCTTTTCACCTACCCACAAGGGAGATGATGGTCACTTTGATAGATGTTTATTGCATCCTAATACTATTCATCGATGACCGATGAGTAACACTGGTCATCTCATCAGCATGGGAGTTACAGGCATAGTAGAAGTGGGGCCTAGGTTGGACAATAGATATGACAGCCCACCGCTACCTCTAAGCACTCGACCAAGGATGAAAGAAGATACCATTAATCCAACACATCGTGATGATTACTGTAGTGTTGCAGGTGTTGACTGATGGGTGAGGTTCAAAGCTAGCAATGAGATTCGTACTATTGATTTGAGAGATGGAGGAGGAGGATATCATCTTTGCATGGGGATGGAGCATGCTCGCACATCTTTACTACAAGATCTTAGGCTATGTCCAACATGAGTTCTATATTTTGACAGTGTGCACCCTACTACATGTGTGGATGTTCAAGCACATCACATGCACAAGGCCCATAGGATTTATGTGCCCAATTCCTATAGACATGCCACAAGGACATGCATATCCACTTTGATGGGCCAAGTGGAGGACCGGTGATCTAACCTACTAGTGGATCACTATCGATCAACTAAGAATCAAAGATCTGGTCTAGAAGACTTTTCAAGAGATGTCATTCTAGGCTAAAGATTAGACACAACTGTGTTAATGTTAGAGGATCTGGTTAATATTGAGAGGGGGGTTGAATTAGTATTAACAATAATTTGAAATCAGAAACTCAGGACTCATAAAATTTTCACCAAATCAAATATAAAGCAACACTAGATTCATTTGCTAGTACTGGTATCTATTGATAAACATCTGCTAAACTGATATATCAATGTCACACATTAAGAGCTCATTAACCATGCATAAATTGAAAGTAAATCAAACCATTGTATCAAAAACATTCACCATATGAACACCATGATTTTCATGTGGAAACCCAAATAGGGAAAAACCATGGTGGGAATTGGTACCCACAAATATTTTGCACTCTTTGGGAATGCGCCCTGTTAGGAGCCAAGCCTAGTTAGAAGCTTATAATGATGTCCTGTTAGGAGTAGACCCTGTTGGGAGTCACTCAATTAAGTGATTTACCTCAGCCCTGTTAGGAGCTTTGATCTGTTAGGATCAACCTTGCAAGAGGATTTAGAACTCAAATATTGAGTCACCCTGTTAGGGGGATTTTACAATGTGAGGCCTATTAGGACCTACCCGGTTAAGGGATTTTAGCTGTTGTATTTTTTAGAGAACAGTGAATGATCTGTGTATAACACTCAACTGCTTGCTTGATCAGATCCAATTAATTTCTAAGTCTACATCACTCTGGCAGATCTTCTTGCACACACTAGTTCAGCTTCACACACTTCTCAAAATCACCGACACTTCAAAACATCAACGTTACTGACATAAATAACCTTTACAACCAGGTCGATATCAAAACCTTAAGACTTACTACATAGATCATCACAGATCTTTACAACTTATTATAGATCATTATATGGATCTTTATAATCAATTACAAATCAATATCAGTCATTGAATGGTCATAAATTGTCACAGCAAGTCGATCTGGTACAAAGTCAAACCCTTAGCTCATTCCGCTAAGCACTTTGCACATTCCCAATAAATTCGCTCTCTAAACGTGCCAAAAAATATTTCAAACACATCACGTGGTTTGTGTCATGTTATCATCAACATGTGAACTTGATGTAGATCACTGCCAAACCAAAAATCATTACCGGTCAAGAGAATTCTTTACCGGTCCTTAAACCCTTCTTAAACCCTAGCAAAACTTCATCAAATATTCAAAACATGCCTTCTGGTAACCATCATAGGATGTGGTTCTGGTTACATACTCAAATCCATCATAAAAGCTTATATTTCAAACCACAAGTCACCAAACATCACCAATCACCTGATTTCATAAAAAATTATCTGCTTTATCGGTTAAGGTCCTATTTCCCAGACTTGTCGGTAAACCCAATCAAACTATCAAACTCTAACTCCGGTAAACCAAATCACTTAGCCAACAAGTCAATCATCAAAAAACCATCTGTAAACATCATCAAACATTAGTTGACCCTAGTTTTCATCAATGACAACACAAATAATTGATCATGTTATTTTTCCTCTACCGGTACAGTCATCCATCATTATCTCATCTTCATCAGTTATGCCACATGCCAACAAGTTTCCACAAATGCAGTGAGATAAGTTTTTGCTTGGGTGATAGGACCACATAGTCATCTCTTATTACTGGAAATGGTGCATGAGCCAATTTGTAAGTGTAGATTATTGCTCCCATGATACCTACATATGTGCGGTCAATGAGGAGCATGGTATGGTCGTGGGACTTACCCCACCCTACCCTTAGTGATGTATGAGATAGTCATGAGGGCAGTGACAATGATGACACTCTAGCGTAGCTAGATATAGATTATGTTGAGGTGACATAGGACTTTGTTGAGTGGTGGAGCACTATAGGTCCTACTCCCATATTCTCAACTAATGTTGAGGGAGGAGATGTGAGAGCCTTAGGAGGAGACACCAATGATATGTCATCCTCAGGTGATGAGGGAGAGAGACCAGCACAAAGGCAATGAGTAGCAAGCCAGAACCCAATCATATTTTCACAAGCTTCACTGCCTAGGGGGTTGCTACCATCATCTACACTAGTAGGAGGGATTGTGGGGGCATCCTCGAATAGAGTGCCACCATGAGATCCAAACTAGCAGAGGAGTGATCCTGGTATGTATTATGATTTTAGTTTGTATGATATAGTTTAATTTATTCATGATTTGTGATATGAGATGATATGATAGTGATATTGATATTGATATATTATTTGTGATTGCAGAGGGCATCACATAGTGGTTGGATGTTATCCACCAAGTGTTATCTGACTTTGTCCCATCTGTCTAAATCCAAGGTCCAGTCCTGGATGCATATCGGCCCATCCAATCAGCAAGGAAACATGCACACTTGTTTGAGCCTGTTGCATAGCTCAGGAGAGCATACGAGGAGGGTTGGATGGAGCTAGTGAAAGGAGTAGCACAACTAGCCATAGTGACATGACAAAGAGATAAGGCCTTGCTGGAGTTGTGGATTGTCATTAGAGAGAGACCAATCACTAATGCAAGTTGAGAGTGTCGAGAGGGAATGTGACGCCATGCAGATCTAGGTCGATGACCTCCATCGACAGGTTGCGACTGCACAATAAGGTGTAGTGAGTCATCTCAATCATCCTTGAGTGTGTCAACTAATGATAGACGTCAAGACAACACAATAGAGGGAGGTTACCCTATAGGAGGAGTTGATGATGCAGAGGGAGACCATGGTAGATTTGAGAGGACTCCACTCAAAAAATACCATAGTCATGAGGTTGCAGTCCACATCAGTCTGACACCCTCCATGTCGTGATCAGGGTCCACCAGTACTGGTAAGCTCATGGACTCATACCCTCAGAGGGTCCTGAGCACAATCATGTAAATTCATCTAGGTTTGACAGAGATTTATAACATCATTTTTATGTATATAGATGTACTGATGTAGTTCCATATCTATATATGTTGGCATCACATAGTTTTGTAGTGATGTGATACGTGTACATTAATACTATACATTGGCATATATATAGCAGAGTTGAGAGGACTCCACTCGTGAAGTACCATATTTGTGAGGTCATAGTCCACATTAGTCTGACACCCTCCACATCGCGATCAGGATCCACCAGCACTGATAAGGTCAAGGACTCATGCCCTCGGAGGGTCCTAAATACAATTATCATAATATATAGATTCATCCAGTCTTGACAAAGATTTATATCATTATTTTGATATATATAGATGTACTGATGTAATTCCATTTCCATATATGTTGGCATCACATATTTTTGTAGTGATGTGATACATGTACATTAAGACTATATATTCACACACACACACACACATACACACACACACACACATACATATTTGATTCATCGATTTAGCTATATCTTGCATTATCATGGATGCATGTATTTTCATTTTATGCTTATTTTGTATGTTCATGCTATGGATTATTAAATCGGATATGTATCATGATTTAATTTTCATATGTTAGACACATGCATAATTAAATTTTATGGATCATTGTTCACATGTTTTCAACATATAGAGGATATATGTATACACACCCATGCACACACACATTTCCATAGTCACTCCATAATAAAAATATATCTAGATTTTTGTGTTGATGAAGGAATGTCACGACATAACAACCTTAAAGAACTAAGTGTTATGCTTGTGACACATTTAATTCTTCTACACATAATATCGATGCAAGTGCAAAGCATTTACCTATTCCTTGAGAGGTGTACCATCCACATGAGACAAATCATAGGCACTAGAGCCATAGATAGAGGTGACTATGTATAGACCTAACCAATTTAGGATAAATTTCCCTCTTTGGTAGGGTGGTGCATTTACATTTTTCTGATTCTTGTAAAGAACCAAGTCACCCAATTTGAAAGTTTGAGGACAACCACTCTGATTATATTGTTTAGATAAGGATTTTTGATAAGCATGGATATGTCGAAAGGATTTTAAACAACACTCATCTAACAACTCAAGTTTATTGAGATGAAGAGTAAAATAGGAATCATCATCAAGGAGCCTCTTTAGGGAAATTAATAACAAAGGAATTTCCAACTCTAGAGACATGATTGCATCGATGCCATAAACAAGGTTATAAGGTTTTGTTCTTATATCTATACATACCCTTATGCGATAGGTCCATAGTGCATAGATCAATTGAGTATGCTAATCTTTATTGTGCTTACTAATGATTTACGTAAGATCCGCTTAATAGTTTTGTTGGATTCTTCCACTTGACCATTAAACTGAGGATAGTATGGTGTAGAGAATCGATATTGAATATGAATTTTTTCTAGAAACTAATTAATTTCCTTGTTCTTAAATGGTGTACCATTATTAGACACAAGGGTAGAAGGTATACCAAAGCGAGAAATGATATTGTCCAAGAGAAATTTACAAATTACATCAGCAATGGTGGACCTCAACAGTATGGCCTCAACCCACTTCACGAACTAATTTGTATCAATGATGATGAAGGTATGACTTTTAGAAGAAGGAGGAGATATTTTTCTGATAATATCCAACCCCCAAGTTTGAAATGGCCAAGTAAAAGTTTTAGCCCAAAGCTCATGTGCAGGAGCTCGAATAAGGTTACTGTGTTGTTGACATTGAGGGCACTTTTTGACAAAGACAAAGTAATCTTGTTCCATTGTCAACCAATTATACCCCATACGGATAAAATTATTAACTAAAGATTTACCTCCAAAGTGGCCACCTCCAGAGCCTGAATGAGCTTCCTGAAGGGCGAGAGGTATTTTAGCTTTTGTCAAATAACATAGAAGGAGACCATTATAAGATTTTTGATAAAGAATGTTGGATAAGAGAATATACTGGGTGAGAAGTTTCCTAATCCGAACATGCATACTCTTGCTAGTGTTGTCAAGAAAGCTTCCACTTTTGAGATAGTTATAAATTTGTGTGAACCACTCTTTCAAGTCTATAAGAGCACACATAAAACTATCAAATTCAATTTGATCAAATACAGTGATAGAGTGAACTTGTACCATGAAATTATATCCATTCGGACTATAATCTGGGCCTACAAGGGAAGCAAGGCTTGCCATTGCATCTACATGATGATTTTCTCTTTGTGATATGCTATTGATAGTGTAAGTAGTGAAATATTTAAGTATGGTTAGTACTATATCCTTATACTGAGATAATTCCAACTGCTTAACATGGTACGCACCTATGAATTGATTTAAAATAAGCTCATAATCTCCATGGATATGGATATGCTTCACTTCCATTACAATCGCAGCATGTAACCCAACAATTTGGCCTTCATTTTTTCAGTGATGTAATTGGTACAATAGAATTCTAGATGAAAAGAAAGAGGGACTAGCTTTCCTTTAGGCAAGATTAATACCACACCTACTCTTGAACCAGTTTGACATCTTGATCCTTCAAAATACATATCCCATATGGGTTCTTGACTAATTGTTAATACATCCTATTAGGAAAGATATCCAAAGTGGGAAATGACTTGACAAAAGGGGCTTCAGCCAGTTGGTCGGTGACAACTTGTCCTTTGATTGATTCCTGAGGCACGAATTTTAAATCAAACTCAGAAAGAAATATTACCCACTTAGCCAGTCTCCCTAAAAGATCGGACTTTGAAAAGAGATGTTTAAAAATATCATTTTTAACAATTACTCAAATTTCCGCATGAGGGATATAATGTCTTATCTTTTGTATTTCAAAGACAAGAGCTAAGTATTGTTTTTTAATTGTAGAATATCGAGTTTCATATTCAACAAGAACACAACCAATGTAATATATGTGTCTCTCTCGACCATCATCATCATACTGAGCTAATAAAGCTACTAGAAAACTGGATGAGGTGGAGATGTAGAGAAGGAAGGGTCTATCTGACATATTCGGCATCAAGATGGGTGGATTTTCCAAATAATTCTTCATAGAATTAAAGGCTTTTTGACACTCTTCATTCCACCTAAAATGTACATCTTTCTTCAACAGTTGCATAAAAGAAAGGGTGTGATCAACAAATTAAGCCACAAATCTACAAATGGCCCAAATCGTCCTTTGCAAACTACGAAGTTGAGAGATGTTATTTGGTGGAGGCATTTTGATGATTGCATCAATTTTATTTGTATCTATCTCAATTCCTCGACAAGAGACAATATACCCTAAAATTTTTCCAACATCCACACCAAAAACACATTTAAGAGGATTTAGTCTCATCTTATAAAATCGAAGCCTTTCAAAAATAGATCGAAGATTTTTGACATGATCTTGACGAATAATAGATTTTTTAAGGATATCATCAAAATAATCTTCTAAAATCTTATGGATAAAATCATGGAATATAAGGGTCATGGCTTGTTGATAGGTTGCTCCTGCATTCTTCAACCCAAAAGACATGACAACATAACAAAAGGTACCCCAAGGGGTTGTGAAAGTAGTCTTGTACTGATCTTCCGAGTTAATGTGAATTTGATTATAACCCGAGAAACCATTTATGAAAGAAAGCAAGGTGTAACCTGTAGACAAATCGATGATAATATCAATATTCAAGAGTGGAAAGTCATCCTTGAGGGAATATTTATTCAAATCCCAAAAGTCAATATAGATTAGGATTCAACCATTAGGTTTACCAACTAGAACAATGTTCGAGATCCAAGGAGAGTAGTAGATCTGGAAATTAAAACCAGCCTTTAAAAGCTTTCCTATCTCTATCTTTACTAACAAGGCTACCTTGGGATTCATCTTTCATATCTTCTACTTTACAGGCTTCACATCAGGATCTAGCACAATATTGTGAACCACAATCAATTCATCAATCCCTAGCATTTCCTCATATGACCAAGCAAAGATATCAAGAAATTGGTGTAGGAGGTCTGAATATTCCTTATATTCTTCTAAGGATAAACACTTCCCAACTTTGATAACATTTTTAGGAGCCTTATCATCCATGAAAATGCCAATACTTTCTCCTTTTATAAGGGTACTATGGTCTTCTGGATGAGAAGTAGAAATGCACTCTTCATCACAACGGATTCCCCAAAGTATGCTTGAGCATTTAAACAATAACAGAAGTGAATTTTATGATTTGATAAGAAGGTAACTCAACAAACACACCCAAAAATTACTTCAAGGATTCCTCTGAAGAGAAGAGATCCAAGTGATTCTCATCAGGTGGTGCTACAGTATCAATATACTTAGGATGTACAAGCTTAAGATGAAGAGGCTCGATAGAAACCATGTTGATTGGTAACCATGGTTTAGCCTTGCAAGATGTGGGATGATATCCTAGTCTAGTGTTATGATGATAAAGTTCAGGTTCCAAAGGAATCTAAATACCTTGTTCATTAGGTCCACAAACTTTACCATCATAACCAAGTTTTGATACAATATTATACCCTAGACCATAAATATCACGCCTCTTTAAAAGTTAGAGGTTTGGTATAGAAAATATGGTCAAAATGATAAGTATCACCAAGATTTATGGACACATATTCATCTTTTGTAGTCGAGGTGAACGAGATTTTGGGAAACCTCAGGTGGACAAGGTCAACTTTGTATGCACCAAAATGAGAATCAATAAAATCCAAAGAACCCCAATCATCACCTAAACATGCATTCACATTAGATGGAGAAATAAATTCATTAGAAGATGATTTATTAGTAGTAGACTCAAACTTTTGTGCCTTTGGGAGTTCTTCTTTAGGAGAATCCTCTTAAAAACAATCTCGCTTCTTAGATAATTCCTACTTTGGGACTTATATACCCTTCTAAATTTCCTCTTTAGGGGACATGATAGAAGTAGAAGTCATCACTGTAGAGGACAACATTGGAAAATAATTTTGAAATGAAGGTGTAACCGAGGCTTGACCTATTGCCACTATTTGATATAAATGTATAGCATCAGGGTCAGCCTCGATTGTGACCACTTGATTATTTACCACAAACTTCACTGAACCATGAAGCATGGAAGAAACAACTCCCAAGGCATGAATCCATTGTTTTCCTGAGATAAGGCTGTAAGATAAAGGACCTAGCATCACATGTACAAGAGTTAGAATAGTGACTGGTCCAAATTTCAGGGATAATATGACTGTTCCCAAACTAGTATTTCCATTGTTACTATATCCTTAGATAAACAAAGAAGACATTGCTAAAGCATTTGGATCTACCTTAATTTTTGGTAATAGATGTAGGCTACATACATTGAGTTCAGAGCCTATATCAACAAGAGTATGTCTAATCCCAACACCATTAACATGAACAACTATCATCAAAAGATCTGCCAAAGTCCTTACTTAGGGATGTGGGAACTCATGGAGATAGAACATAATATTTGGCGTATCTACATGATTATGATCCATTAGTGCATTTACATTCCTCATTCTTGTAGAAGAAGGCAACAAAATCTTTTTCAATGCTTCTTGTAGCATACCTTGATACACGAAGCAATTTGAAGTAAATCTCATAGTGAAATCTTAGCAAGAGTAACCTTGAGTTTCTCAACAAGATCACAATCACTAAGGTTCTTAACCATAGGTGGAGGTGCTTGAGGAAGACTACATTGAGAAGGTGGTAAAGAAGTTTATGGTTGATCAAGAGGTTGTTTATTTCTTCTAGTATTATATGTATGAGCGATGGTATTATAGGAAGGTTGTTTAGATTGTATAAACTTAGTATACAAATCAGGACCATCTCCCTTAAATTGTTTCCCACAAATGGTTTTAATTTTCTTCAGAGAACTAGTTGCAGTCACATAAATGCATGGTCTCTTAGGCTTTTGTGTAGTTGCAGACTCGACAATGACATTTACGGACTTTTCATTTTTCAATGACAAAGAGTTCAAAGACAAAATATCTTTTACCTCTCCATTAGAAGTAGATGCTTCAAAGAAATCATCTAAGACCTCAACTAACATATTGAAATCATCTTTGGAAAAAGCCTTGTCATATGCATCGAATTCTAAGAGTAAAGATCTACAATGAGGCATTCATGTTGGGTTCACCAAAATGTAGAGGGAATTTGTTGCCTCTAAGATGACAAATCTTAGAGAACAAATTGTCTGTCGCTACCTCACTTAAACTAGCACTAAATGTGAGCTAGGGGATATGAGTACTATAATAAATGAACACCAACTATGCTAACAAAGTTGTATAATGTAAAAGAATATACAACAAGTTAATGGAATTCCTATATTTAAGAAAGCACAAAAGAAAATATAAATTATACTAGAGAATTTATTCAGTCTTGGTTTCTATACACCAACGCGCTACGGCAATGTCTGTGCACCATGTTGTTGTATGTACGAACAAAGACTTGAAAACATGTCCAAAGTGCACCAGAATTTACCCTTAACTTTGTTGAACCTATTTTCTACCTACGCACATGGAGACAGGGGAAAATGTTGGGGTTGTATAGGGGTTTTCCTCAGTCAAACCCCCATTTTTGTGTTTCCACCACCACAGATAGCCAAATAAATAGATTGGATAAAAGATAAATGTAATATAAACTAACCCCAATTATAGGAGGAAAACCCCTACTACATGAGATGCAAGATAAAAAAAAATGCAATAGAAACAAGCCCCACTTAATGGAGGAAAACCCCTATTGCAATATATATGAGATAAAATGATAAATGATAGACTAAATGCACCTAGACAATAGAAACATGCATAAATACAACAATGAAAGACATACAATGTTGCAAGATAAGAGATAAGAGATAAGAGATAAGACAAAGCGTTCCAACCAAACCCCTCCCTTGAGATAAGAGCATGATGAAGCTTGAGATGGTGTTGTTATTGTAAGATAGTTGACAAGTATTCATAAAGATAGCATAGAGATTGAGAACCAAGGTAATGGGAGAGTGATCTTTTGAGAGTTTTGTTTTCCAAGAGTGTCTAGAGAGAGTAGAAATTCTAGAGTCTTGAGAGCCAAATGAACAAGCAAAAGAGCTTTTAATGCAATGAACAGGCACATTGAGCCATTATGGACAAGTTCAAGCAAAGGGGCACACGTCTGAGAACGTATGACGTGGAATATGCTATTTTGATTTAGGAATCTGATGGGACGTTAGCATGACGTGTTGACGTCCTCACTTAAATGGTCCCAAGTGGGGCCTTGGGGTGATTGGAGACACTTTGTCTTTTGACCTCATGATGTCAAAGTAATGAGATCTTGATCATAAGTATTGTCATAAATGCACCGAGTACAATGCGTAATGTCATAAATGCATTGGGCATAATTTAGGACACTACAATGGCTTAGGGAAAACTAAGGTTTTATGGATGCCCCTTTTTTGTAGAGTAATACTCTTACCACTTCAAAAACTAAAACCCAAAATCTTAATAACTTAGGAAAATCACCCAAATAGCTTTACCTTTGGAATCACTTAAGGACCTATGACCTTTAACCATGTAATATAACCATTTAAAAATCATAAGTATCTTGTTGAATGTATTTTTTACTAACAAACATAAAATTAGACTACACTTTTGGTGACATATGCTAAGTTTTTGCTTGCTTAAACTCATAGACCAACTGCCTTATTCAATCTATTAGGCCATAAAGTCAAAGAGGCTTTCAACAAACACATATTGGACCTTAGAAACTATTCTTAGCACCTCTATAATAGTATTAAAATAAAATTAAAACATAAGACATACTACCAAAACTATCCTCTAACATGATAGTCAAATTTTGCATCTACACTTGGAGCAAAATGAGAACCAAAATAGTGTGATACAACACATATTTGACACACAAAACTAACCTAGCTATTATGTACAAAAATGTCAAACATCACCTCAGTTGTAATGCTTGAATTGAAACTCATTGATTGGGATTAGGGACTCTTCTCCATCTATATTGGAGAGTTGGAAAGCATTATACATCTTACAACTTGTGAACAGAAAAGGACCACTCCATGTAGCATCAAACTTGCTATGTTTCCTAGGTTTTTGTTTTAACTCATCCCATTTGAAAATTCCTCCCTCTTTGAAATCTCATAAGTCATCTTCATTTTTTCTTGATGTATTTACAAATTTTGCATTACTTGCCTTCTTCTTTCCTTCAAATCTATTAGCTCAGCAAGTTTGGTTTCCATTAGTTCTTCTTCTATCATTTCTAGCTCATTGATAAGACTAAGTGTTGGTAATTCAACTAAAATAGGTAACCTTTTCCCTTTTCCATACACAATCACATAAAGTGAATTCCTTGTAGATTTCTTAAGAGTGATTCTATCAGCCTATAAGGAAAATTTCAACATATCGTGCAAGGCTATTTGATTATATTCAATTGTCCTCTTGATAATTATGATTAATTTTTTGTTTGTGGACTCAGTTAGTCTATTACCTTGAGGATAGTAATTAGATGAAGTGTTCAAATATATACTACTTCTAATAGACCAATGATTTATCCTTGTTTCCACAAAGCTATTACATTATATGAAATAATTGAATCTAGGACATGAAATCTTGTTATCAAGTCTTTGTAAAAGTTTAGGACAACACTCTCACTAGCCTATTTTAATGCAATGTCTTTTGTCCATTTTGTGAAGTAATGTGTAACTATTAATATATATTTATGCCCTAAAGTAGAGGGTGGATTGATAAATACAACAAATTCAAGGTGTCACTCAATTCAGATTGTTCTACTTGTATTGGGTGCAAGGGTAATGTTGCTAGATTTTATTTTATGAAAAAATTGGCATTTTTTAAATAATTTATCACCCATATAAGTGCATCATTTTAAATGCCAATAATAACAAACTTTCGTTATCTAAAGAACTATTGTGCTTGGGTAAAAATGACCTCATACTAGCGCTTTATGAAACTCTTCCAAAATTTTGTTAGTATGATTAAATTCAACACACCTTAATAACACATTAAAATATTTTCTAAACAAAATGCCACCTAAAAGAACATAATAAATTAATTTCAATCTAAAATATATCTGTTTTGCATTGTTTAGTCCCTTGGGGTACTCATGTGTTTGGATAAAATGCACCATTTATTTTATCCAATCTATATTAGGTGTAGGTACAATAGTTTGGTGATCAATGCCAACTACTAATACAACATTTTTTTTCTTATAGTAATCACTTTTGAACCTAGATCTCTGCCTCTTACCAACCTTTTCACTTTGATTTCAATGTCAAATTTCATCACTCTGGTTATTAAACCAACCCTCTTTTCACCAAAATCCTTTAAAAAAAATCTTTGACAATTGGGTGGGAAACCATCGAATAAATCTTATTGTTTGAAACCAAATGTCTAATTGTTTTAATATTTATAATCACAACTATTACCGACCAAAAAAAAAATATTTATAATCACAACTACTAGATGCATTTCAACAAATGCATACCTCTCTTCATAACCTTCTAGGCCTTGGTTGAATAAGGATATCAGATACTCCTTTAATGCACTAGCATGGCTAGGACTGTATCCAAGTTTCCAAAAGAATATGAAGTCCTTGGAAAAAATATGATTTATAAGTGTAGGTGTTGCTACTAAGGCTTACTTGATGGATTCAAAACTCCATTTTTCAACTAAAGCACATGTTTTTCTTTAACATTGAGATTACTAGTTTCAAAATGATTTCTATATTAGCTTTGAACCTTCTTAAAAAAACTATCCTTCCAAGAAAGCTTTGCAAACCTTTCTTATGAGTGGGAAAAAGCAAAGCATGTATAGCACTTATATTTCCAGATCATTGGTAATTCCATGTTTTAATACAACATGTCCAAGGATCTCACCTTCACGTACTCTTAAAATATATTTATTTGGGTTGACTGACAAACTAATTATCTACACCTATCAAAAAACATCTTTACATGAAAAATATGGTCTTTAACACCCTTATAAAAACAATAATATTATCAAGGTATACAAGAACAATCTCATTCACAAGTCCTTGGAAATTCATATCCATCGCCCTTTGAGGTATTGCCCCTACATTGGACAAACCAAAGGGTGTCTTCTTGTATGTCATTGTTCCCCAATTGGTAGTAAAGGTTGTCTTATACTAGTCCTCTTCTTTCACTAAAATTTAATTATAGCTTGGATATCTATTAAGTAATGAGTACCTCTCAAAACCATAAAAAACCTACAAAATTTGTTCCTTAGAGGGAAGCGTGTAATGATATTTGAATGAGGTTCTATTCAAGTCCTTAAAATTTGTGAGAGTTTGTTGAAAATAGCCAAGACCAAGAGCACATTGAATAGCACAACACAAAATATTTGATAAGAATAGACTATATTCAAATCAAGATGAAAATACTGATCAACTGGATCATCAAGAATCACATACAATTTAAATGAGCCTTCTTATAAAGGCAAGGATAAGAGACAAGAGAGAACACAATCATGACATATGGCTCAATGAGATGCAAGGGTAGGTAGAAGTAGGTAGGAGAAATAGTAAAATATTCCACATGAGGTGGATCACCCACCGAAGGTGGAATTATCATCCCACAATAAGTGGATATGATAAAGTAACAACAAGATCACACCATAAAAGGTGTAAATTCTCCTACATACACACTCCCAATGTATGCACATCTCCCTAAGTGTCTCATATGCAAACTACAATGTGGTGCATGTACCTAAGTAGACTTAAGTAAAGTGTAATTATATCCAACATGAATAAATAATTACACCAACAAAATCAAAACATAACCTTATCTCTCCATTTTTTTTCTAATAGGTACAAGGTTAGAAACCCATGACATGTGTTTGACTGGGAATATAATGCAACCCTATATTAACTTATTTAACTCCATCATCAGTGGATCAAGCTTAGGGTTCAATGGTATTTTCTTTCATCTTATTAGTTTTGTGATGGGGTTTAGTTCAATGGTATGGTGGGATAGTTTGGGATCGTAGCCTTTGAAATCAATAATACCCTCGAGAAAAGATATCATTAAATTATTGAATAAGAAAAATGAAAGCCTCCTTTTCTTCTTTACTGCACACATTTCCTATCTTAAGAAGCTTACCTTTGAAGATTTCAACGTCCTCATAGTACACTTGTTTGACCCTTATACTAGCTTTATCTTTTCTCACTTGGTCATTTGAGTTGAAAATGGATTCTAGTGTCACTATTCCCCTTGGCAAATTGTCTATTTTCAGTTGTATAATTTGATTTTCATACTATTTTTTCTACTTTTTTGGACCACCAATTGAAAACTCAATCTCTGCTTGTAAGAAATTCACAATTTTTTATCATTATCAAACACTTGCCAATGAATCTTATTATTAGGAATAAAGGATCTTACCACCACCTTCACATATTGATATACCTTTGCATTACTAATATCACTTGGAATTTCATGTTGTGCTTCTACTATAGGTCACCTAACAACATTGTTTATTCCTTGTTCTAGTCATGGACAATTCATTAAAGGTATCAAATTCCTCAATTAGATCCCAATGTGCATTTTTATAAGACTTGAAAGAATTATTTTTGTTACATGTCGGCCTCTTATCTGGTTTATAATGAGTTCAAAAGCACCACGTACCTGCAAGCAACCAACTTTCCTTTTCCTTGCCCATTCAAGACCATGAATAAGGGCCTCATACACAATTATGCTATCACTACAACTAGAACAAATCATGAATATGGAATAGTATTTCTCACCTTTTGAAGATATAAGCATTGTACCTCCACTAACACCATTTTTTCTTCTTGATCCAACAAAGAACATTTTTCAAACATTATTAGCCTAATATTCACACTATTTTTCATCATTATTAGCAAGTTTAGGCATCACTAAATCAACCTCACACATCAAATTGTAGCATCATAAATTGTAACCCTGCACAATTTACACCACTTTTGTGCTCCTAATTTAGTGAGTCCCATTTTTGGTCTCTCCCAAGTCCATTTTTAGGTTTTTTACATCAAATTTGATGTCATCCTTCTCCATAAAGAACTAAACCCAAACCTTGGGTAGTGTACTCTCCATTACTCGATGTGTGGCCTTATTTTTGTGCGATAGGGTCAATTAATTGAACCTAGTATAAGGACATGGATGATTAATTTACCTTGGTCATTAAACATGACCTAATTTCAATATGATAGTGCACTCTTCATGCCCTCTTATCTTGGATCTTGGTGTCACAATTTGATAGTTGGAAATTGACCTAATTAGTAAATTAGCTTGGGAACCCTATATAAGAGCACCTTTCAATTCATTTCATAATCTATCAATCATATAGCATTTTATTCATAATTTGTGTATCCACATCAATCATCTTCAAGTATTCAAGGCAACATTTCATCCCACCATAACCTTGAAGCATCTCAACATCATGGAGCATAAAATCTCTAGCAAGATAATTAATTGGAGGGTCCCCTACATTTTTATGGGGCTAATTAATTAAGTGGGTGGGAGAAATAGTTGAGTTTGCTCATCTTATGAAATGCCTATATAAAGAGGGGGCGATCATCAATCACACAATCTTCAATGTGTCAGAAGGGTCGGGTTTTCCTGATAGAGCTATCCGACAGGGGTTTCCTATAACTGCATCTTGCTTTCTGTACACCCCTTTTCTATAGTTGATACGAAGATATTCTTTATATTCATGCTAATAACCTCAAGGGTTGAAAGAGGGCAACATTTGTTCAAATGAAACAGTGAGCTTGTCACTACAGGGTGGGAGGCCTCTACAATTCTATGATATTTACTTTATGGAAATCTTGGGCTTCCATGCCCAAATATGGAACATGAAGGATTCTACTTAGAGTGGTTCATTAGAGTATATGAGGCACCAGTCAAAGTAGGGAAATGATTTCAAAGCACAATGGCAAGCCCATACTATTCTAAGGGCAAGGTTTTTTTATTCAGAAGGGTGGGCCCATGATGTATAATAAACAGGTGGACCGGGGTGACCAACATATTGGTCCCGCATTTTCAAGACAAATTTTTAGGTGTGGATACACCTCTATTTACTCTGCTCAGATCTAGTTTTGTGTCTCTATATCACATCTATAGCTTACTGTTTATGTTGATTTACATTCATTTTCCATCACCTAGAATTCAAATACATTCAAATCAATTTCAACTAAACAAAGGGAAAATAAATTTATCTGCATTTAATCATTTTTCATTGGATCAATTGATTTCTTGCTTTAATTTTTTGTTTGGAAAGTTAGGTCATTTCCTAGTTTGCAAGGCTTAACTTGAGAAACCCTACTTTTTCATCCATTACATTTTGGTGAACTTGATATGTCTTATTCTTATTTTTTATTTTCATTTTAAAATCTGATTTGTATGCATTTAATTCATTCATATTTATAATCATTTCTAAAATATATCATTACATTATACATATTTTGAGCTCTAGTTCAACACCATTACATTTTGGTGAACCCAACTCTTCCTACATTTGTATTAAATTTAATTTTTCATAATGAAATTTATAAAATCTGTCTAGTTTGCTATTTCACATGTGATTACATTACTCATTAGTTACTTTTATCAAAATCATGTGGTGGTCAATAGCTTCTTTTAGTTCATGTTGTTTGCATTCTTTCATAGTACTTTCACATATTGCGTAATAGGGGCTTCAACATTTTTTCCTACATTCAAGTCATTTTTCAAAGCTTTCATACATGTTCCATGTTGTTATATAATGAAATTTTTAAGGAAATTAATGGAATATATAGATGTTACCCTTGATAATCCTAGAGACGATATTGAAATGAACAACACGTGTACCTCTCCTTGGGTATCTTTTGTTAATGAGGAAAGAATCAATAATATCTCCAAGGGGGAAACAATATTCAAGAAAACATTGAACTATAATCTTCTCATAAAGATACATTAGAGCAAGTGAGGCAAGGTAAACATGTCATTACATCAACCACTCTAGATCCTCCTTATTCTCCAAGAGCTTATCTTAATTATCAACATATTTTGAGGCAAGATGATGTTATGCATTTTATTCATGACCTATCTCCTAATATAACTATAAGAATTTTGCTATAGAAAGCCAAAATCTATAGGCCAATGAATAGCACAGAATCAAGAGAGAACAAAATATATTAGAACAAATTGTATTCCCATCAAGATGCAAAATTCCCGACTAGACTAACATACAATGTAAATGAGCCTCCTTATAAAGGCAAGGCCATAGGAAAATGAGAGCACACAATCATGACATGTGACCCAATGAGATATAATGGTAGGTAGGGGTAGGTAGGAGAAACAATAGATAATTCCACTAAAGGTGAATCACCCACCAAATGTGGAATTTCTCCTACAACTATATCCCTAGATATGCAATCCTCTAAGTATATCATATCCATATTACTATGAAATGAATTATACTAAGTCAACTTAAGTAAAATTTAATCACATAAGACATAAATTACACCAACAATAACATTGAAAAGAGATGAAGCCTTAGATGATAAGGACTCTCCATCCCAACCTAATAAAGTTGACATGAATAATGATGATTTAAACAAAAATATTTCTATGAATAATATACCTTCCTCATCTATCCATCCCTTTAGCCCTTCAACATGTCCTTACAAAATAAATTTTAAAGAACTTTATCCTCTTCCTTCACAATTGAAAATATCTTATTTTTAAAAAACAAGGTTATAGTCAACAGGGACTTGGAAAAATAGAACAAGAAATTAAGATCCCTATATATTCTCCCTCACAATACACTAGAGAATATGTAGGCTTGTCCCCTCCTTCCTTACCAATTTGTTTACCACAATAACAAATTTCTAATCTCCCTATCCAACAAAATAAAAAATTTATTTCCTTAGCCCAAAAATACTTTTGGCAACCTCTACATAACGTTCAAATTTATTTCTCTCACTAAAAATAAACAAACACTTAAAGCAAAAAATGTCACTAAATATTACCTTTTTCATCCCATGCATGGTAATTCTATTTATGTTTGTATGGATTTTAAAAGATATGTTTGAACATTGGATGTTATAGCACTTGATATACAAATGTTTCTTTCTTTACCTACAACAGTGTCATAGAACTTCATTTTCCCTATTATGTTGCTCCTCATTATGCAACATTTGTAGCATACCTTAGTGGGGGATCTTTGTAATTTGTGGTGTTATAATTTCATGTGCAATCATACTTGGATAACCAAATAATAGTCTTTCTTACCTTGTCTCCTTCATTGGGGGCGAGAATAATATTTCAATTCTTTCTCTTTTTGAAGGATTTCCTTTTACTTTGTTGAGTTGCATCTATCATAAATTGAGGTGCTTTCTATAGAGTGGTTAGGACTTGTTCTTTGTTTAAAACAATGTGTCTTTTTATGAATAATATCTCCTTAGTGAATGTGTGAATTCCTTCACTAAGAATCTTCTTTTCCTAGAAATGGGAAAGTGTATAATCTCGATCTCCTTCACCTTTCAAAGATATCATCCTTATTAAATATCTCATCTAATTTTGGGAGATAGATATATTTGGGTAAATATGTCTTCCTCTATGCATTCCTCAAAATGATTCCTTTACACTCACTGCAAGATGTCTTATTACAACTATCTTTTCATTTCTCATAAGAGTCATGCCTCTTTATCTTGGAGTTATGTACATTATTGCTTTAAGGATATGTCCTCAGTGATGCTTGTAGCTTATGATCAATTCAAGTTGTGGATTTCCTTGCATGCAAATATTTGCTTGGTTATCCTTAATCATGTTATGAATTTCCTTATAGGTATCATGCTTGCGTGGATATCATTTTTCAATTTTCACCATTTTTGGATAAGTTGACTAGCATAACACAACTTTCTAAACCTTTCAACCCTTCCTTTTTCAATACCTTAGGATGAGTTGAGATAGAATAACACAAGTTTCTAGACCTTTTCAATTCTTCCTTTTACACTTTTTTAAGGTATGTTGACTAGCATAACACAAATTTCTATACCTTTCCACCCTCCTTGTGTTGCATTCTTAGGGTGAGTGGAACTAGCATAACACAACTTGTTACTTTGACTCTTCCTCCTACATGGATCACACAACATAACACAATTTTTTTCCCCATGAGAATCCATTTTTTTGTGCATCACCTAGCATAATACAGCTTTCTAGCCCATGGAATCCACATCACCTCTTGCTTTTTCTTGTCATGGACCACCTAACATAACACAACTTGCTAGCCCATGGAATCCATGCTTTATCCTTTCTCCTCCCCTTGAGCCCATAGCTTTGTTAGTTGTTGGATCATGGTTCACCATTAAATTCATTCTCTTTCTCTTTCCATCTGACCACTCATGTTCTTGTAATAGCATTCAAATAATATTATTAGTGGTTAAGATATTTTGATTATTGAGGTCTCTTCAACTAGTTGACTTGGAGCATTTTTTTTAGTTCTATCCACTTTTGTGCCTTTTTGTGTGTCTTTTGTCTTTGAGTTTTATTTGTCTTTGTCTTTTTTTATGTGTCCTTGCATATAATTATGTGGATTAAGATCCTAATATTTGGGGCTTGTTCTCTTGAATTTAGTGATGTCTTATCTACTTGTGATCTTACTCCAAATCACTCATTTATCTCTCTTACTGCTACTTTATCATGCGTATGTGCATAGGATCATTCTCCTACTAAAGTAGGAGGTAGATGTAGCATCGTAAATTGTAACCCTACATAATTTACATGATTTTTTGTGTTCCTACTTTAGTTATTCCCATTCTAGCTCTCTCTTGAGTCCATTTCTGAGCTTTTACCCCAAAATTGATGTCATCCTTCTATACAAAGAACTAAATTTTGGCCTTGGGTGTGCATTATCCATTCCTTGGTGTTTTGTCCATTTTTTATGGGACAAGGGTGATTAATTTTATCTAGTATTGGGATACTGGTGATCAATTCACCCTAAGGCCTCCTTAAAAGGACTCGATTTTAATACATTGGTGCAATCTTCTCACCCGATGATTATGGATCTTGACATCACAATTTGACACTTGGAAGTTAGCCTAATTGGTAAATTACCTTGGGAATTCTATATAAGAGCATACTTCCAATTCATTTCATAATTCATCAATCATATAAAATTCCATTTATAATCCATGCATCCATATCAAGAAGCATCAAGTGTCTTCAAGTTCATTTCCTAGTTTACAAAGTATAACTTGTAAAACCCTAATTTTCCATCCATTACACAAATAAACACCAAACCATACCTCTTTCTTTTACTGGTATGGATAAGCCATATAGTTTTTAGCTAGCCATTTATCAAGAAGTGTGTTAAGAATTTTTTTTGTTTGTGTATTATGCTCTTGGATAGCAAGGTGTTCCTCTTGGAAAATGACAATTAGATTTACACTAAAAAAACTAGGGGTATATGACTCTACCTGATCCTTGGCTATTGATTCGAATTTGATGGCCACATTGGTACCATACCTTGTTCTAAACAACATGTGCAGCCAATTAGAGAACAAATAGCCACCTGTATGCAATAAAATCAATAAAATGACACAAGGCAAATTATGGGGGTAAGTATATTATAAAAGTATCCATGGGATGGAAAAATTTGGGCAATCATGTTAAGCGGGATTTAAATCCTTAATGACCCCTACTACTTTGAATTTTTTCCCAATTAGTTGTACTAATTCCTTGGAATCTATGTAGTGTCCACCCTTGATTTGACTTATTTTGACTAGAGTTGACTTTTATATTATGCTTGAGAGACTTGTCTAGACTATATTTGGTGATTTGGATGATGATTACTCATGTGCTTCAATTACTTATTATTGATGTTAGACACTATTGGACATATGCTATTTTAATTATCTATATGGATGTTGGTACTATCATAATTGATCATGTGATTTGATGATATATGTACTCGATGGATTTTATATGGTCACTATGTGATGGATTATTGATAGATTAGATTTATCATGGTTTTGATGATGATTATGATTATGCTAACCCTACTTCATGAATACATTTGATGAGATGTTTATGAGATGTGTTTGACTATTGTTTGATTGTCTTTGTGATAGAGACAATTCCACATCACTCATTGCGAGCAGGATGTGTCGTTGTGATTCTCTATCACTTTCTTGTTCTATATATGTATATGTATATGTTGTATTGTCCTTTTGTGGTTGCAGGATTTTGCAGGTACCAGACATCAACTCCACCTGGCTTCATAGGTCTGAGCATGCCTTTACTTCCAATGGCTTATGTGGTTTGGAGATGGCATGAGTTCCCCTCACATACTCTACGTCTAAGTTGTTCACCGTGAGTAGTCGGCGTCTTGGCATAATTCGCCATGTCAGTTAGTAAGTGTGGTCTTTTTGGTATTGTGAGTTCAGTTTATGTCGATTGATTTACTTGATTATGTTAGAGTAATTATGTGGCTCTTGATGTGTGGTTTTATATTTAGTAATGTTTATTTTAATGTATTTTAATTTATTAGTTTTGAATATTTTATAATTAACGTTTATTGATTTTAAGATTATTTAATATTTGGTAAGCTTTATTGTTGTTTAAGATTTATTTTATATTTGTGATTTAATCTTTAATGGTATTTGATTATTTAATTATTCATTTGACCTTCTATGGTTTACTATTTATTTGATATCTTATATTTATTTGGTTCTTTATTTTATTTTATTAGCTTTTGGTTTATTTGCTTTTAATCCCCATTTGGATTATTTATCTACAGTTTATGTTTATTTAATAGTTTGACTTTTATTTCCTAAGTGGGGTGTACGAACACATTAAATTAAAACAATAATAAAATATTCTCACTTAGCTAGATAAGTATATTTTATATTTACTTTACCTACCCTTTACTCTCATTGGCTAAATTCAAAATGGGAGAATAAATTATAATATATGGTGGGTTGGTAAAATATACTCCAAAATGGAATATTTTGATTGGCCGAGTTTGAGGCTAGGGTTTTGGATTATTGTTGTTTTTTATTTTCATTCCCGTGATGGTTTTCGGGTTGGCTATTCTCTGGAAATTTTTCCAACAAGATTTCTTCCTTGGTTTTGGATTTCTTCACTCTTGGTTTTGGCTGGAACTTGGTTGGATTTTGGTTTGGCTTTGTGGGAGCTCTTCTTCAGCTTCATTCCATTGCTTTAGGTTGCAAGTTGGAGTTCTTTACCTTTGCATTTTGGTTTTAATGGTTTCTTTGTGTATGCTTTGTGTCTACAGTGTTTTGGGCTTGGGTTGAAGTATTATGTTATTCTATAGTTTTATTATTGTTGAAGATTAATATTTGGGGAGGAAACCTTATATTATTTGGGTTTTATATAGTTGCTGGAGATATATATATTTGGTTTTTCTCTGTGTATCCCGTTTCTCGAATCTATGAAAATTTTGTGAAAATCTCTGGTTGATAAATCTTTGTTTGTATGGGAGTTGAATGGATATTTTTCCCCTTTGTGACTCTTTCAGTTTGTGAGTGTTTGGATTTGGTTTCATTGAATTCTCTATGAGTTTTGCAGTGGTTTTGTGTATATTTTGTCATGAAGAAATTTGATTGAATCTTGGTTTATAGTTTGAGTTATTTTATTTTGTTTATACCTATGTATTCCTTGTTTCTGGGCGTCTCTATGCATGTATTTTTCAAGCCCTTTGGTTAAGTCAAGATTTTATTATTTTACCCATAAGTTTTATGAGTTTTCTATAAGATTTGTGTAAATTCTTGGTTTTTGTAAAAGCGTTGTTTAAATGTGTAAAAGAATTGTTCTATTTTGTATTTGTGTTCCTTTGCGTAGCATACGCATTGTCTCATAAGGCATAAGCATGAATTTGGGTATAAATGTGTTGTCTTAGGATATGCGCAATTCTAGAAATGTTTGTGTTGTCCTACAGAATGAAAGCATTGTTCTATTTGATAGAAGTGTTGTTCTACGGGATAAAAGTGCTAAATTGTCTGTGTTCTATGTTTTCTCAATTTTGGTCACTTTTGAGGTATTTTCTCGAGTTGGTTTTTGTACCAGAGGCTTTATTTGAGGTCTACTAATATTTTCCAATTTTGGGTTTGACCAGTTTGATGCATTTTGATGGTTTTAAGTATATTTGCTCCTCTATGTCATTGTGGATATTTTAGACTCTCTTCCATGTTGATAAGCCATGGAAGTTTGAGATGATTATTATATTGTTTTGGACCAGCAAGTGAGTAGGCCTTGTTGTGATGTTATCTTTTACTTGATGGCAGATTTTGATGGCTTGATATGCCTTTGTTTATTGTTGGCCAAGAGGCTCATTTTTATATATTGAAGTTATTGTAGCCTTGCATATGTTGTGAGAGTATGTGTGGAATTTAATGGTTGCATTGAGTGTTATTTTCATGTGTTTACTCTGGTTAGAGCCTCTTGTGATTTATTGTTGGGCTATGTTAGGAGGAGTGGGCTTCCTTGTGATGATCAGGGTCATGAGAGATAGGCTTGCATGAGGTTCCTTGTAAGTATGCATGAAGTTTAGACCACCAGGGCACATTGGAGTTTTCCATGATTTGTAAATAAGTGATAACCTAATAATTGATGGGTTGGGTAGCCAGATTAATTAATAAGATGATAAATTGATTTGAGCCTCATGACTTAGTCCTAGGGAGGATGTTTTCGTATAAGCATAAGAAGGTCATGAAGATGGTGTAAAGCGGAAAATCGCGATTGAACCCTAGTTGTTCTCCCCTCTTTGGACTCCGAAGAGAGAGAGGGGAGGTTCGCTAGGATTCGATGGTTTTTCACTTAGGGGAGAGACTTTACATTCAAAAGAGGGGTTGAAACTCATAAGATCCAATCCCACACAATGTAAGATTGGATGCTAAATGAATTTCAAGGGTTAGGAAAGCAAGGCTACCCTCTTTTGTAAAGAATGTTGTTAAGGAAATTAAGCTAGGAATGCATAGAAAATCATAAAGATTCGCTTATAAACTGAGTTCGGGTTATAGGATGAAGCTGCGGACCTAGAATTAGCAGTAAAATGTCGATACGGCGCTGTCCTGCAAATTTGAGCAAAAGTTGTCGGGACGATGGCGCCTGGCGCCACGGTCCTCCGAAAAATCTGCGAAACGAAGGGGGATCTGTTCATCTCTACACAAGGATTCCAGATCTTCAATTTCAGCTGCGTACCTACAACCTACACACATAAAAGCGAAGATGATTGGGGGGTTAGGGATTGGGGGTTTGCCTTTAGGTCAAACCCCGGTTTTGGAATTAACCAAGAAATGAGCAAGAGCTGTAAATGTAAATGACTGTAAAACAAGTACTAATACCTTGTTCTAAGGATGTTGGTATCCTTATGTGCGAAGGTTTAGATGTTGTATGTTGTATGTTGTAGCATGTAGTATATGATCTCCTCTTCAATGGTTGAATCCTTGTCTTGAATGCAACACTTAGCCTTGAATGGAGACTTGAAATGATCAATTGCTTGAAAGAATGCTTGAATGCTTGAATGCTTGAGTATAATTTCCACGCTTTGTACACATATCCTCTTCATGCCAAATGAGAGAGAAAAATGTAGTTTATATACTTGTCATTTAGGGCTGATAGACTGATTTTCCCGACCTTAGGCCGACCAGGGAAAGTTAATTTCCAAATTGCAAACAAAAAGACCCGAGCCCCTTAGGAGACCGGGCCCAAAATAGGACCCAGGGACCAGGGCGCTGGGCGCCATGGTCCTGGGGACCAGGGCGCTAGGCGCTCTGGTCCCACCTCCCGGGACATCAGGGTGCAAGGAGGTTCAGGCCAGGGTACTTGAAAAATGCAGTTTTTGATGCCGTGAGCAAGTTTCAGGGTCTCCATTCAGGTTGCATGTTGCGTCGCCATCGTGAAGACTGAAATGCAGTCGAAATTGCAAGTGTCACAATTTTAGGACGCTACATTTAGCCCCCACTTTAGCGGGAGTATGTATGCTCATACTTCCGGTAAAGTACAAGGAAACAACATTGAAAGACTTTCACCACGTCAAGGAGGCAAGATACACCAAGCCCCCAGTGGACTAAGGATCTTACAACTTCGATTGACAAAGTAAAAGGGAAGATCGCGAGGAAGAACCATGACTGCCAGTAGTAAGGCTCCCTCACTATGAGTCATGCAAGAAAGATATCAAAAATTCTCAAGGCAAGGCTAAATTTGCTAAGAAATTTTCAAGTATCTTGAAAAGATATGAACGGGATGTATGCCCCCCTACGTTAAAGCGATCGCACACGCCTCACCGGGGGTGATTGTTTTAACGTAGTGATACACATAAGAAATGAGAAAGGAAAGGAGCACGTTATCGCAAGGATTTAGCCCCCAAGTGTGAGATAAGCCCAAGGATAATAGACACAAAACACAAAGCACGAGGTGACTTCGCTTTCCTCGGGGTCAGTATGCTGTATGATAATTCATGTATATATATCATATGTATGTATGCATAATTGTTCTTCATTCCCCAATCAAGGAAGGTCACCTAGAAGAAGGGAACACATGTGTCTTTTGAGTCAACATGAGAGAGATCGAGAGATCTCAATGCTTTGCATTGTCCTCAAGTAGAAAACACTAAGGACAACAAATAGAAGAGTGAGAATAACATATAGAAGAAGTAACACAAGAGAGGAGAAGAGAATCTGCTATGCTAATGTAACTAGTCTAGCATGTCATCTACCCCCCGATCTTGCTGATCAATGTTTCGGGAAGGCAGGGAACACGCCAGAGGAGGAACATCCAACACAGCAGATGGAGCTATCACAAGATCCAAACAAGGGCTATGTTCATGTTCCGAGCCACATTGTTCTTATCTAGGAGCTAGGATAAGTGCTTTAGAAAACTCATTAGATAAATGGTTATCGACATCAACAAGTTCATATTCACTATCAGAAGCAAGAGGAGTAACATTTTCATCTATATCGTCATCAAGATTTATAAAAATAGGATCTTTAACTCGCACAGGATCAAGACCATCATGCATCTTATGTTTAGGAGATTTAGGCTCAATGTCCGGCTGAGGAGAAAATGGAATAATGCTTGTTGAAGGTGTTTTTGGAGATTGTAAAGTTTGAGCTCTAAGACGACGCTTTCGCCGGCGTTCACGTGCAGAACGATTTCGTCTAGTCTTAGTAGGAAGTGGAGAAGACTGAGGAGGAGGAATGTTCTCATCCTTAGCACTTGGGTGTTTAGGTTGTGGTCTCTTAGGCTGGATAATAGGAGAAGAAGAAGGTCTCTTCTCTCTATAAAAAGAAGGAGGAGAAACTGCTCCATATAAAGGAGGAATTTTTGGTTTAGGGAGAAGACCAAGTCCATCATGACGAGGAGGTATAGGTCTACTCTTAGGAAGTTTATTAGGTATAGACATAGTCACATCCATAGGGATGGGTTGAGAATCTTCTTGAGGAAAGACATTAGTTTTATCTTTCAAAGGAAGAACTTCCTTCTCAAGAATGATAGGAATATCAAGTTTAGGTGCTCTAGGTTCACTTAGAGATAGGATCATATCTGTTTTCCACTTTTGATAAGATTTGAAAAGATGATCACTTCGCGGAGGAAGAGATTGGAATTGTTTAGGCCAAAAGTAATCAATAGGAACACTAGAGGTTCTTTTAGCTGGTTTAAAGAGACTATGATTGACAGTAACAACTTCACCATTATGGGGAAATTTCAAACACTTATGAATAGGAGAAGCAATAGCTTTCATGGAAGATAGCCAAGGATAGCCAAGCTTCACACGAAATTGTTCGGAAGATGGAATAATAGCAAAGTTCACATCAAGAGATTTGTTATGGACGTCAATAGGCAATGTAATGGAACCAATTGCAGGAGAAGAAAATGCATCAAATAGTTTCACAATCACATCTGTTTTGTCATATATCACTTGATTCAATTGCAAAGTAAAAAGAAATTCTTCAGTAATAACATTAACCATGCACGAAGGATCAATAAGCACTCCACGGCAAGGTGTATTCTTAACTTTTGCAACTATGTATAAAGGACCATCAGGTGCCCTAATGGTTTCGCTAGAATCAAATGTGATGGAAGGTTCTTCAGGGATTTCTTGCTGCTCTACAAAGTTAATCACATTCGGAGTCATAGACACAAGACCATCAGATGAGAGAGAGGAATCATTAGTCTCAATCGCATTAGAGGTATGAGAAGGCAATGGATCAGTGAAAATCTGAAGATTTTGGTTAGGAGGAGCTACAGATGTGTTGCCTTTATCATTCACTCCAGAAACAGAAATAGTATTATTATCAATCAAATCTTGAATTTGACCCTTTAAAGAAAAACATTTTTCAGTATCATGCCCAGGCTGACGATGAAATTGACAAAAGGCTTTGTTATCAAAATAAGGTGAAGTAATCTTTGCAGGATCAATTTGTCTTATAGGAGGAAGAGTAAGCACATTTTGTTCCAATAACTTATTCATAATACTATGCAATGATTCATTCAAAGGAGTATACTTTCTTTCTTTCTTGAAAAATTTAGAAATAGGAGGCACACCTGATGCTGCATTCACATTGTTGTTGATGATGTTTTCATTGAATTTGATGGAATCTCTGTTCGGTTTAAACTTCCCAAATGGTTGTTGACTGCTATCACTCTTATCACTCGGAGCCATAGGATGTGATTGTTCCATTTGACTCACAGTCAGTTGATAATTGTGAAGAGTTGCACACAACTGTTGGAAAGAAGTAAACTCAGAAAACAGAAGTTTGTCTCGAATATCTTTTTGTAAATTAGAAATTAAGATTCTTTGAATATCATTGTCAGGTACTGGAAAATAAATTTGAGCATACAAATGCTTATATCTACCAATGAAATCAGTCACTTTTTCTTTAACACCTTGTTTACAATGCATTAAATCAATCAAAGTAACTTTAGGACTTATATTGTTTTGAAATTGTTGAATGAAAGCATTTGCAAGTTGTTCGAAAGAAGTAATAGAATAAGAAGGCAACGAGCAATACCATTGTAGGGCTTTGTCTCTTAATGTTCTAGTAAACAGTTTTGCAAGCAACCTTTGGTCATAAGCAAAATCAGTACAAATTGTTTGAAAAGTCTTAACATGTGTTAGAGGATCTCCTTTACCATTATAAAGCTCCAAATGCGGGATTTCAACATGTTTAGGAGGGATAGCTCGAACAATGTCAAGAGAAAGTGGGATCGCAACATCAAATGTGGGCACACTAAACTTAGATTGATTCATAGAGGCAATTTGTTGCTGTAAAGAAGAGACAGTTTGTGCAAGATTGTTAATGGTCGCTTCAGTCGAAGAGTTCATATTGGATGTGTTAGATTGAGATAAAGGTGTTATGTTATTGAAAGAAGGTAGAGAGTAAGGTGGTGGGACCCTATGATAATTAGTCATAGGAGATGATTGGAAAAGAGGAACACTACAAGGAGGGATGGAATGGTTAAATGAATTGCCCCCTTGCGTCATGTTCATTTGTGGAGATATAATAGGGACACTCATTGAAGGAATGAATGAAGAAGTCGGATTGAATGAAGGAAGAGGGTTAATTGAAGAAGAAGGGTTGCCCCCATGACTGGTGATCACAGGAGGAATGTCTTGTGTAGAAGTAGCCATTATGTTTGATGTAAAGGTAGGTATACTAGCAATAGAAGTTGTCAAAGGAATAGAATGATTGACTTGTGTAGGAGGTTGTGTATAACCCAAATTTTCAGCACAACTCTTCATAGGCATCACATTCGAATCCACAATGTGTGCAATACCACGCAAAATATCAATTCCATTCTTATCACTTTGAAGCATACGTTTTAGACCCTCAATTAAAGGAAGAGCTTGACTATCAGGGTATTCTTGAGACATCCATTGTCGAAAATCGTCAAATTGGTTATCCAATTTTGAAAGTTGTTCTACAGAAACCTCATGGAGAGCTTCTTCATCATTAAGAGGATTAGAGGAATTACCCATGTCCTCGTTAAAAAGACCATTCAAATTAGGTTCCATCTCCTCAGTAGTTAAACCTCGGAAAGACTTAATTCTACGGCTTCGTCTAACAGGAATAGTGTAAGTAGGGCTTATTGTTGTAAAACTCATGCACTAGAAAGAGAGAGAAGATTTTGAATTTAGAGGTAGCAATTTTCAGTAAAATCAGCCAATCTTCTGGATTTAAGCTGTTAAATGCAATCACAACAGTCTCCCGAAATTTCGGAAAAAATGTCCGGGACTGTGGCGCCCGGAGTGCAACACGGTCCTTGCAACTTTTTTTGAAATTTGCAGGGATGAAAGGTATGATGATTTTAGAGCTAATCCGAAAAAATTGAGTGATTTTACGATCTGTAGATAGGCCAAATTAAAGTTGCAAATTCAAAATTGAACCCTATCAAGATTGTCGAAAAATGCAAAATTTGAATTTTGAAAAAGAGAGGGAAACTGAAATTTTGAATTTTATGATTTTAGAGGGAATGTCAAGAGCAATGCAAATTTTGAAATTTGAAAATTGACTCAATTTCACGCAAAATTCAATTTTGAAAGCGGAAATCAAAGTTGTTGTAATTAAACACTTAATTTCAAAAGTCACAAAATACAAGAATTTGAATAAAGCACTGAAATTTTTAATGAATGATAACACACTTTTCAGATTTATGATAATAAAAACGCAATTTTGACACAAAATTTTAATTTCAATGATTTTTGAATGATTAGAAGCCTTAGACCAAGCAATCACAAGACCAACTTTGACTGTAATTTTGAAAGTGTTATAATTGACAAAATCAGCCAAAATTCTAGATTTTAGCAGGAAAATACAGCAAGATCTCGCTCCCGAAATTTTGGAAAAAATGTCGGGGACGATGGCGCTCGGAGTGCAACACGGTCCTCGCAACTTTTTTCCAAATTTTCAGGGATGAAGGATATTGTGATTTTATTGCAGAATCCAAAGTTACAGCTGATTTGGAGATGTTTTTGATTGGTCAAATTGTCGGACAAAGGTTGAATTAAGAGGGTTTCAAAAATTAGGGTTTTGACATTTAACCACTTAATTTTTAGAATTAAAGCACAAATATGAATTGAAAATTTGTAATAGAAGGGCAGATCTGAAACAGGCATTAACATTTAGACATTTCGCAAGTTCAATTACTAAAAAGAAAATTTAGGGTTTTTATGCAATCACCTCTAAAATTTTGCAAAAGATCAAACATGGAAATGTAATCAATTTTTTCAGATCTAAGCATGAAAAATCAGAAAGGATGTTCACGTCGGGTTCACCAAAATGTAAAGCAAAAAAATCGCGATCGAACCCTAGTTGTTCTCCCCTCTTCGGACTCCGAAGAGAGAGAGGGGAGGTTCGCTAGGATTCGATGGTTTTTCACTTAGGGGAGAGACTTTACATTCAAAAGAGGGGTTGAAACTCATAAGATCCAATCCCACACAATGTAAGATTGGATGCTAAATGAATTTCAAGGGTTAGGAAAGCAAGGCTACCCTCTTTTGTAAAGAATGTTGTTAAGGAAATTAAGCTAGGAATGCATAGAAAATCATAAAGATTCGCTTATAAACTGAGTTCGGGTTATAGGATGAAGCTGTGGACCTGGAATTAGCAGTAAAATGTCGATACGGCACTGTCCTGCAAATTTGAGCAAAAGTTGTCAGGACGATGGCGCCCGGCGCCACGGTCCTCCGAAAAATCCGCGAAACGAAGGGGGATCTGTTCGTCTCTGCACAAGGATTCCAGATCTTCAATTTCAACCGCGTACCTGCAACCTACACATAGAAAAGCAAAGACGATTGGGGGGTTAGGGATTGGGGGTTTGCCTTTAGGTCAAACCCCGGTTTTGGAATTAACCAAGAAATGAGCAAGAGCTGTAAATGTAAATGACTGTAAAACAAGTACTAATACCTTGTTCTAAGGATGTTGGTATCCTTATGTGCGAAGGTTTAGATGTTGTATGTTGTATGTTGTATGTTGTATGTTGTATGTTGTAGCATGTAGTATATGATCTCCTCTTCAATGGTTGAATCCTTGTCTTGAATGCAACACTTAGCTTTGAATGGAGACTTGAAATGATCAATTGCTTGAAAGAATGCTTGAATGCTTGAATGCTTGAGTATAATTTCCACGCTTTGTACACATATCCTCTTCATGCCAAATGAGAGAGAAAAATGTAGTTTATATACTTGTCATTTAGGGCTGATAGACTGATTTTCCCGACCTTAGGCCGACCAGGGAAAGTTAATTTCCAAATTGCTAACAAAAAGACCCGAGCCCCTTAGGAGACCGGGCCCAAAATAGGACCCAGGGACCAGGGCGCTGGGCGCCATGGTCCTGGGGACCAGGGCGCTGGGCGCTCTGGTCCCACCTCCCAGGACATCAGGGTGCAAGGAGGTTCAGGCCAGGGTACTTGAAAAATGCAGTTTTTGGTGTCGTGAGCAAGTTTCCGGGTCTCCATTCAGGTTGCGTGTTGCGTCGCCATCGTGAAGACCGAAATGCAGTCGAAATTGCAAGTGTCACAATTTTAGGATGCTACAGATGGTAAGCTAATATCCCTTAGTCTCTCATAGGTTGAGATGGCTCCACATGTCCATCAGGCTAGTGCCTCGTGTTATTATGTTATTATATTTTGAGGATGGCATGTGATGACACTCCACTCCTACATGTGTTCCCCTTTATGATTTATGATTATGATTGTATACACCTAAAAATGGTCTAAAGATAATTAATTAAATAAGAAATTATTTAATTAATCCCCCTTCTTAATTTACTTGAATTCACTAAGCAATTTGATTAAATTCCCCCTTTCATCTACTTATTAATAAATTTAAGGATTTATTTAATAGGTTAATTTTCATAATCCTCTTTGATTAATTAATTTAATTAATTAATCTCTCCCCCCATCTTCAATTAATTCTTCTAACCCCCTAATTAATTAAAACAAATCAATTTATGAGTTGTTGAGAATTAATTAGTCTTATTTGAATTTTTAAATTCAAATTACCCACATGTCTCCTAACTTCTAACCACCTAACCTAACCATCCCTCTAAACCTAACCCATTCCATCTAACCCTGGGTTTAATTAAACATACCTTAGCTTGCACATCCTAACCTCCTTATCCTAACCTCCTATGGTGTGGTTACTCTTCCCTGAGACACATGGCATTCTTGGGCCACATGTCCCCTCTCTTGAAATTTTCTTGACACTTGTCACCATAGAGATAACAAATGTTCCCTTTCATCCAACCTCTCTTGGAAGCTTCTTGACACTTGTCACCATAGAGATGGCAAATGTTCCCTTTACACCAACCTCTTTTCCAGCTTCCTCCAATTTCACCATTGATATCTTCAAACTCAATTGTGACCATTGATTCCTATCACCTCACCCCTGGCCCTGGAATTCCTATAAATATCCCCCATTTTGGAGCAATAATGATCCCATCTCATTTGCATCTTATGCATTGTTACTATAGGCATATTGATCTTAACATATGATTTGAGCATTGTTATTATAAGCAATTGCATCTTAGATCTAGCTTATTTTCTAGCATAATTGTTGAATCATGTAGCTTAATCATTCTATTTTCTAGCTTAAATGCATTATTATCATCTTAAATCCTCCATCTAGGTGTAGTCAAGTCACTAGAATTTGCATATCCAGATCTGAGAGCAAATCTACACTCGCATTTATTAGGAGGCTATAGATCGATTAGCCATGGTTTTATCTTTCTTTGTTTTAAATTTGATAGCCATGCTTGTAATGATCTATTGAGTGTTTTGTGTTGCAGTTGTAGGTATCACACTTCACATGCATGACATTTTTATATAATGATTAAGCTACATGATTCAACAATTATGCTAGAAAATGATCAAAATAAGCTAGATCTAGGATACAATTGCCTATAATAACAATGCTCAAATGATATGCTAAGAGATATATGCCTATAGTAACAATGCATAAGATGCAAATGAGACTCAGCGGTCATATTATGATTAGCTATTGGGTGTGTACCTAATCTTGCAAGAAAATATTTTCTCTCTCAGCCAACTTCCTTAGGTAGCGTAATGTGCTTGAAGGTCACCAATCATATAGTGTGTTTGTTGTGTATTCCTCCCTAAATCAAAAAATCATACATTTAAAAATGGAAAACAAAAACAAAACATCAGACTTCATTAATCAAAATTCGGCCAAACAAAAATATTTTTCTTTGTTTTGTTCTTTGTCGTACGAGGCATATAATTTGTCATATGAGCCTGTCAGAGTTGTCGTACGAGCCTGTTAGCATAAAATATTTTGTCGTATGGCTTATTAAGTTTTGTCGTATGAGACCTTTTGTTTATCGTTTGGCTTAGGGGGAATTGTCGTACGAGCCTGTGCTTTATCATATGAAATTTCTACTTTGTCGTATGAGCTATATAAATTGTCATTCAAGTCTGTGTAGTCTGTCGTACAAAATTCTATCTCTGTTAGTCCAAAACTGTCTTCTTGCACATCTTTTTCAGGTCTGTCATATTTGTTTGGTCAATTTGCAGTGATCATAAGCACCTATTCTCTACCATTTTGTGCTTGGATTGTCTCCTTTGTTCGATTGATCAAGTTATCATCTTTCAAATCAGACTTTAGAAATAAACAACTCAAGATTTTCATGTACTCACCCTCAACAAGTTCAAGATCTAAACATCTCAAAGTGGATCATCAACCTATTTGATAAACTGATCACCCTCAACATAGTTTCTCATCGGGATCTATCATCCTTTATCATGAAACTACAACGCTTGGTCAGGATAACCTCATCCCACATCGTAGGATATATCCTTCCTATTGGACTTGACTTCTTATCAAATCATCACCATTTCACTCCAAAACTGAAGATCGAAAAACTTGCAAACTTTTAAACACTTGAACCATCTTTTCATGTCATATCGCATTATCATATTTACCTTAATAGTTGATCACTTATCAATACAACTTTTTGGACAATCTAATCCTAGCAACAATATCTAAGACACGTGTATGCCCATTCTAACTAGAGCTCAGAGATGAAAGATCACAAAGACAGAAATAGAAAATATATAAAATAGTTGAAGATCGTAGAAACATGATATACCAAAGCAAAATACAAGAAAACATGACAAGCCAACATATTAGAGCAATCAAACAAGTCCAAAATCAAAATCTCACAAGGATTCAAACACATCTCAAAAGAAAGGCGGCTCTTTTATGCACTCTTAAAGATATCCCTAAAGGATTTGGATGAGAAAGATAAAAATCATGCACCTATGTCTAGCAAAGGATCATCTCCCCATAAGCAAATTGACTCTCCAAAGGCATCTATTCCTACACCTCATGAAAGCTTGCAAGAACCTTCCATAGCATCCTTACCAAACAATATACCCATCAAGCCTATTTCAAAGGATCCTCTTCAAATCTCATCTCCTTCATGTCCAAGCATTAATTCATTACAACATCCCCATAGTGTTTCCTTGCAAATTGAAGTCCTCATTCATAGAATGCTCGTTAAACGTGTCCTAATAGATGGGGGAGTTAGCTTGAACATTTGCTCTTTGATTCTTGTTTGTGCTTTGGGTTATTCAGAAGATGTAATTGATTCCCTGAAAAAGATCACATTCAAAGCATATCATGAAGAAGAACATTCCTCTAAAGGAATTGTGATTTTACCCATCAGCGTGGGACCTTTGCAGAAAGACAGAGCATGCCAAGTTTTTGACTTAGATTTACCATACAACATACTATTGGGAAGACCATGGATACATGACATGCAGGCTATTCCATCAAAATGTCATCAGTGCCTGAAATTTCCCTACAATGGGTAGGAAATCACGATCTCGGCATATTCAAATCCATTGCAGTGTTGTAATAATCTGAAATCGGCTCAAGAGGTCATTGTTCCACATAACAGAGAGGCAGCATATTCAAGTACACAATCCAAGGAACAATAATTTGCATCAATTTTATCAAACATGGAAAAACAAATGCAGCTAAGCGATTGAGGGAATGAAGAATATTTGCTATCATAGAAAAACAAACAAGAGCAAATTGAAATTGAAAGGGAAGAAGAAGATGTAGGAGTCAATATAGTTCATGCGTATGCAGGACAAACGTTAGGAACTAACCCACTTGAATCAGAATCACATTCGGTTGACTTGGACTTAATCGAGGACAATCAGGAACTCCTTGTGCGAAGTCATTCTGACGAGAGTATCATTCTAGACATGGAAATACATACTAAAAGCGTTGACATCTTTGTCATGACCCCTACTATCTTTGACATAATTCAACATGAGGATCCTTTATCCTTAATCCCTCCTGAACCTATGGACTGGGAAAATGAAGGACATACTGCCATTGACACCTTTCATAATGACCATGCCATATCCTTATATCTTAATGAAATTAAACCCGCAACAACTCTCACCAGGAATTTCAGAAACATCTTCCAGTCAAGTGGGTGCCAAATCTCCTAGTCACAAAAGTGAAAATCAAGAAAACAATATCAGGTCTAATATTGAAAACCTTTTCTTGGCAACATTAGACCGGGAACAAGTAAAAATATAAAGGATGCATCTAATGGTGAAAACCTCCTTGAGGCACTGAAGGATGGGAAATTTGACACCTTACCTGAATGTTATCAAGACAAGTCATTTATCCTAATAGAACCAGCAAAGGCATTTAACATGGGTACAACTGATCTATATCCAGAAACTTCTCTATCAAAACTAGAAAGGAAAAAATATTTTAAACCCTTCAAAAGATGGCTAATCAATTTCACCTAGTCATATACAAACATTCCAGAGTTTGATCCATATCTTACAATACATCACCCGAATATCAGTCTAGGAGCAAGCATCCATAATGATTCATATACACAACATGGATCAGGAGCAGGCATTCTATTCGTCACACCACAAGGTCATAGAATTCCAAAAGCATACAAATTAATCTTTCCATGCACAAACAACATAGTAGAGTATGAAGCTTTGCTTACATGTATCAAAATGGCTATAGAATGAAACATTACACAACTTCAAGTCTTTGGAGACTCTCAGCTCATCATCAATCAAATTAATGATGACTATCAAACAAAGGACAAAAAGTTAATGCCTTATAAAAAGATGGTTGATGATATCAAGAAATAATTTGTAGAAATAACTTTTCAGCAGATTCCAAGAAATGACAACAAAGCAGCAGATGCCATGGCTACACCTGCTTCTCTACTTCAGACACAGGAAAATCAACAACGTTATGAATTCCTGGTGGAAGAATTGTTTTACCCTGCTCATAATTCTCTTGATTCCCAAACTATCTGTCACGTTGTTGGGCATGATTCCTCCCGCAATGGCCAAATTTACACATACCTGAAAGATAAAATCCTCCCTCCTGACTTATCGAAGAACCAAAAGAGAATCATTATTCACCAATCCTCCCATTTTACTCTTGTTGCAGATACCCTATTTAAACGAGGTCTAGACGGTTCTCTTTTAAGATGTCTCAAACAAGAAGAATCTGAGAAGACCTTACAAGAAGTCCATAACGACATTTGTGGCACTCATTCAAGTGGTCTTACCCTTTCGAAAAAACTCATACGCTTGGGCTATTATTGGCTGACTATGGAACAAGATTCTTTTTAGATAGCTAGAACATTCAAATAATGTCAGATCCATGGGAATTTGATTCATGCACCAACATAAGAACTTCATGCTTTGGAAACATCTTGGCCTTTCTACCAATGGGGTCTTGATCTAGTAGGAAAGATAAATCCTTCTTCATCTAATGGTCACAAATTCATCCTTGTAGCTACAGAATATTTCACAAAATGGATTGAGGCAGTACCTCTCACAAATATCACAAGAAAACAAATTGTTGCATTTATCTTGAACTACATCATATGTCGCTATGGAATACCCATGACCATTATCACTGATAATGGGCGACCGTTCAAGAATCCGGATGTCCAAGAGCTATGTGAGAAATTCAAGATCCAACACAAATTTTCCACACCCTACTATCCACAAGGGAATGGGAAAGTAGAAGCATCAAACAAAACTATTTTAAAAATCCTCAAAAAGACAGTGAATGATGCTGGCAAAGATTGGCATATTCAATTGAACCCTACTCTATGGGCCTACCGTACTAGTATCCACACACCAATAGGTGTCACACCCTTCTCTCTTGTTTATGGATCGGAAGCAATACTGTTGATAGAGGCAAAGATACCTTCTCTATGAGTATCATTAAAAGATCTTATCCCAGATGAAGAACAATGAGTATCAAGATTACAAGAGTTAGAATTAATTCATGAACGAAGACAAAATGCATTTGATCATTTAAAGGTATATTAGCAAAGAATGTGTCAAAGTTACAATCACAGGGTCAAACCACAAGTCTTTCAAGGAGGTGAACTAGTACTAAAAGAAAATCCACGCAACCAAGCAGATCAAGAAAAGAAAGGAAAGTTTGAACCAAACTAGTTAGGTTCGTTTGTGATTACAACAGTATATGGATTAGAAGCATATCAGCTATCAACACAGGATGAAGATCAGCTTGAAGAACCCATCAATAGCACGCATCTGAAGAAATTCTATGTCTGGAAAAGCAAAAAAAATCAAAAACAGTGAAAAAGCAAAAAAAAATCAAAAATAGTGAAAAAGCAAAAAAAATCCAAAAAAAAAGTGAAAAAGCAAAAAATCCAAAAAAAAAGTGAAAAAGAAGAAAATCCAAAAAAAATCAAATATGAGAAAAAGTGCAATAAAAACAGATGGTGAAAACCTGGAAAATAGGCGTTATCTGTCTGCAAGCTCTTCCATCTATTAGTTCATGCATCCTTCCGCTTGCATTCTTTTCCATCAGTGTTGCTCATATGCATAATAAAGCCTTGTATGCATCCCGGGTAGCTTCTTGCTATGGTTTGGATCACTGAGTATATCATAACAAATTTGTTTCTAGGCTTGGGGCAAAATCCTGCACTTAGCTGGGGGCAATTTTTTTTATCATTTCGAGCTTAATCAAACAGGTAGAACAAATAGTTAGACAACCCTTATCAAGCAAAAACTGAGACATATCCAACATTGAACACGAGATCAATTTATCAACCATCAAACTATCACAAAGTTATTCTAAACACATGGATGATATCTTTTGAATAATGATGTTAACATGATTGTTCAACTTTTTTATCTTGATTTTTGCTATCATGATTTCTGAGTGACTCCAGGATGTCTCTAACTAGAGGAGAGGAACAAGGAAGAAACGTGATATTTTTCTTGTCTACTGTCTATAAATTAATTATTAATATGTGCAAATTTGTCTCGGGACATGATCATCGGAGTATCATCAAAGACATTTCCGATTTGCGTATTGAAATGATTAATACTGTCTGTTTTACATAAGCAACACTCAGGTCATCTCAGTTCAATTATACCTCGACGCTTGTGTTAACTTGCCATATCAAAATCCAGGAAAGTAGTTCTCGGGTCATCATGGTTTAATTATACCATCAATGTTTTCACTCACTTCCCATATTTAAAAATCTCAATGATGACAAAACGCAATAATCCAGTGACGGGTCCGATCGTAGCTTTGCATTTCAGCTTGCATGGGATCTCGCATGCTCCTTTTATCCATAGTTAAATCTATCATAAGAATCATCAAGGTGTCATCACAAGTGTATATGCAATCAGACTAATGACTCATATCTCTCTAGATATTATCGACCCAACAAAAATCTTATACTACCCTCTCAATAGAACCAACATCAGCATATCTAAATCTTCCTGCAACTTGATATCAACAAACTATCAGTTCTTTATCCAATCATTCTTATCAATTCTATCAATCGATCACATCTCATCTATTATATCATGTCTTATACAAGATGTATCTTTCCTAAAACCAAACGTTCTGATCATGTCTTATACAGGATATATCATTCCTAAAACCAGACGCTTTGATCATCTTTGTCTTATACAGGAGGTATCATTCCTGAAACTAGACTAACTCTTGATCTTATCAATCTAATCAATCAAGCTTTATCAATAATCAAGAAGCACATCACCATAATCGTAAAACTCGCATTTTCATCAACCATAGTTGCAGACATCAAATCATTTCTAATTGAGATATCAATTTCGCAAAAAATCGCAAAACTCCAAAGATCAATTATCTCAATTGATCTCCCGAGGGGGCATCATCATATCGTAATCTATCAATCAATAGCTGGGGCATCCTATCAAACCAATATCATCATCAAAATGAGATTATTCTTTGAATCAATGCGTCATCACACCTCGCTTCGAAGAGGGGAAAAATGTATACACCTAAAAATGGTCTGAAGATAATTAAATAAGCAATTATTTAATTAATCCCCCTTCCTAATTTAATTGAATTCATTAAGCAATTTGATTAAATTCCCTCTTTCATCTACTTATTAATAAATCTAAGGATGTATTTAATAGGTTCATTTTCATCATCCCCTTTGATTAATTAATTAAATTAATTAATCTTTCCCCCCATCTTCAATTAATTCTTCTAATCCTTTAATTAATTAAAACAAGTCAATTTATGAGTTGTTGAAAGTTTTATTAGTCTTTTCCTATTATTTGAATTTTTAAATTCAAATTACCCACATGCCTCCTAACTTCTAACCACCTAACCTAATCCCTTCCATTTATCCCTATGTTTAATTAAACCTACCTTAGCTTGCACATCCTAACCTCCTTATCCTAACCTCTTATGTTGTGGATACTCTTTCCTTGAGACACATGGCATTCTTGGGCCACATGTCCCCTTTCCTTAGATACTTGATCTCTCATGAGAAAAGTCTCTTGACACTTGTCACCATAGAGATGGCAAATTTTCCCTTTCATCCAAACTCTTTTCCAACCTCCTCCAATTTCAACATTGATATCTTCAGACTCAATCTTGACCGTTGATTCCTGCCACCTCACCCCTAGCCTTGGAAATCCTATAAATATCCCCCATTTTGGAGCAATAATCATCCCATCTCATTTTCATCTTATCCATTATTACTATAGGCATATATCTCTTAGCATATCATTTGAGCATTGTTATTATAGGCAATTGTATCTTAGATCTAGCTTATTTTGATCATTTTCTAGCATAATTGTTGAATCATGTAGCTTAATCATTATATTTTCTAGCTTAAATGCATCATTATCATCTTAAATCCTCCATCTAGGTGTAGTCAAGTCACTGGAATTTTCTTATCCATATCTGAGAGCAAATCTACACTCGCATCTCTTAAGAGGTGATAGATCAATTAGACATGGTTTTATCTTTATTTGTTTTAAATTTGCTAACCATGCTTGTAATGATCTATTTGGTGTTTTGTGTTGCAGCTGCACGTATCACACTTCACAGGCATGACATTTTGGCACCCACCGTGGGGCCGAAAATCTGATTTTTGGCCTCTCAAGCATCATCAAACCTTCATTTCTGATCAGGCTGGAATCAGAATTTTGTATGAGTTCCTTTTCTAGTTTGTACAAGCTCCTTTGTGAACTGAAATGACAATCCATCCTGACTCATACAAGCTTCTGATTTGTCGTACGATCTCTATGCAGAACGTAAATATTATCGTACAAACAGGTAAATTGTGTCGTACGATATTCTGCTTCTGTGTTTTTAAAGTAGACTGCATTTTTGGGGTTTCATGCTTTGATTCGACTATTACTAATGTTAACCCTGGTCTGTTTGTGAGTTCCTCAACAACCTAACTAGTTTTTACAGGATGATTATCAAAGATTATGCTTGTCAAAGACTCATTGCATAAAAACACATCATGACTACTAATGCATTTATTTTGCAGGTTGCCTAGGAGGACTCAACTAAACTCTATGTCTTCTTTAATATTTCTAAGCACATTTGATTTTGCTAATGGAAATGAACAATCATGTTTTATGTGTTTTGATGATAGGCAAGTATGCTCTCACCTTTCTTAGGTGATCAGAAAGCTAGACTCATGATCATCCTTTTCTTTCATTAGTGCATTTCTTTAGTGGGCCTGCCCTCCTGAGGAGCTAATAACTCTTAGCCATTAAGGTCGGTGAGAGGGGAACGACCTAAGTGGGAATGGCTAACGCCAAGTAATCCAACCCACTATAAAATAAATGTGATTTGATGAAAATCAAGTCAATGACATTGCTCGGGAATAGCTCTTCTCTGTACCTTCGGCTATAGCAAACCTTGGTTTTTAAGGCTAGGAGACCTCTTAATTGAGTATTATACCCCGATGCGCCGAATGGATCCCTTACTAGTTATGGTTAAATTAGAAGCTACTCAATTCACCTCTGAAAGGGTGATAATCTTTGTGCAAGAGAGATAGTAACTCTCCCAAGACACTTGCCATATCGTGCCCCCATTAGCGTTTGGAGTCGGATAATACGACATTGAGAATCCATTGCGTGAGACTCAGCGGCCATATTATGATAAGCTATTGGGTGTGTACCTAAGATTGCAAGCAAATGTTTTCTCTCTCAGCCAACTTCCTTAGCTAGTGTAATGTGCTTGAAGGTCACTAATCATATCGAGGGAATGGAGAATATTCAATATCCCAATTACCACTTTCTCCTAAATCCTTTGGAAAACCATCAAACTCTAAACAACAACCAATTATAAAACATCTTCCGATATTTGATGGAGCATTTGTTAGTGTTGGAACCTTATCAAAGGAAACATAAGACAAAGATGTGCTACAGTGGTTATACAAGGACGAAGAGTTTCAACAAAAGATTAACAATGTTCACATACCTACAGAAAAGTATGGAAAAGGATTTAACTTTCTCAGAAAAATGGGATACACTGGAATGGGTCCTATAGGAAATAGAAAAGAAGGTATCTCAGAACCTATTCAACCTTACACTCAGTAGGATACAGACAAAACAGGCTTAGGGTATGGACAAGTTACTTTACCAAAAGATACATCTTTTAGTCAACAACAAGAGGAATATGAAAATAGACAAGAACAACTGGCAATTGAAAGAGAAGAAACGTCAGCTAAGCAACAAACACAAGCAAACATGATATGGGAAAAGAAGCAAGATTCAAATAAACAAGAGAAACAAACTAAAAGCACCTCTCAAGTAGCATTAAATCTCAATCAAAACAAGAAAGAAGCTAATACTAATCTAGGAGAGCTCATAAAAAGGTTGGCATAACTCAATCTCAGTTCTGAAGAAGTTGAATATGAAAGAAGAAAAGATATAACAAGAAAAGCTGAAGAAACAAATCAACTACTATATGAACAAATTTGTAGATTGCAAGCTACAAGTGATACAGATTCTAATGAATGGGAATGGGATACCTATCACTCTAAAGAATCAGCTGAAGAAAATTGCTTTGAAGGAGATGTAGGAGTCGATGTAGTTCACACGTATGCAGGACAAACATAAGGAACTAGTTCACTTGAATTAGAATCACATTTGGTTGACTTGGACTTAACCGATGACGATCAGGAGTTTCTTATGCGAGGTCTTTCTGATGAGAGTACCGTTCTAGACATCGACATACATATTGAAAACTTTTATACATCTATCATGACCCTTGATACCCTTGAAACATCCCAACCTAAAGATACCCTACCTCTACTCCACCCTAAGCTTATTGATTGGGAAAATGAAGGACATACCGTTATTGATACCTTTCCAAATGACCATGCTATATCTATATATCTTAATGCAATCAAACCTATAACAAATCTCACCAATAATTTCAGCAATGCATCTTCCAGTCAAGTGGGTGCCAAATCTCCTAGTCGCAAAAAGAAAAATAAAGAAAACAATATCAGGTCTAATGCTGAAAACCATTTCTTGGCAACATTAGATCGGGAAAAAGTAAAAAGAAAGAACGCATCTAGCGGTGAAAACCTCCTCGAGGCACTGGAAGATGGGAGATTTGACACTTTACCTGAGCACTATCAAGAAAGGTCATCCATTTTGATCAAACCAACAGAGGCAGTTAACATTGGCACAACAGAACAACTAAAGGTTCTTCATCCAACGACTTCTCTGTCTAAGCAAGAAATGCAACAATATATAGAATTCTTCAAACGACGGCAAATCAATTTTGCCTGGTCATATGCAGACATGCCAGGGTTGGATCTAGAGCTTATTGTGCATCACTTAAATGTCAGTCCAGGAGCCAAACCAGTTAAATAGAAGTTAAGGAAAATTCATCTGCATATCGCTCTCCTAGTCAAAGTAGAACTAAAGAAATTATTGGATATCGGATTCATCAGACCTGTAGCATATCCTCAATGGGTATCCAACATCGTTCCTATTTCAAAACCAGATAAAAGCATCAGAATATGCATAGAATTCAGAGATCTTAATAACGCATGTCCAAAGGATGACTTTCCTTTGCCTAACATCAATATCATTGTAGATTTAACTGTTGGACACTCCATGTTTTCTCTAATGGATGGTTTCTCTGGATATAATTAGATTAAAATAGCACCTGAAGATCAAGAAAAGACAGCTTTCACATGTCCATGGGGTACTTTCTATTGGAACGTCATGCCTTTTGGATTAAAGAATGCAGGTGCTACATATCAAAGAGCTATGACAACTATATTTCATGACATGATGCATACATTCATGGAAGACTATGTGGATGACATATTGGCTAAATCATACAATAGAGAAGAACATATAGGGATACTGGAAAAGATATTTGACTAGTTATAAAAGTACAAGCTACGGTTAAATCCTAAGAAATGTGCCTTTGGTGTCACTTCAGGCAAGCTATTGGGATACATTATTTCAGCTAGAGGTATCGAAGTAGATCTAGCTAAGGTAAAATAAATCATGGAAATGGCATCTCTGAATAATATAAGTCAACTAAGATCACTCCAAGGAAGACTCCAGTCAATCAGAAGATTTGTTGCTCAACTAGCAGATAAATGTCAACCATTTACTCATCTATTGCATAAAAATGTTCATTTCAAGTGGGACCATCAATGTGAGGACGCATTCAACAAGATCAAGGCATATCTCATGCAACCACCCGTCCTAATGTCACCAATTTCAGGAAAATCAGTGTTACTCTATGTATCAACCACTAAAGCATCATTAGGAGTTTTGCTCATACAACAGGATAATGAAGGAAAAGAAGGGGCTATCTACTACATCAGCAAAACACTAGTAGGATACGAGATCAACTATTCACCAACAGAAAAAGCATGCTTGGCAGTAGTTTTTGTTTCTCAAAAATTACGACACTATCTACTATCTCACTTCACCAAGTTAATAGCTAAAATTGATCCTCTTAAGTACTTACTCAGCAAGGCAACATTAACAAGATGATTAGTAAAATGGATCATGATCATGAGTGAGTTTGATATTGAGTATGTTGCAGAAAAGCTATTAAAGGACAAGTAATTGCAGACCAACTAGCAGAGGCACCACTTCAATATGATCATCCTTTACAGATTGAGTTTCTTGATGCTGATATCCTAACAATCACCACAAAAACATGGCAATTATACTTTGATGGTTCATATACACAACATGGATCATGAGTAGGCATTCTATTCATTACACCACAAGGTCATACAATTCCAAAAGCATACAAATTAAGCTTTCCATGCACCAACAATACAGCAAAGTATGAAGCTTTGGTTACAGGTATCAAAATGGTTATAGAATGGAACACTACACAACTTCAAGTCTTTGGAGACTCTCAGCTCATCATCAATCAAATTAATGATGACTATCAAACAAAGGATGAAAAATTAATGCCTTATAAAAAGATGATTGATGATATCAAGAAATACTTTGTAGAAATAACTCTCTAGCAGATTCCAAGAAATGACAACAAAGCAGCAGATGCCATGGCTACACTTTCTTTTCTCCTTCAAACACAAGAAAATAAAAAACGTTATGAATTCCTGGTTGAAGAGTTGTTTTACCCTACTCATAATTGTCCTGATTCCTAAACTATATGTCACCTTGTTGGGCATGATTCCTCCCGCTATGACCAAACTTACACATACCTGAAGGATAACACCCTACCTCTCGATTTATCAAAGAACCAAAAGGGAAACTTTATTCGCCAATCCTCCCATTTTACTCTTGTTGTGGATACCCTATTTAAACGAGGTCTAGATGGTACTCTTTTAAGATATCTCGAACAAGAAGAATTTGAGAAGGCCTTACATGAAGTCCATAACGGCATTTGTGGCACTCATTCAAGTGGTCTTACCCTTTTGAAAAAACTCATACGCTTGGGCTATTATTGGCCGACTATGGAACGAGATTCTTTCCAAATAGCTAAAACATGCAAACAATGTCAAATCCATGGGAATTTGATTCATGCACCAGCACAAGAACTTCATGCTTTGTCAACATCTTGGCCCTTCTGCCAATGGGGTATTGATCTAGTAGGAAAGATAAATCCTTCTTCATCTAATGGTCACAAATTCATCCCAGTAGCTACAGAATATTTCACAAAATAGATTAAGGTAGTACCTCTCACAAATATCACAGGAAAACATATTGTTGCATTTATCTTGAACTACATCATCTGCCGCTATGGAATACCAATGACCATTATCACTGATAAAGGGCGACCATTCAAAAATAAGGATGTACAAGAGCTATGTGATAAATTCAAGATCCAACATAGATTCTCCACACCCTACTATCCACAAGGGAATGGGGAAACAGAAGCATCAAACAAAACTATTTTGAAAATTTTCAAAAATACAGTGAATGATGCTGGAAGAGATTGGCATATTCAATAAAACCCTGCTCTCTGGGCCTACCACACCAGTATCTACACACCAACAAGGGCCACACCTTTCTCTCTTGTTTATGGATCAGAAGCAATACTGCCAATAGAAGTAGAGATACCTTCTCTACGAGTATCATTAAAAGGTCTCATCCCAGATGAAGAACAGTGAGTATCTAGATTACAAGAGTTAGAATTAATTCATGAACGAAGACAAAATGTCTTTTATCATTTAAAGGTATATCAGCAAAGAATGTGTCAGAGTTATAATCACATGGTCAAACCACAAATCTTTCAAGTAGGGGAACTAGTACTAAAAGAAAATTCACACAACCAGGCAGATCAAGAAAAGAAAGGAAAGTTTGAACCAAACTGGTTAGGTCTGTTTGTGGTCACAACAATATTTGGATCAGGAGCATATCAACTATCAACACAGGATAAAGATTAGCTTGAAGAACCCATCAATAGCATGCATCTGAAGAAATTTTATGTCTAAAAAAGCAACAAAAAAAGCAAAAACAGTGAAAAAGCAAAAAAAATCAAAAACAGTAAAAAAGCAGAAAAAATCCAAAAAAAATGAAAAAGCAAAAAATCCAAAAAAAAAGTGAAAAAGAAGAAAATCCAAAAAAAAAACAAATATGAGAAAAAGTGCAATAAAAACAGATGGTGAAAACTTGGCAAACAGGCGCTATCTGTCTGTGAGATCTTCCATCTATTAGTTCATGCATCCTTCTACTTGCATTTTTTTCCATCAGCGTTGTTCATATGCATAATAAAGCCTTGTACATACACAAGCATCCCGGGTGGCTTCTTGTCATGGTTTGAATCATTGAGTATATCATAACGACTTTGTTTCTAGGCTTGGGGCAAAATCTTGCACCTAGCTGGGGGCAAAAAAATTTGATCATTTTGAGCTTAATCAAACAGGTAGAACAAATAGTTAGACAACTCTTATCAAGCGAAAACTGAGACCTATCCAACATTGAACATGAGATCAAATTATCAACCATCAAACTATCACAAAGTCAATCTAAATGCATGGATGATATCTTTTGGACAATGATTTCAGCATGATTGTTCGACTTTTTTCTATATTGATTTTCACTATCATGATTTCTGAGTGACTCCGGGATGTCTTTGACTAGAGAAACAAGGAAGAAACATGATATTTTTCTTGTCCATTGTCTGTAAATTAATCATTAATATGTGCAAATTTGTCTCAGGACATGATCATCAGAGTATCATCAAATACATTTCCGATTTGCGTATTAAAATGATTAATACTGCATGTTTTGCACAAGCAACACTCAGGTCATCTCGGTTCAATTATACCTTGATGCTTGTGTTAACTTGCCATATTGAAATCCAGGAAAGAAGTGCTCAGGTCATCATGGTTTAATTATACCATCAATGTTTGCACTCACTTCCCACATTTTAAAAAGCTCAATGATGACAAAACGCAATAATCTAGTGGCTGGTCCGATCGTAGCTTTGCATTTTCATTTTCATTTAGCTTGCATTTCATTCTTGCATGGGATCCTGCATGCTCCTTTTATCCACAGTTAAATCTATCACAAGAATCATCAAGGTATCATCACAAGTGTATATGCAATCAGACTGATGACTCATATCTTTATAGATATTATCGACCCAACAAAAATCTTATGCTACCCTCTCAATAGAACCAACATCAGCATATCTAAATCTTCCAGCAACTTGATATCAACAAACTGTCAGTTCTTTATCCAATCATTCTTATCAATTCTATCAATCGATCACATCTCATCTATTCTATCATGTCTTATATAGGATGTATCTTTCCTGAAACCAGATGTTTTGATCATGTCTTATATAAGATATATCATTCCTAAAATGAGATGCTTTTATCATCTTTGTCTTATACAGGAGGTGTCATTCCTAAAACCAGAGTGAATCTTGATCTTATCAATCTAATCAATCAAGCTTTATCAATTATCAAGAACCACATCACCGTGATCGTAGAACTCACATTTTCATCAACCACAGTTGCAGACATCAAATCATTTCTAATCGGGATATCAATTTGACAAAAATTTGCAAAACTCCAAAGGTCAATTATCTCAATTGATCTTCCGAGGGGGCATCATCATACCGCAATTTATCAATCAATAGCTAGGGCATCCTATCGAATCAATATCATCATCAAAAGGAGATTATTATTTGAATCAATGTGTCATCACACCTCGCTTCAAAGAGGGGCAAAATGTATACACCTAAAAATGGTCTAAAGATAATTAATTAAATAAGCAATTATTTAATGAATCCCCCTTCCTAATTTAATTGAATTCACTAAGCAATTTGATTAAATTCCCCCTTTCATCTACTTATTAATAAATTTAAGGATTTATTTAATAGGTTCATTCTCATAATCCCCTTTGATTAATTAATTAAATTAATTAATCTCTCCCCCCATCTTCAATTAATTCTTCTAATCCCCTAATTAATTAAAACAAATCAATTTATGAGTTGTTGAGAATTAATTAGTCTTATTTGAATTTTTAAATTCAAATTACCCACATGTCTCCTAACTTCTAACCACCTAACCTAACCATCCCTCTAAACCTAACTCATTCCATCTAACCCTGGGTTTAATTAAACCTACCTTAGCTTGCACATCCTAACCTCCTATGGTGTGGATACTCTTCCCTTGAGACACATGGCATTCTTGGGCCACATGTCCCATCTCTTGAAAGTTTATTGACACTTGTCACCATAGAGATGACAAATGTTCCCTTTCATCCAACCTCTTTTGGAAGCTTCTTGACACTTTTCACCATAGGGATGGCAAATGTTCCCTTTCCACCAACCTCTTTTCCAGCTTCCTCCAATTTCACCATTGATATCTTCAGACTCAATCTTGACCGTTGATTCCTGCCACCTCACCCCTAGCCTTGGAAATCCTATAAATATCCCCCATTTTGGAGAAATAATCATCCCATCTCATTTTCATCTTATCCATTATTACTATAGGCATATATCTCTTAGCATATCATTTGAGCATTGTTGTTATAGGCAATTGTATCTTAGATCTAGCTTATTTTGATCATTTTCTAGCATAATTGTTGAATCATGTAGCTTAATCATTATATTTTCTAGCTTAAATGCATCATTATCATCTTAAATCCTCCATCTAGGTGTAGTCAAGTCACTGGAATTTTCTTATCCATATCTGAGAGCAAATCTACACTCGCAGTTATTAGGAGGTGATAGATCGATTAGCCATGGTTTTATCTTTTTTTGTTTTAAATTTGCTAGCCATGCTTGTAATGATCTATTGAGTGTTTTGTGTTGTAGCTGTAGGTGTCACACTTCATAGGAATGACAATGATTATTGGATGCATTTATGTCTTGATGAGTTTTATGCCTTTGGGAGTTCATTCTTGTTGTATTGTGTGAGTTCTTGCTTGAGAGTCCTTGTGTGGTTAGTCTCTTTGGTTATAGGTGCTAGCTTATGTTTAGAGTGTGTGTTGGGACCTTGTGTCATCTCCTAGCACGGGGGGTGGCTCCTTTGGTTCCACATGGTCGGGAGGTTGGTGCTTTTTAGCCATTGGGATGTTCTCTTGGATTCTTCTTGCATGGATGTGGATTCTTCTTCATGATGGACTATGGATGTACCTTGTAGCAGATTTATGTAATGGATAAGATGAAATGTATGTAATTTAATATTCTTGTAGTAGAAAGAGATATGCTCATGATTTATTTAATGTACTTGTATTTGTAAGATGAATTGTAGTTGGAATAGAAATGGATTTGCATTATGGTTCAGTTGTATTATTTCATGGAATGTTTAAAGGCAAGTTAGAATGTAAAATAATCTTGAAAGAGGAATATTCGTACATGAATAAGTGAATATGTTAGAAGATGTTAATTGGATCTAGTAAAGATGAATGATTCATATAAATGCATTGGTAGAAAGGAAATTATGCATATCATGGGAAATAAGTAATGTTGTAGGTTGCATATCTCATGGTTAGGGAATTAGAATATGATGCATTAAATGAAGACGAAATATATGTATCATGTGTGTAGTATGTTATTGTGGTAATTAATTAAGTAATGATGTTGAAGTACCCTAGGGAAAGGTTAATGATTTTGTGTTATTCCTGCTTGCGTTATTTGATGAAATGAGCAATGATGTATGTTCATATTGGTTAATTGGTTAATGAATGTAATTAGACGGAGATGTTATGTGTTGCATTATTTGTTATTAGATGTTAAATAAGAAAAAAAATTATCTCCATTTGCTTGTTACTGTTTAGTTTCTTTAGGGTATTTTGACGGGCATTACAATCTACTTCATACCAAAGACTATACATATACATAATTAGGCATGACTAAACTACTTGCACTTGATTCTATCATGTAGTTATGAACTTGATGGTTGGTATTTCTTAAGAAGACATCAAAAGGATATGGTCTTACTTCCTTAATATATTTTCCATTACTAGTTTTAGGTGTATTCATGAGTATAACGTTGGATTGGTCTTTAGAAGGTTCATTTGATAGACTCAAATTGGCTAAAGTAGTTTGAAGAAGGTATTTTGGCCAACGTAATAACAAAGAATCCCACATAGACATAATAATAGTCATGTTCTTCATGTGTTCCAAAATATTGAATGGGATGGTATTTACCTCTTTTGTCCCCTTTTTATAGTAGTTTCATCTTGTGTTTATGATGAATGAATTCGACTTCTTTGCTACTCCTTGGTTTCTACATCTAGATTCCTTTGAAATATTTTTACATTTGATGACACATATCAATCAACAATTCCTTGGTTCACTTGAGAAGCTTGAATATGCCCCTTATAAATTTCTATCTCGAATCCACAACCCCCTTCTTATCCCTTTTATTGTTTGTAATTGATAAGTAAGCTTGATTTACCCTAAAAAACACTTGTCCTTTCATATTCATCAATGTTGTCTCATTTTGTGTATGCTTCTAAGATTCTCCTTGATGCACTTGTTTCTCATGATTGCAATTTGGGTGTAAAATTGAGATTTTTTGCATCATGAACTCTTGATTTATAACACCATTTGAACATGTCACTTGATTGTGTGGTTGATTACATGGGAAACACCATTGATAATCTTGTGCCAAGCTATTTTGGACATGCATAATTTCTCTTGGTGTACTTGCAACATTGGGATTGTATGTAGGAATGACCTTGCATTCAATGCTTGCCTTTGACCTTGGTTATTTGTTTGATATGAAAATCTATTTGACTAATTTGACTGATAATGGGTTTGATATGGAGGTTGGTATGGTCTAAAATTTTCATTTTTTGTCTCTTTAGGTTCACTAATGCATTCCTTTTTTTTTTTGTATGAGGCCTTTAATCTTTTCTAACAACAATCACTACTAATATATCACTATTTAAATATCTTAAGTAATATAAAAAATATGATCAACAAAAGTCCTACTATTTGAGGAATCTTGTCCCATGTCTTTTGTAAATAAAAATTGAAATTCGTCATATGCTAAAGAGGAGCAATGTTAATAATGGTTAGCTATACCAATGAGAGATGACATGATTTTTCCTTGAACTATGTACACAACACAATAACTAACTATATCAAGTGGTGATAGATTTTATTATCAAGCCACTAAACCGTTGCAATGCTTTGCCCTTCAATGAGGCAACCAAAATTATAACTGCAATGTTCTTTGTTGTTATATAATGTACAAAACGTAATGTGGCTACATCTCTAATATGATCAATGAGTGTGATTTAAATATCTCTATTAAAAATGGAAGAATTTTCAAGGAATACATGGGAATATAATCATATTAAGCTAAATTGAAAGGGCTGCCCTAATTGAAAGGGATAAAATATTGATTATTGGGTGTAGCAATCAGAATCAAATTAGTTTGATTTGTGAAATAATGATTGACTGACCTACTAGGAGGTGCAGAGAGTGTCCTTACTATTGGACTTACCTTCTTTATGGTTGTTCTACCACTTTGTCTAGGCTAGGAGAGTTACAAGTAGCCAAATGATGTTGAAATTCCCCTTGTTTATATCCCTCACATAGGATATGTGCACTAAATATTTTCACAAACCAAGATTATGAAGTCACTAGGTATATATTATAACCCCTCCAAAGGCTTAAATAACTATTGTACATGCCAAAATATTAAAGAAATAAATTTTATGATGGACTGAAACTAGTTTACAGTCCTTTTGAGCATGCAAAAAACTATTATTAGTTAGATATGCTCTGATGTTGAGTTATCAACTCAACTATCCATTGAAACACTAGAAGACTTATCAAAGTGTAAGCTTTGATAAGTTGAACTCAACCTCTAGAGAGGGTTGGATCCCTTGTTGCAATCGTGTAACATCTAACTAAACTAATATTGTTGTTACGAAACAAAGGAAAAAAGACATAAAATGAATCTACTTTAATAAGGCAATGCACCAAAATTTTCTTACACTATTGTTTTGACACACAGTATTCAATAATTTAACTCATTCTAACATAACTCAAACAATACACATATTAACATATGGATGTTTCATAGAAAGGTTTAAGTCTCCATATTTATAAGGAAAATGTGTTTTTCATGTCTAATGATTGTTTAAATTAGAAATATAACCTATAACATGCACTAATATGTATTTTTTCTACTTGAAGGTGTTGAGATGTGAGACATATAATAAAGGATTTGAATACAAATAATAGAGTATCATATCAACCACTAATTTTAACATAATAAAATACAATATGTGTTAGAATGCTCAGATACCAATTGTTAGAATGAACCGAAGGAAAACTGAGAGGGGGGGTGAAGTAGTTTTCCACAAGTTAAACAATTATTGCAAATTATAAACCTTCTACCGGAGAAAAATGAGAACAGTACTGTGAAAGATAAAGCATGAAAGTAAACAACGCACAACACCAATATTGATGTGGAAAACCCAGTGAAGGGAAAAACCACAGTGGGAAACCCTACCCACAATCAGATAATACTTCTGCAGCAATATGTGAAAATTTACAATGAGGATTGCACTTGCAATCAGGCCAACCAATTAGAGGACACTCCTCAACATAAAAGGGACGTCTCAATGACTTACATAATCATTCAACTACAATCCAAAGGAAATGAACTATGGAAATAACATCTCCTAATGCTTGGTTGCAGTTTCGGTTAAGCACACAGTCTGTCCTGCAACACCAAACTCTCCACAATACTTCGTTGAATGATATATCCTTGTTCGAACATTTACCTCTCTCTGATAATGCAGACAGAATACCAATACTAAAATTATATAAGAATATCTTTTATATATACAAATCATCAACCTTGATAACAAGGTCAGCTAAACCCTCAACCCTCAACTCATAATTACAAAGATTATATGATACGATACAAAGATCAACAACCAAACCAATATTATGATTTACATTACATAGCATGGACCTAATTCAAATTCTCAAACAATTACATCCATCATAAATCGCACCAAGATCAACCGCAACACATTACACCAACCATGAAAAACCCTCAGTGTAAATAACACAGAATGTCCTATCGGACCCAAATATATTCACCAAATCTTTACGCTAGCCAATGAAAAGCCACCAAACAATTGGGACACAATCAAGAACACCTTTACCATGTTAAGAAACATTTCTAGAAGCCGCATAAAAACCACTTAACCATTTCATCAAATATCACCAACCAGGACCAAGAACATCAACCGACAGTCTAGAACATAATCAATAGCTTTCGAAGCACCAAATCATGAACCAACTAAATATGACATACATATAATCATCATGAATATCCTTACAAAACTGAATCCAACAATCTCAACATACCGAAGCAGAATCTCTGATAACCTCTGCCAAAACCATGTCCAACTGGAGCAGGTCAGCAACCAACCGTAGTAGTGTTGATATCAATGATAACACATAATCAGTTCCTGCATATTGCCAACAATCTCCCCCTTTGGCATTGATGGCAACACTAAATATGAAAAACATCCAAGTGCCAAGAAATGCCAACAATCTTCAAGAAACTCTCTCCCCCATACTGGAATATGTTTTTCTGCTTTTCACATGGACATCTCTCCCCCTTTGGCATCAATGACAAAGGGTTGATGCCAAGGTATTGAACCAATCTGTTGGTGTAATTATTTATTCATGTAGGATATAATTACACTTTAATTAAGTTTACTTAGGTACATGAATAACATTTTAGTTTGCATATGAGACACTTAGGGAGATGTGCTACATTGGGAGTGTGTATGTAGGAGAATTTCCACCTTTTATGGTGTGATCTTGTTGTTACTTTATCATATCCACTTATTGTGGAGTGATAATTCCACCTTTGGTGGGTGATCCACCTCATGTGAAATATTTTACTATTTCTCCTACCTACCCTTGTATCTCATTGAGCCACATTTCATCATTGTGTGCTCTATTGTCTCTTAGCCTTGCCTTTATAAGCAGGCTCATCTACACTGTATGTAATAATAATAATTATGATGATCCAGTTGATCTCCTTTGCATCTTGATAGGAATACAGTTTATTCTTGTCATATTTTATCTCTCTTTATTGTGATATCTATTGGTATATTTGATCTTGGTTTCTTCAAGCATAATCTCACATGGTATCAAAGCCATTAGAGTGCCATTGGTTTGCCAATTAAGAGAAATTTGATGCTATTTGGGGTTTTGCATATCGGAGCTTTCTATTGCGGGTTATTATTGGAGCTTGTTGGGTCAAATCTAAGGTCACCATTGGGTTGAGGAGGTTTGAGAAAGTTAGAATCGCCTTTTGTTTCGTCTAAATCCGACATCCAAGGCCAAATCTAGAGTCGTTTGAAGGTGGAGGGTGGTGACTTGTCCCAGCAATGATCTACAATTTTGGAGCACTTTGGGTCAAATCCGATATTGTCATTGCGCTCAAAAGGCCCAAAAACCCCAAGATCGCCTGTACATTTGCCAAAATCCTAGCAGTTGATCCGGAGTTGAAAAAAAATCCCCCTCTCGGGCTTACTGTACGAACATCATTATTACAGGTCTGAAAATTTACTTTTAAAAAATATTTAAAAAATTGGTTTAATTATTTTTCACAAATAAAAAAAAAATAACAAAATCCGAATTAAATAAAAAATATATTTTTTTTTAAGAAAATATTTTTTTTAATAAATAAAAATAAAGTCTTTTTTCTTTAATAATTTTATTAAAGTTTTTTTTATATATTGAAAAATTTTTAAAAAAATATAGTATTCTTCTTTATTAATTTTGTTAATAAAGTTTTTTTTTTAAATCAAAAAAAAATGCATGTGTTTGTTTTTTACTTTATTTTAATAAAAAAAATTAAAATTCAAAAATAAAAAACTATGTTTTTTTTCTTTATTTTTTATAAAGTTTTTTTTTGCATGGATTTTAATAATTGTTTTTAATGGGATTTTTTAAAATCTTTTAAAAATAAAATTGTTAATAATTAAGTAAACTTGGGAACATTTTTTCCATCTTTTAAACTTGTATGCAGCGCTTCCAACCGACAGCCAAGGGGGGCTATTACTCCTATTTATTTTCTTGGCAACATCCCAATCGAAGACATCTTCATCTACAGTATTCTACAAGGCTTCTTTGGTGGCATCATCTTCATGTTTCTGGATTTGCACTATATCATGTTGTATGCTCTTGCATGAGCAATATTGTACTCGCATTATCATAAAGTGTCACACCTCTTTATATCTTGTCATTTTTGACATATTTGATGTAATCCTCTTGTACACATAGATTAGGAAATATCTTGTGAGACTTGGTGCATGGCTTCAGTTGAGTCTTAGATTGTAAACATTTGTGCATGGCTCCCGTGAGACTTTGACTGTACTAGTATTTATGTTATTTACGAGTATCCATTTGATGCTCAAAGCAGATTGTCTCCATGTCTGATCTTCATTTTGTTGCAACGTTGATTCATCCTCATTGACATTAGTACCTGGTTTTGTCACACTTTGACATTATTGGTGCAACATTGACTCTCTTTCTTCCTAATGGGAAGGTATTTTGGTCAACATCATTGAACCATCTTTGCAGGAGATTTTACATTGAGGGGGGGCTTCATGGTCTCATCTTCTCTCTTACAGGGGAGACAGAATTTTTTCTTCTCATTCATCACTGAGAGCATTGTGTTCTTTCATCATCTCTCTTTTGGGGGGGAGTTTTTTTCCCATGTGGTTTTTCTCTATTTCTCTATTTATGAGAGATTGCATTGGTTTGCATGCATTTTCATTTGTACATGGGTACCTAACATGGCCATGTAGTCGGGACCCATCTTGCATTGCTTAGTTGCATTATAGACTTAGTGTATTCCCCTATGTTAAACTTAAGGGGGGTGTTGGTGTAATTATTTATTCATGTTGGATATAATTATACTTTACTTAAGTTTACTTAGGTACATGCATAACATTGTAGTTTGCATATGAGACACTAATGGAGATGTGCTACATTGGGAGTGTGTATGTAGGAGAATTCCCACCTTTTATGGTGTGATCTTGTTGTTACTTTATCATATCCACTTATTGTGGAGTGATAATTCCACCTTCGGTGGGTGATCCACCTCATGTGAAATATTTTACTATTTCTCCTACCTACCCCTAGCTACCCTTGCATCTAATTGAGACACATGTCACCATTGTGTGCTCTCTTGTCTCTTAGCCTTGTCTTTATAAGCAAGTTCATCTACATTGTATGTAACAATAATAATTATGATGATCTAGTTGATCTCTTTTGCATCTTGATAGGAATACAGTTTATTCTTGTCATATTCTGTCTCTCTTTCTTGTGCTATCTATTGGTCTCTTTGATCTCGGTTGCTTCAAGCATAATCTCACATGGTATCAGAGTTATTAGAGTGTCACTGGTTTGCCAATTGAGAGAAATTTGATGCTATTAGGGGTTTTGCATATTGGATCTTTCTATTGCAGGTTATTATTGGATCTTTTTGGGTCAAATCAGAGGTCGCCATTGGATTGAAGAGGTTTGAGAAAGTCAAAATCGCCTTTTGTTTCGTCCAAATCTGACATCGAAGGCCAAATCTAGAGTCGTTTGAAGGTGGAGGGTGGTGACTTGTCCTAGCAACAATCTGCAATTTTGGAGCACTTTGGATCAAATCAAACATTTTCATTGTGCTCAGAAGGCCAAAAAACCCCAAGATCGCTTGTCCATTTGCCAAAATCCGAGCAGTTGACCCAGAGTTGAAAAAAAATCCCCCTCTCAGGCTACTGTACAGACGTCATTATTCCAAGTCTGAAAAATTTACTTTAAAAAAAAAAATTGTTTTTTGTTTTAATTAAAATTGCTTTTTGTTTTAATTATTTATTTTCATATTAAAAAAAAAATTACAAAATCCGAATTAAATTCGGTGGGGGGGCTTTTTGTTTATTTTTGAAAAAATAATTTTATTTTTTTTGGGCCTTACGGGCCTACAAGTTCTATGACCCGCGAAACCCTGTAGGTACAACATGTACTCTGCGGTATGGAGGGTACACATGTCGCCCATAGTGGTCTCCAGATTATGCAACCCTGCGGGGTCCGCGGGTGGGACCTGCGACCTTCACCTCCCCACCCCCACCCCCACCCCCATAGGGGATATATTTATTTTTATTTTTAAACTTAAAAAAAATTAATTTGTTTTTTGTTTTTTTTTTTTTAATTTTAAATAAATAAAAAATAAATTTTTTTTCTTTAATAATTTTATTTAAGTTTTTTTTTATATATTGAAACATAACAAAAAAAATATAGTATTGTTCTTTATTAATTTTGTTAATAAAGCTTTTTTTTAAATCCAAAAAAAAATGCGTGTTTTTTTTACTTTATTTTAATAAAGTTTTTTTTTTAAGTTCAAAAATAAAAACAATGTTTTTTTCTTCTTTTTTAATGAAGTTTTTTTTTGCATGGATTTTAATAATTGTTTTCAATGGGATTTTTTTAATTTTTTTAAAAACAAAATTGTTAATAATTAAACAAAATTGGGAACAATTTTTTTTCGTCCATCTTTTAAACCTCTATGCAGCGCTTCCAACCGGCAGCCAAGGGGGGCCTATTGCTCCTATTTTTTTTCTTGGCGACATCCCAATCGGAGGCATCTTCATCTGCAGTATTCTATAGGGCTTCTTAAGTGGCATCATCTTCATGTTTCCATATTTGCACTATGTCATGTTGTATGTTCTTGCATGAGCAATGTTGTACTTGCACTATCATAAAGTGTCACACCTCTTTGTATCTTGTCATTGTTGACATATTTGATGTAATCCTCTTGTACACGTAGATTAGGAAATATCTTGTGAGACTTGGTGCATGGCTCCAGTTGAGACTTAGATTGTACAGATTTGTGCATGGCTCTCGTGAGACTTTGATTGTACCAGTATTTATGCTATTTATGAGTATCCAGTTGATGCTCAAAGCAGATTGTCTCAATGCCTGATCTTCATTTTGTTGCAGCGAGTGATTCATCATCATCGACATTGGTACCTGGTTCTGTCACATTTTGACATTATTGGTGCAACATTGACTCTCTTTCTTCCTAATGGGAAGGTATTTTGGTCAACATCATTGGACCATCTTTGCAGGAGATTTTAAATTGAGGGGGGGCTTCATGGTCTCCTCTTCTCTCTTATGGGGGGGACAGATTTTGTTCTTCTCATTCATCATTGAGAGCATTGTGTGCTTTCATCATCTCTCTTTTGGAGGGGATTTTTTTCCCATTTGGTTTTTCTCCCTTTCTTCATTTGTGAGAGATTGCATTGGTTTGCATGCATTTGCATTTGTACATGCGTACCTAACATGGCCATGTAGTCGGGACCCATCTTGCATTGTTTAGTTGCATTGTAGACTTAAGTGCATTCCCCTAAGTTGCACTTAAGGGGGGTGTTGGTGTAATTATTTATTCATGTTGGATATAATTACACTTTACTTAAGTTTACTTAGGTACATGCATAACATTGTAGTTTGCATATGAGACACTTAGGGAGATGTGCTACATTGGGCGTGTGTATGTAGGAGAATTTCCACCTTTTCTGGTGTGATCTTGTTGTTACTTTATCATATCCACTTATTGTAGAGTGATAATTCCACCTTCGGTGGGTGATCCACCTCATGTGGAATATTTTACTATTTCCCCTACCTACCCTTGCATCTCATTGAGCCACATGTCATCATTGTGTGCTCTCTTGTATCTTAGCCTTGCCTTTATAAGCAGGCTCATCTACATTGTATTTAACAATAATAATTATGATGATCCAGTTGATCTCTTTTGCATCTTATAGGAATACAATTTATTCTTATCATATTTTGTCTCTTTATTGTGCTATCAATTGGTCTCTTTGATCTTGGTTGCTTCAAGCATAATCTCACACAATCAACTAACTACTCCCCCTGAGTAGCAACACCATCTCATCAACCCAGATCAGAAGATATTTCTGATAAGCTCACCCGATTGATACATCTCTAAGTCTCTTCCGGAGGGGAGGTGACCCCTAATTAATTTATGAGATATTCAAAAGTATCTTTAGGCAATGGTTTTGTTACAATATCTGCAATCTATTCATGAGTGGGCACATATACCAATCTGACTTCCTTTGCTTCAACCTTCTCTTTCAAGAAATTATATCTTATAAATGTGTTTTTATTTGGAGTGAAATATTGGATTCTTTGGCATATCAATAGCAATTGTATTATCACAGTGAATAAGAATAGGCTCATCATAAATTACCCTTATATCCTTCAACATTTGCTTCATCCATAAGATCTTACTACAATTTGTTGCAGCAGCTACATATTCAGCTTCAGCAGTAGATAATGAAGTGCATGATTGTTTTTTTCTAAGCCATGAGACTAATTTCTTCCCAAGAAAGAATGCACCACCTATAGTGCTCTTCTAGTCATCAACATCTCCTATCCAATCTGAGTCTGTATAGGCACATAATCTGAAAATATCATCCTTTGGATACCATAACCCATGATCAGTTTTTTATATTAAAAGCAGCCAAAAATGAGGGGGCTGACCCATAGGAACAATTAGAAGATCAGTGGCAGAACCACTGTCCGCATATAATCAACATAGTAGCAGCCTTTTGCCTCTATCAAAAACAAAAATCATTATACGAGATTTTATCAGCGATAAAGTATTACTAATCAGAGTTTTAACCATTTGCCACGTAGGGCAATAAATAGAGAAGTATAAACAAAAGCATAAACTAGCCTTATCCACCCAGCGGCTACTAGTTATAGACAAAAAACCAAAAATCCTCCACATGCAGAAAATTATTTCTTTTTCCCATGGCTCTTCTTAGGGAGCAGCTTTCTAGCCCATTTCTTAGTGAGGAATTTGAGCAGGGCTTTGTAGTCCTTGTCCTCCTTGCCTTTCCCTTTGGTCGTGTTTTCCTACATGAGACACAGAGTAGTAGTTGAGCATCGCATAACATTCAGAGCAAATTTGGAAACATCATGCATCTTGGACTCTGCCACCTCTAGTATGTTGGTGATCACCTACACATTGTCAGAGAGGGCCTCCATTTTTTTCTCTAGCTCTGCCAAGTTGGTTTCCTCCTCCTCTTTCACGTTGCTGGCCTCCTCCACGACCATCATTTTTTCCAGCCTAAAGGTTGGGGAGGGGAAAATGGATGGCTCCGGACTCTTGGATGAAGTGGGACTTTCTGAAACTCAGGTGGAGCTCACAGAATTAGGGGTTGGATTATGCTGGGCCAGGGATATTTTATCAGTCAAAATGGAATTGTCAGTGTCGTGCAAGGAGGAGGGGTCTCTCAAAGATTTTTCTGAGGGTTTAGAGACCAGTCTGCTAGAACAATGAGGGGTATTGGCTTCTTCGGTAATTTCCATATCAGAGTCAATCTTTGGGATTTTGACTTTCTTGGGAGTTCTAACCTCCTCCAAAGACTGATTTTTGGTTTTCTTGCTGCAGGAGCCAATTTCTAGGAGTCGAGGAGGGCTACTATCATTAATAGCAGGAGGGTGGTTCAAAGGGCTGACGTTCTGGACAGAGATGAAACAAGGTGGGCAGAGGGCAAGGTGAAAGTTATACAAGCGGAGAATGAGGCCCTGTTGCAGGATGGGAAAATCTTTCCCTTTTTTCTTAGCTTCGGCTATATCCTTAACATTAGCGTCCATAGAATGCAGCAAAAAGAACAGAATGGAAATGAAGTCTTTATTCCTAAAGTGGTTTAGGAAAGGGAGATGGTAGTAGTAGAATATGCCATACCTTCCCTCTAGCGTAAAATACTTCATCACGATATAGCAGAACTCATCCCATGGGTGAGGGAGCTCCTCCTTGTTGAAATTGCCTATCCTCTTGACAAGGTTTTTGCCCTAGCGGAAGAACTGGTTAAGGCTAGTGGAATCCGCAATACGACTTTTCTTTTTCAATTTCCTTCCCTTCATAGAAAGGTCCATCGCTTGGGCTATAACCTCTTCATTGATTTCGAATGAGATTCCCCCCATGGTCACCCTTCTGTCTTCCCAGGAAGTCACAAATTCTTTGGATAGTCTTTCGTCATTTCCCTTCATACTCTCCATGAATTTGTCAATGCCACCTTCCGAGCAGACAAACCACACCGTCGGTTTAGCTTTGAACTCATCCACTTTATTGGGTTCCAGTCTAAGCATGTCCCCCCCCATTCTTGAATCCTCCAGCTTAACAGATTGAAAGTGACTTTCAGAAGAAAAAAAATGCAAAGCCGAGGCAGGATTAAGGCGGAGTTGATAAAGTAATTGTGTCGAACTTGGATTAAGAGGACGTAATAATCAGAGTGATTATTATCTCTTAAGTCCAAGTAGATATCAAAAATAGAAAATCTACTCAAAAAGTGCGAACCTTCACTTGAGCCAATGTGATTTGACATTTCCCTATCGTCGCCAGTTGGCTCCGTCCAGGTAATAACTAGGGAGTAATCATTCCCGATGTTTGTACTGTCATCATAAATCCATCCCTTGTGGTAGTGGTGACTCAGCCTACCTTTGATACGTGGCCATCTAAGATAGTAATGGGCGGGAATCCCGTGCCAACTTGAAATTTGAATGAAGGTTTCCTTCATATTTGTGCGGATAGAACGGTCCCTTCCTAGGTAAAGGCCCTTTCCTTTTCCAAGATTACCTTGGTGGTGACCGACAGCAAACTGGGGTCCCTCCAACATCGTAAGCCATTTTGCAGCCTTCCCACTGCCACCATGGAATCGGCAGCTTCGTTTCCTTCTCTAAAGATGTGGCAAATGGTGAAGTCCTTCAGATTGACCAAGAGGCACCTGATATCCCTCATAATGGATCCCACTCTCCAACCTGTCGATGACTTCCCTTTAACTGAGTCCACAATGATCTGAGAGTCCCCTTCAATTTCCAGTTGTTTAATTCCTATGGAGTTTTCCAGTTTTAGACCCCAAAGGAGGGCCATTCCTTCAGCTTGAGTGACCATATTATTCTTTAGGTTGCCCGTGTAGGCTGCAATTGTGTTCCCCAAATGATCACGGATGATTCCACCCCCCGTTTGACAATTGCTTTGGGTTGAACCATCAAAATTAAGTTTAAACCAATGTAACTTAGGGGTTGACCATCTGGTCGTCCTTCTTTTGTTTTTGGTGTTGTTGTTGAAGCTTTCAAAACCAGGGGGAGCTTCCAATTTTCAGCAATTTTTTCTCTATCCCATTAGGAGGATAAGGGGGGGTTTTCCATTTTGTCACCTCTAAGTTTTCAGAGATCATCTTAAAGAAAATGTGAGTCACAGTGTCCAGGGGGGGTCTCAATGTCTCTGATAATTCTATTGTTTCTTTCTCTCCATAAGGCCCAGCAGATGTGCAGCGATATTTGTTTCCATAACCCATGATCAGTTGTTCCTTTCAAATATCTGAATATATTTTTAATAGCAATTTCATAATTTTCTCTTGGATCAGGCTAAAATCTAGAAGCAATGCAAACAACATTCATTATATCTGGTCTCATCTGAGTTAAGTACAGTAATCCATCAAACATTGATTTGTATCTAGTTGAGTTCACTGTAGGAGATTCATCTTTCTTTGACAGTTTGCAACTGGTTATCATAGGGGTTCCAACTGGTTTTAAGTTTTCAATTCCAAATTTCTTTAGCAATTCTTTCACATATTTAGTTTGACAAATGAAAATACCTTTATTAGTTTGAGTGATCTGCAGACCTAAGAGAAATTTCATCTCACCAATCATAAACATTTCAAATTCATTCTTCATGTCATCGGCAAATGTCATGCATAGATTTTCTTCTCCTCCAAAAATGATATCATCAACGAAGACTTCAATGATCAATATGTCATCATGCTCAGGAATAACTTTAAGAAACCACCCCCCGGGCAAAAGTGTAAAATCCTGGAGAATCAGACATTATTTTTGGGGGGAAATTTTCATATTGATAGCGAAATGTTTTTTCAAAGTAGGAAAAAAAATTATTTTGCATTGGCGATTTTTTCCTAGGGTATGAAAATTGCATAAAATTCTGGCGAATAATACCTTATTTTGTGGGAAAAATATATATTGTAGGAGGAGAATATTTTTCCTTTAAAGGAACAAATAAATAATTGTATGGGCAGAAATTTTTAGTCCGAAGGAAAAATTATTTAAGCGTATTGGCGATTTTTATCCACCGCTTGAAAATTATTTAATTTGTTTGGCTAATATTTTGTTATTTATGGAAAAATGTATATTTTATTGGCGATTTCATGAATTCATTGCCATTAATAGACAAGGCACATGATACATCACATCACATTGACTCTAGACTCTACACGGCGTATCGATAAGCATGGCCTCTTTGACACGTGAAGGGTGACACAGACCTAAAATCCATCAATGATTTTAAACCGTTTGATGATCATAGATCAATGGCTGAAGTTATATTTCGGCCCAAATTTTTGAAGAGAACGTAGTTCAACAAAAAGTGTTCAGAATGGAATTGGATTCAATAGACACATATCAAATGTCCCGGTCGATAATGTTGGTCATTTAATATATGTCTAGTCACTAACTGCAATCCTCTCTATCCCCACGACTTCCAATGTGGTACTTGGTACTGGTTTATAGTTGTTTCCAATTTGGTACTGGTTTATAGTTGTTTCCAATATGGTACTCATGCATTTATGGAAAATATTTGCAGAGATATACGAAAGATTTAAAAAAATTTAAAGCAATTAATACGGTTAGAGAAGGTATTATCACAATTAAGAGCTTCAGCTATTTATATACGATCTCTGCTTCTTTCATCTTCAATTCGCCTTTGGTAGATAAATCATTGGAGCTCACAGTATTTAAATTTTGCCTCTGGTTTAGGTCTATAGGCTAAGGTTGTTTAATTTGGTAATCTGATTTCTCAAGATGGACACTCCTATCTGCTTGAGAAGCATTTATACGAAGGACCAGAGGGCCTCTTTGGGCTCCGTTAGAGACCCAACCCTCCAATCAGTCTGTAAGGAGGTTGGAATGTTCACTAATGAGGCTGTGAAGATGGTGTTGGGCAGAGACTTTCTGCGTAACAAAAATAGATACCGTGTTAACACAGACGTTATGTTCTGGTTCTTGGTGTCTCTTCTGGACCTCGAAGGAGACAAGGTGGATATGTTGATGTTGTTAAGGAAGGTGTTTAAAGAAGACTTCCATCAAGATGATGTTACTATTGTAGTCTTTGCAGAAGTAGGGGTGGGGATCCCTTGGGCGAATGAATTAACCAAGCTTCTCCTCCCTGACCAAATAGTGCCAATGGTCAGGCAACTGTTTCTTTTGAACCTGAATGCGGAGTAGTTGACACATCATAGGAAATGGGAGTTAATTGGTAGGTACTTTCTCTAGAAATGGTTCCTCCTGGATGACTTTCCAAACTACAGTTGGCTTGAAGAATTCTCTCAGCTTATAATGTCTGAATAATTCTACATGAAGGGAGGGCGAGATTCTTAGGGTAAACCATGAATGTGTCCACTACCTATGCCCTAGCCCCAACCCCCTAGTAGTTTTAATTTTTTGGCTATGTCCTCGTAACCTCACACGCTCAGTGGATCACTCATTTTGGCTTTAAAGTTTTTGAGGGACTCAAGTCTCAAACATGTAAAAATTGTAAATTTCCGAAACATAAATATTAATGATAATTTTGCAAATTCTAGTTCATTTCAGTTTGCCTCTTATGGATATAAAAATGCTTTCTATTTCATTTTATTAATGATAATTTTGCAAATGCTTTTTGTCTATGAGCTATGTTATTTCAATATTTTGTTAAACAATGGAAATAAATTTAATACTGTGATCTTTTTTATGTAATGTTTCTTCCTCTATATTCAATATATAAAAAAAAATCCACTTCGTTCTATTAATTATTTGTTCATTGATTATCGTTGATTATAATTTTATAAATATATAAAAAAGATGTTTATCTCGCGAAAAACAAGTGAATTAAAAGTCCAACTTACTTGTTGTTGAAGTTTTGAACTAGTGCATGTGTGGGTTGGTACATGCTATGATTTATAGTTATGATTTTGTCATTATGAAGAAATTTGAGACATTTATGAACGGTAGATGGGATCGATTTCATGGAAGAGAACCAAGGATCTCCCCAACTTCACACAAAATTGATCTGATGTAGGAATGATAGCAAAAATGACATCTAAGCACTCAGTACCAACCTTAACGGGAAGAGTAATAGAACCTATAGTAGGACAAGAGAAACCATCAAAGATCTTAATCACTAAATCAAATTTATCATATGTTACTTCATGCAATTGTAAAGTATAAAGATATTCTTAAGTTATTACATTCACCATACATGTTGGATCAATGAGAACCCCTTCTGAGAGTATGTCTTTGATCTTTGTAGTGATATATAGTGGGCCATCGGGTGTTTTAATAGTCTCACTAGGATCAAAGGTAATGCATATTGCATAGGTCCTTAGGAGGTGCAGGTTTATCAATAAGATTCACCACATTATTAGACTCAAGGCTAAGGTCATTAGAAGAAAATTCAAGATTCTCATACTCAATTAGAGAATGGGATTAGACTCAATTAGATCAACGACTTAGTGTGGATTTCATCCCGAATGTGAGATGTAAACACATTTGTGAGAACTTTGCCCGGAATTGAACGTTTTACATTTAATTAACTATAATTAAGTCTGTAAATCTCTATTTCGGGCAGAAGTTGAAAAGGATTAAAAAGACTTTAAAAATAGTCTGAAAAGGTGACTCAAGTGTGGTGACGTGCCCAAAAAATGGCAATAGTCATGGGACCCACGACAACTGACAACAGATACCATCATCTGTTTGATGAGCACAGATCAATGGCTTAGGGTGGATTTCGGCTCGAATGCCGGAAGTAAACACATTTGTGAGAACTTCGCCTGGAATTGAATATTTTACATTTAATTAAATATAATTAAGTCTATAAAGCTCTATTTCAGGTGGAAGTTGAAAAGGATTAAAAAGACTTCAAAAACAATGCGGAAAAGTGACTCGAGTGTGGTGATGTGCCCGAAAAATGGCAAAAGTCATGGAATCCACGACAATTGACAATATATACCATCGTCCATTGGATGAGCATAGATCAACGGCTTAGGGTGGATTTCAGCCCGAATGTGGGAAGTAAACACATTTGTGAGAACTTCGCCCGGAATTGAACGTTTTACATTTAATTAAATATAATTAAGTCTATAAAGCTCTATTCCGGGCGGAAGTTGAAGGATTAAAAAGACAATAAAAACAGTCCAAAAAATGATTCGAGTGTTGTGATGTGCCCGAAAAATGGCAAAAGTCATGGGACCCACGACAACTAACAACATATACCATTGTTCGTTGGATGAGCACAGATCAACGACTTAGGGTGGATTTTGGCCCGAATATGGGAAGTAAACACATTTGTGAGAACTTCGCCCAGAATTGAACGTTTTACATTTAATTAAATATAATTAAGTCTATAAAGCTTTATTTCAGGTGGAAGTTGAAGGATTAAAAAGACTTAAAAAATAGTCCGGAAAAGTGACTCGAGTGTGGTGACGTGCTCGAAAATGGCAAAAGTCATGGGACCCATGACAACTGACAGCAGATACCATCATCTGTTGGATGAGCACAAATCAATGGCTTAGGGTGGATTTCGGCCCGAATGTGGGAAGTAAACACATTTTTGAGAACTTGACCCAGAATTGAACGTTTTACATTTAATTATCTATAATTAAGCTCTATTTCAGGTAGAAGTTGAAAAGGATTAAAAAGACTTCAAAAATAGTCCAGAAAAGTGACTCGTCACTCGAGTCTGGTGACGTGTTCACTATCCTTAGAATTTAGACTAAAGAAATGAATGTTTTGTCCTTCAGCAGTGAATACATATTAATAATAATTAAAAAATAACAGTGGGATTCTAGATATTTTGCCCTTTAGGTATTACTTTTGTACTTTTCAGTGTTTTCAGAATAAGTAACTCATCAATTATAATCGTATTTCATTTCATGGACAAACCAGTAAATCGAGGGAGATTCAGAAATGACTACTAGATTAAGGAGTGCAAGTTGCAACAGAGTCTGTCTGCACCAATCTAGTGAAATAGAAATTTTGGGTAAAATCTACAACACCTACATCCCGCATTTTTTACTTTTTTTAATCTTGTGGTTCAATTTGAGGGTTAGTATTTTCAAGCTTGTATCTAGCATTATTTTGAATTATTAACAATAACATCGATGGGGAAAATGAGAAGCAGTAGTTCAATAGGAAGCCAAGTGAAGAAAAAAAATAGACCTAATCGAACTGGTTAAAACACTAGGTTTCATTGATGAATACCATGATATTTATGACCCTACCATCCACAGTGAAAATCATATCATAGATATTAGATATCAATTGTCTAATAAGGCGAAAGATCCAAGCAGGGCAAAATTTATTGTTTTTAACACATTGTTAAAATAAAGAACAAATAAAATCACATCGTGGGATGCTAGATTGGGAAGCATGGTGTTACTTGAAGTATTCCCTTGCCCAGATTTTGTCATGGTCTACGCCGAAAATTATAATGAAGATAAAAAAGTAATTGTCAATAAAAATACAAAAGAGGAAATTATATCCATAAATGTGGGAGAATTTACTCGTTTGTGGAACTTAAGGTTTGAAGCACAAAACACAAACATCCACATTGACCTAGGAAAGCTGCTAGAGAATTATGAGATTCTCGATCCAAGTCGTAGAGATTCATTTTTCAGAGCTCTAATAATGTGTGGTACTCCATTGGATAGGAATCATAAGCCTCCTTATGATTCTAACATTTTTGTTCCATGGGTTCAGGATACTATTTCCTAATAACTCAATGATGAACCAATAGTACCAAACCGGTACTGAGAGGGGGGGGTGAATCAGTACAAACAAAAATACAGTCCAAAACCGATTTAGCAGCAAAGACTGGCAAGCAGTGATATTAGCTGAAACAAAGTGCAACCGGTAAGACCCAGAACAACTAAAACAATCATAAACCGGTCACTCACTGAGCTTTCCTCTTAGCACAATACTATAGTACCATTACACCCACATGCATGAACAGGTAAACTATCATCTGCTCTTCACAATAGTTAGTTTAGTATGTTCTATAGACAGGCATAAAACACAGAACCATCATATGTTCAACAGGTAATAACAAAGTATCACAAGACAAAAGCATCACATGACACACATATTTTTCACGTGGAAACCCAACTGGGAAAAACCACGATGGGGATGAATACCCACAATTTTCTTTTGAACTCTTTAGAAGTCAACTCTGTTAGGAGCCTTGTCCGGTTAAAGACATTACAATAGGTTCTACTAGGAACTGATCCTGTTAGGGATCACCCGGTTAAGGGATGGCTACAATACCTAGTTAAGGGTTCAACCCTGTTGGGGTTACCTTGTTAGAGGATTTCAAAAACTCAATAGCTAAAGGATCTCCAAAGCTCTATAGCTTCTCAGAACTCATTAACTTTGAGTTACCCGATTAAGGGATTTGAATCAAGCCGATTAAAGCTACCCTGTTAGGGGATTTGTATCAAGCCGGTTAAGGCTACCCTGTTAAGGGATTTACCAACTATTGAAGTGGATAGAGATCAACAGGAATTACAATGATCTGGTAACAGCACTCAATGCTAATGCAAATATATTTTGGCTCCTCTTCACCTTCTGCACATTCACTTCGCAGGTATCTCTTCTCTCCTTTGGTCTAGCAAGAATCACGTATCACTTTCCTTGGATACACACTCACAACTTTTGCCAACAACCTTAGAAAGCAACACAACATCGACCTTATAGGAAACATACAGGTCGGTAGCAAAAACCCTAAACCCTAAACCTGTTAGGTTAAGCAATTCAGGCTGTTCAATCCTGACCGTTGAATCATATCTTGAATCGATCTCAATACATTCTTCATCATCCATTATCCACCGATTTCATGGTGGCTGATAACCCATCATGCGCTATCACTGTTTGACAAACTTCGCACATTCCCAAGGTAGATAGGAATAGTCTTCTTTATGCAAGATCCTTCATGCGCACAGAGCTTACGTGGCAACTTGACCTATTCTCCATTATGTTGCTAACTCACCACACAAAGATCACCGATTGAGTCACACAGGCTTGAGGTACTCCAACCGGAAATCCTGAAGTGGAAACTACCTTCCAACCGGTAGTCACATAATGCTTCCATGTGTCAGTTCCCATAACTACATGTCGGTTCATCTTGGACAAATATGTCGCTTCACTTTGGCATATATACCGGTTCATACATATGTCGGTTCTCTCTTCTCACTTTTCACATGTGTCGGTTCACATCATGTCACATATTGACATCAATGACAACTTACAATATCATTATGTCTTCATGCCGGTTCACATAATGCCAACAATCTCCCCCTTTGGCATTGATGTCTTTTCCGCTTCACTCTTCTCCCCCATGTGCTATAGATATCTTTTCCGCTTCACTCCTTCTCCCCCTTTGACAACAATGCCAAAGTTGAGGCACAAGCATCCCTGTTCCATTATGCTGCTCCCCCTGAGGAGTAGCATCCTTCAACACATCAATCAACAAATATTTGACTTTACAATACCTGACTGATGTGGAACAAATCATATTATTTCACCTCCTAAAGGGGCAATACCCCCAATTCACCTCTTAAATGCACAAATGTAGTCTTTGGAAGAGGCTTGGTGAAGATCTCTGCTAATTGCTCCTTACTGGAAACATGTTCTAGTGTGAAAGGAAATACAAGAGCAAGGAAAGAAAAATAAAATCCAAGAAAGTTTATTGATGAAGTAAATGTTACCAAGAGAAATGCAAAAACCTTGGAGCAATCACCCAAATGTGAAGAAGGAGGCACAAGAACTTTTGAAAGGGGAAAAGCAAAGAAAAACCCCTTGTGATATTATGAATGAGGCAATGCCTAAAATGAGAGAGAGAGAGAGAGCGAGAAGCTCTTTACAATATTGTCATTAAGAAGAAATGAGAGAGGAGACATCTCTTAAATAGAGATGAGGAGAGGAGTTACAAAGTAACTCCCAAATCTATGAATGCCACCATTCATAAAATGTGTGTGCCATGTGTCCACATCCTCTTATGAAGGAAATCTAATATTCCTTAATAAAGGAAAATAAAAGAAATGACTTGTCCTCACACATGTACTATAGGACAAATTACATGTAGGAATTCCAAAGGAATATCCTAAACTAAATACAAATAAACCTAAGCTAAGTAAAGATTAAATATTCTAACACCCCCCCTTAAGCTTTACTTGGGGAGCTTACATCAAACCCTTCAATGGGTTGTAATCCAAGATTTTTACAATGAAATTGGAACTTTTCTTTACAAAGTGGCTTGGTCAAAATATCTGCAACTTGGTCTTCCCCCTTGCAATAGAGGAGTGAAACTTGCTTGTCTTCAATTTGTTCTCTAATAAAGTGGTGTTGGAGAGCAATGTGTTTTGTCCTTGCATGGAAAACTAGATTTTTAGCCAAGGCAATGGCACTTTGGTTGTCACAATACAATTGAGTTGGTTCGTGTTGAGGTAGACCCAAATCTTGAAGTAGTCTTCTAAGCCACAAGACTTCTTTGGAAGCATTAGTGCATCCTTTGTACTCAGCTTCAGTGGATCCAAGAGAGGTAGATTGTTGCTTTTTACTATTCCAAGAAATTGCTCCTGAACCAACAAAAAAACAATAACCACAAGTAGATTTCCCATCATTGGGATCTCCACCTAGATCGGAATCAGTAAAACTTTTTAAAGTAAAATCGAAATTTGCATCATAAAACAAACCTACATTAATAGTTCCTTTAATATATCTTAAAATTCTTTTAGCAACTTTAAAGTGTGTTTGTTGAGGTTTAGACATGAATCTTGAAACCAAACCAACACTATAAGCAATATCTGGCCTAGTAAGAGTTAAATAATTTAAACTTCCAACTAATTGTCTATACAAAGTAGGATCAACGAGAGGAGTTTGCATATCAAGCATTAACTTAGTGCCTAATTCAATAGGAATTGAAACATGGTGAGCATCATTCATGTTAAACTTATCTATAAGATCTTGAGCATATTTACTTTGAGATAAGAAAATTCCTTTAGAGGTTTGCCAAATTTGCATTCCTAAGAAATAATGTAAAAGACCTAAATCAGTCATTTCAAATTTTTGATTAAGTTGAAACTTAATATCAGAAATCAAAGTATTGGAACTTGAAGTAAGAATCAAATCATCTACATACAAGATAATAATTATAATATCATCTTCACTATGTTTAATATACAAGTTAGGATCATTTTTACTTCTAATAAAGCCTTGCGAAAGAAAGAATGTATTAATCTTTGAATACCACTCCCTAGGAGATTGCTTTAATCCATAAATTGATTTCTTTAATTTACAAACTAAGTGTGCATAACCTTCTTTAATAAAACCAGGAGGTTGAGACATATAAATTTCCTCATGTAAATCACCATTAAGAAAAGCACTTTTAACATCCATTTGGTGATTAGGCCAATTCATTCTAGAAGCTAAAGCAAGCACAAGTTTAATTGTAGGCATTTTAGCAACAGGAGCAAAAGTTTCAGTATAATCTAAGCCTTCAATTTGAGAAAAACCTCTAGCAACTAATCTAGCTTTAAATTTACTGACTTGATTATTAGCATTCAATTTGGTTTTATAAAGCCACTTGCAAGAAACAAGATTTTTACCATGAGGCAAGGGAACTAAATCCCAAGTTTGGTTAGAAATTAGAGTATCATATTCTTCCTTCATTGCTTTTTGCCAATGTGGTTGATTTTTAGCTTGATCAAATGTTTTAGGATCATTAGAATTCATAATAGTAGTCATTAAAGCATAATTACAATAATTAACTCTTCTAGCTTGAAGTCTATCCATTCTAGCTAAGTATTCATCACTATCTTGAATTAAAGATTTAAACCATTTAGGTCTTCTTTTAGAAGTAATGGATTCATCACTAGAAGAAGAGTCATGAGGAGTAGAGTTATTATTATCATCATCACTATCACTAGAAGGAATAGAAAGAGATGCATTAGGAGTAGGGTTAAGAGAAGGAGGTTGGTCCTCCACAAGCACAACTTTGCTTTGAGCAAGTTCATCATCCTCTACTTTAGAACAATCATGAATGCCTTTTTCTGCAATACAAACATCTCTTGCAACTTTTACCTTGTTAGTAATAGGATTGTAAACTCTATAACCTTTAGTATTTTCATCATAACCAACAAAAATAAAAGGAGAAGATTTAGCATCTAATTTTTTTCTTTTCTCCTTAGGTTTGTGAACATAAGCTATGGAACCAAAAATTCTTAAATTCTGCAAATTAGGCTTTCTACCAGACCAAGCTTCTTCAGGAGTTTTATCCTTTAAGGCTTTGGTAGGTGTTCTATTAATTAAATAAGTTGCACAAGCCATAGCTTCAGCCCAAAACTTGTAATCCATATTTTTGCATGCAATAAACATCTAGCCATTTCAACAATTGTCCTATGCTTCCGTTCTGCCACACCATTTTGTTGTGGTGTATAAGGAACGGTAAGCTCATGTTTAATTCCAAACGATTTCAAATAAGCATTAAATGCATTATTGACATATTCTCTTCCATTGTCAGTACGGAGAATCTTAATTTTAGAACCAGATTGCCTTTCTACAAACATATGAAATTTAGTAAACACATCAAGCACTTGATCCTTACTATGAAGGAAATATATCCATGTTCTCCTTGAAAAATCATCAACAAAGGTAAGTGCATACCTTGAACCTTGGATGGAGGGATTCTCCATGGGACCCAAGAGATCACTATGAACTAGATGCAATTTAGTGTATGCCCTCCAAGATTGACCATGAGGAAAGGGTTCCCTATGCATCTTACCACTCATGCAACCATTGCAAACAATTTGAGAAGGAACAATACTAGGCAATCCATCAACCATATTTGCTTTTTGCATCAATGAAATATAATCAGAATTGAGATGGCCAAGTCTTTCATGCCATATAGTAAAATCAACAGTAGTAAGCAAAGAATACTTTGAAGGAGCAAATTCATAGAACTTGAATAAGTTATCACTATCCATTTTAGCAGTAGCAATAACATGATTAGTGTTTGGATCAATGATATAACATATGCCCCTATAAAAGTTAATCTTATAATCTTGACAAAGTTTAGGAACTGAAATCAAATTTGATTTTAATTCAGGAACATAAAGAACATCATGTAATTTCCCATTAGGAACATTCACATCACCAATAGCTTCAACTTTACAACTATGATTATTAGCTAATTGAACAGGAATATTAGAAGTATCGGGATGCAAAGATTCAAAACATTCTTTATGAGAAGTAACATGTTGAGATGCACCAGAATCAATAATCCACTCAAGTGGTTGAGAAACATTATAAGTACATGTAAATGCATGACGAGATGAATTACCATTATTATTACCTTTTGTTTGGATTATTTTGATTCATGGGCTTTTTACCATTTTGCTTCTTAAAACAATTATTAGTAATATGTCCATCTTTCCCACAATATGTGCAATGGGGTCTTGTTTGAGAATTATTCCTTTGATTATTGTATGTATTATTATGATTATTATTATGAGAATTGTTATGATAGGATTTAGAATGAGATTGATAATTAGAAGATTTGTGATTATTATTATGATTATTATTATGATTATGATTATGATTATTATTATTGGATCTAAAATTATTATTATGATTTTGATTTTTAGACATAAAAGCATGTTCACTACTTTTAAGAGTACCAAATTGAATTAATTTAGCTTCCTCTTGACGCAATAAATTACGAAAAATATCATAAGTTAATTGAGTAGCTAAGCTAGGAATAGCAAGTTGAGCATGAATATTCGTAATAAATTGCTGAAATTGACGAGGAAGACATTTTTTAAGAATAAGATGAATTAAACGTAAATCAGCTAGAGTAACTCCTAAACCAGTTTATTGACTATTAACAGAATCAAACTTTAATAAGAATTCATCCATAGTTTTAAAATCCGTATACCTTAGATCTTCAAGTTGATCTTGAAGTTGAATTTTTCGGGATTCATTTGAGCTATCATAAGTTGTTTTTAAAATTTCCCAAGCTTCATGCGCTTTTGTACAATTTCCAATTAAAACATACAAATCAGGAACCATTGAAATACCAATTAAACCAAGTGCTTCCTCATTTTGAGCCTTCCATCTATCTTGGTCGGCTTGAGGAGCGGTTGTAGCGGGCTCAAAGGTTTTATCGGTAGCGACATCCAATAGGTGTTTGAAACGAAAAATAAAAGAGATATGCGTTTTCCATGAATGATAATTACTACTATTTAATTTAATTTCTAGAATTAAAGTAGACATGATAGCAAAATAATGATTAGAAATAAAAATTACCCCCTTTTATTAAAAAAAACACTTGATTAAAAAATGAAAATTAACCTCTTTTATTAAAAATAACCGAATTTCAATAATAACAACAACAAAAATAACAATTTTAAAAAAAATATTTACCAAAAAAAATTATATTCTAACTTTAATAACAAATTTATATTGATTTTTTTTAATTTTATTTTTAAAAAATTGTAAATCTTAATAACAAAATAAAACTATTTTATATTAAAAGCTTTATTAGAAAAACTTTATTCAAAAAACTTTAATTTATTTTAAATTTAAAAAAAACTTTATAACTAATTTTTTTAACGTTATTAATCTTTTAATATAAACTATTTAAACTTTTTAAAAAGTTAATAAACTTTCTAAAACTTTTTGTATATATTAAAAAACTTTAAAGTTTTTAAACTTAGTAGTATACGTAAATGAGGTAAGATTTAAACTTTAAAAAATGTATGAACCGTAAGAAATGAAACTGAAGTAGAAAGGAATTTTGCTAATGATAAAATAGGAAGCAGAGACTACAGAGACGTTACGTCTTTTAAAAAAAAAACTCGGTTTGTTTGGAAGACGTTATGAAAGGCAGAAGATGTCAGCAATGCACAAAGAGATGGAGACCAAAAGGCCAATATAGGGCGATGCAGGAAGAGGGATATTGACAAGAGACGTTACAAACATGGCTTGGGGTAGGAGTGCAGAGAACACATCTAGTTAAAATGTATTTCTCAGACTTTTTAGCAACGAAATAACAATACAAGTGGAAGGAGGAAGAACACACAGATAAATGTGCAAAGAAAATGTAAGATTTATTATGTAAAGTAAACCAGGCTGAAATAAGCACAAACAAAGATTGAAATAGATCAATTGATATTAAAAAAAAAGTTAGTATTCTGTGAATGAGGTTAGAAAATGAGAAAATTTGATAACAAAATCCTGCAAGGAAGCTTAAATTTCTTTTTTTTTAATCAAAAAAGCTTGCAAGTAAACAAAATGTGAGAACCTGCAATATGAATCAGAGAAACAACTTTACGATGAAACTGTTTTGGCGGCAAGCCTTCCAAAACAAATGAATATGAAATCTAAAGTATGCAGGAAAAGAAGTTAGCACCGGAGTTTTGGCGGCAAGCCTTCTAAAACAAATGAATATGAAATCTAAAGTATGCAGGAAAAGAAGTTAGCACCGGAGTTTTGGCAGCAAGCCTTCCAAAACTTTAAAAATAATTAAATTTAAACTAGAATATAAATGACTTAATCCTGCATGCAAACTTGTTAACAAGTTTGAAAAAAAAATTAAAATTTGAAACCAAAACCTGCACAATAGAAAATATTAGAAAAAGAACTTCTCCTCTCAAGAATGCCTCCAACAAGATGAACTCCACAGAATGGTAACCTTCATCAATGTCAACTTAAAACAAGGATTAGAAACCTGCTCTGATACCATGAAAGGAAATACAAGAGCAAGGAAAGAAAAATAAAATCCAAGAAAGTTTATTGATGAAGTAAATGTTACCAAGAGAAATGCAAAAACCTTTGAGCAATCACCCAAATGTGAAGAAGGAGGCACAAGAACTTTTGAAAGGGGAAAAGCAAAGAAAAACCCCTTGTGATATTATGAATGAGGCAATGCCTAAAATGAGAGAGAGAGAGAGAGAGAGCAAGAAGCTCTTTACAATATTGTCATTAAGAAGAAATGAGAGAGGAGACATCTCTTAAATAGAGATGAGGAGAGGAGTTACAAAGTAACTCCCAAATCTATGAATGTCACCATTCATAAAATGTGTGTGCCATGTGTCCACATCCTCTTATGGAGGAAATCTAATATTCCTTAATAAAGGAAAATAAAAGAAATGACTTGTCCTCACACATGTACTATAGGACAAATTACATGTAGGAATTCCAAAGGAATATCCTAAACTAAATACAAATAAACCTAAGCTAAGTAAAGATTAAATATTCTAACATAGTGCAATCTCTTTATTTTGAACCTTTTCCCTCAAGAAATGATACTTAAGCTCAAAACGCTTGGTTCTAGAATGTAAAACCAGATTCTTTGAAATATTGATAGCACTTGTGTTATCACAGAATATACTTACTGGTTCAGATACTGGGATTTTGAAGCCTTCCAGTACAGCTCCATCCAAATTGTCTGAGTGCAGTTCATGAAAGTTGCAACATATTCTGTTTCCATTGTAGACTGAGAGATACAACTCTGCTTTTTACTCATCCATGAGACCAGTCTACCACTGAGAAAGAATGCACCACCAGTTGTGCTTTTCCAGTCATCCACATTACCTGCCCAATCAGCATCTGTGAACACATTCAAATTGAAATCATTGTTGTATGGGTACCACAATCCATAGTCAAATGTTCCCTTCAGATACCTAAGAATCCACTTGACTGCAATCAAGTGGGATTATCTTGGACTTTTCTAGAACCTTGCAATAATGCCAACTGCATTTGCAATATCCGATCTGCTATGCACTACATAATGCAACTTACCAATCATTGATTGGTATTCCTTCTCATCAACCAGTGCGGAATCATCCTCTTTTGTCAATTTGCAACCGATCACCATCGATGTACCAACCGGTTTGCTATCTTCCATGCCAAAAGTCTTCAACACCTCTTTGACATATTTGGACTGAGTGATGAAGATTCCATCTTTCATCTATTGGATCTGCAGTCCAATGAAGAACTTAATCTCCCCTATGAGTGACATCTCAAACTCTTTCTTCATCTCATCAGCAAACTCATGACTCATCTTGTCATCTCCACCGAAGATAATGTCATCAACAAAAACCTCACAGATCAGGATTTGGTCTCCTTCAGACTTCAAGTAGATATTGCTATCTTCACTTGTTCTCTCAAATCCAATCTTCACAAGATGGGAATGTAGGCGCTCATACCATGCCCTAGGTGCTTGCTTTAGACCATATAATGCTTTATGTAGTCTACATACCATGTCGTTGTCTTCAGATAGGGCAAACCCATCTGGTTGCTCAATATACACCTCCTCTTCAAGTACACCATTTAGGAATGCAGATTTTACATCCATTTGATATACTTTGAACCTTTTAAAAGCTGCATATGCAAGAAGCATATGAACTCCTTCCAACCTGGCTACAGGAGAAAAGGTTTCTCCATAGTCTTCTCCTTCTTCTTGAGCATATCCTTTGCACACCAATCTGGCTTTATTCCTAATCACTGTGCCATCCTCATTCAGCTTGTTTCTAAACACCCATTTGGTGCCAATGACATTTTTATGCTCTGGTCTGGGTACCAAGGACCATGTACCATTTTTCTCTATCTGGTCAAGTTCTTCTTCCATTGCCTTGATCCAGTCTTCATCTTTATGAGCCTCTTCAAATGATTTAAGCTCAAATTCAGAGATCATACATGAGTTTTCTCTGATCTTTCTTCTTGTAAGGATTCCTCCTATGATCTGATTAGGATCATGATTCATCTTGACATACCGAGGAATGGTCTTGACAAGTTCTTCTTGCTTTTCCTCTTCATCCTCATCTTCATCGGTATCAACATTCACTGGTTCAGGAACACTATTACTAGTACTCGATTGACTGACAACCGGTTCCTAGAAGGTTGCAACTGGTTCATTTATAGCTTTCTCACTACCGGTTTCCTTAGTTTTATCAGAGGATTCATCAACTCTTACATTGATACTTTCCATAATTCTCTGAGTCCTATTGTTGTAACACTTGAAAGCTTTACCCTTGGTGGAATATCCTAGGAACATTCCTTCACGACATTTAGCTTCAAATTTGCCCTAATGTTCACTCCTCTTGATGTAACATTTGCTACCAAATACCCTAAAGTAGCTGACCACAGGTGTCTTACCGGTCCAATACTCATAAGGAGTTTTGTCCTTACCTTTCTTGATGAGTACCTGGTTCATAGTGTAGACTGCAATGCTCACTGCTTCTCTCCAAAAGGTGTGAGCTACCTTTCCTTGAATCAACATGGTTCTAGCTGCTTCAACCACAGTCCGGTTATTCCTCTCTGCTAGGCCATTTTGTTGTGGAGTTTGAGGGGCAGACAGTTGCCTTTTGATGCCAAATTCTTCACAGTACTTATTGAATTCACCGGAAGTGAATTCCCCTCCTTGATCAGTTCTGAGACACTTGATCCTTTTGTCGCTTTCCTTCTCCACTAATGCTCTGAAAGCTTTGAATTTCACAAAGGCTTCAGATTTGTCTTTCAAGAATGTGACCCACATCATTCTTGAGCAGTCATCAATGAGAATCATAAAGTACCTATCACCCTGCACACTTCTAGTTTTCATACGACCACATAAATCAGTATGTACAAGATCAAGCAAGTTGTCAGCAGTGAAAGATTTACCTTTAAAGGTTGAGGAAGACATTTTCCCTAATTGACACTCTCTGCACAAGGTATTATCCAGTTTGCTTAGCACCGACAACCCTCTAACTGCCTTGATCTTACTAGCCTTCACAATGTTATCAAATTTTACATGGCAGAGTCTCCTATGCCATATCCAGCTATCATCAAGCTTAACCATAAGACATGTACTTATATTTGCATTCAGATGAAATAGGTTACCTTTGGTCTGCATGTCGGTGGCCACCAATTTACCATCTTTTCCTTTGATTATGCAAACTCCATTCTTGAATTCTAGAGTGAGGTCACTATCATTTAGCTGGGCAACACTTAGAAGGTTGTGTCTGAGACCATCAACCTAGCACACATTGTCAGCACTACTCTTTCCATTCAGAGAGATGGACCCTCTGCCTTTGACCATGCATGGTGCATCATTACCAAAGCAAATCACACCACCATCATACTCCTCCAAAGATAGAAACTTTCTCCGGTCACCTGTCATATGGTGAGAATAGCCACTGTCAATGATCCACTCATTGGAATTATCAAATCGGGAGACAAGAGCTTTCTTGTCTGCCACATCTTCCTTTACAGCAACAAATACAATGTCTTCATTCTCTTCATCTTCTGATTCCTCATCTATGACACCTTCATCAACTGCCACAAAATAGTTTCTCTGGTTTCCTCCTTTGCATTTCCTAAACCTTTCTGGTTTGTCCTTGTTATCGCCATTTGGACAGTTTATAGCAATATGTCCTATCCGATTGCAAGAAAAACATTTCAAATGTATCTTACCTTTGTATTTACCGGTTCCTTTAGGAATCTTCCTAGCAAGGAGAGCTTCAAATGCCATTAGAATCTCCTCATCATTCATTTCTCTACTCTGACCAGGTTCCCCACTAGTGCTGGCATCTTTTCCTTTTTTGGATGGTATAGCAGAGGCTTTGAATGCAGATTCAGTCTTTTGAACACTGCCATCAAAACTATTTAGCTCATAGGTTGTTAACTTGGCTATGATGGAGTCCAAGGATACCTTAGACTTGTCTATTAATCTCAGCTCCTAGATAGCAACAACCCTTATTGCATAGACCAGCAACAGGGATCTCAGGACTTTCCTTACCACAGTGGAATCTTCTATTTTACCGCCTGCACTCTTGATTTCTCCAACAACTGTTTTGATTCTTATTCCATACTGCTGAATAGTCTCACCTTCAACCATCCGCATATATTCAAACTTCCCTCTCAGGCTTTCTTCCTTAGCCTGTTTTACATGTTCATCACCACCATAGATATTTTCAAGAGCATCCCATACCTGTTTGGGATTTACCTTGTCCTGAACATCAATAAACTCAATGTCGGATAGACTACTGATGAGGGCTTCCATGACTTGTCCATTTTCTTGTATCTCTCTCTTTTGGTCATCGATGAGAGTACCGGTAGGGACAACATAGACATTCTCAACATAACTCCAGTGTTGAGCACGCATGCTTCTGATGAATATCTTCATCCTATCTTTCCATATACTGAAATTTTCCCTGTTAAACTTTGGACCTTCCCTCTTCATCATTTGACTGGGATCTTTACCTCAAGTGGTTAAGCTTACAACATAGAGGACCTAGAGGGCTCTGATACCAATTGATAACTCAATGATGAACCAATAGTACCAAACCAGTACTGAGAGGGGGGGGGGGGGTGAATCAGTACAAACAAAAATATAGTCCAAAACCGGTTTAGCAGCAAAGACTAGCAAGCAGTGATATTAGCTTAAACAAAGTACAACCGGTAAGACCCAAAACAACTAAAACAATCATAAACTGGTCACTCACTGAGCTTTTCTCTTAGCACAATAATATAGTACCATTACACCCACATGCATGAACAGGTAAACTATCATTTGATCTTCACAATAGCTAGTTCAGTATGTTCTATAGACAGGCATAAAACACAGAACCATCATATGTTCAACAGGTAATAACAAAGTATCACAAGACAAAAGCATCACATGACACACATATTTTTCACGTGGAAACCCAACTGGGAAAAACCATGGTGGGGATGAATACCCACAATCTACTTTTGAACTCTTTAGAAGTCCACTCTGTTAGGAGCCTTGTCCGGTTAAAGACATTACAATAGGTTCTGCTAGGAACCAATCCTGTTAAGGATCACCTGGTTAAGGGATGGCTACAATACCCGGTTAAGGGTTAAACCCTAATGGGGTTACCTTGTTAGAGGATTTCAAAAAATCAATAGCTAAAGGATCTCCAGAGCTCTATAGCTTCTCAGAACTCATTAACTTCGAGTTACCCGGTTAAGGGATTTGAATCAAGCCGATTAAAGCTACCCTGTTAGGGGATTTGTATCAAGCCGGTTAAGGCTACCCTGTTAAAGGATTTCCCAACTGTTGAAGTGGTTAGAGATCAACAAGAATTACAATGATCTGGTAACAGCACTCAATGCTAATGCAAATCCGTTTTGGCTCCTCTTCACCTTCTGCACATTCACTTTGCAGGTGTCTCTTCTCTCCTTTGGTCTGGCAAGAATCACGTATCACTTTCCTTGGATACACACTCACAACTTTTGCCAACAACCTTAGAAAGAAACACAACATCAACCTTATAGGAAACATACAGGTCGGTAGCAAAAACCCTAAACCCTAAACCTATTAGGTTAAGCAATTCGGGCGGTTCAATCCTGACCATTGAATCATATCTTAAATCGATCTCAATACATTCTCCATTGTCCATTATCTGTTGATTTCATGGCGGTTGATAACCCATCACGCGCTATCACAATTTGACAAACTTTGCACATTCCCAAGGTAGATAGGAATAGTCTTCTTTATGCAAGATCCTTCACGCGCACAGAGCTTACATGGCAACTCGACCTGTTCTCCATTATGCTGCTAACTCATCACACAAAGATCATTGATTGAGTCACACAGGCTTGAGGTACTCCAACCGGAAATCCTGAAGTGGAAACTACCTTCCAACCGGTAGTCACATAATTCTTCCATGTGTCGGTTCCCATAACTACATGTCGGTTCATCTTGAACAAATATGCCACTTCACTTTGGCATATATACCGATTCATACATATGTCGGTTCTCTCTTCTCACTTTTCACATGTGCCGATTCACATCATGTCACATATTGACATCAATGACAACTTACAATATCATTATGTCTTCATGCCGGTTCACATAATGTCAATATTTCCTTACTAACATTTTGCCTGGGATTGGAAAATGATAGGGAAGTGGGTGTTGGCCTTCTTGAAATGATTTTTAATATCCATTATGTAACTTCGCCAGTAAGATATAATTTTGTTGAGCACATTATTCAATTCATGCAAAAACACTTAATAATGATCAAAAAAGGTTCTTGTAAGACATTTAGGTTCTCATCCTACTTGTGCTATCTCCTTCTATCCAAGTATCGTACAATATTCGAGACCAACAATCTTCACATTGTGAACTATAAGATTGATGAGAATACTCATAACTAAGCAGAGTGTCCAATATATGAATGGACACCAAAGATAAGGATGCATGATAACAAAAAGAACTACAACCATTTTGTAGACTTCTTTTTGGCACCAATGTATAATGAAATTACAAGCACTCCAATGCCTATATTGCCTGTCTCTTGTAGAGATTGCATTCAACTCGGAAGTCAAAGACAATTGGCTGACTAGTTCTTCATGGAAGAATACACCGTGTTAAGTTTTTATGGATCAACAGTAAAACCCTACAGACTTCCAATACATGTGATAGAGAGGGTATTTGCATTGGAATATGTACGGTAGTTGGAGACCACAGATAGGCACTTCCATGGTCAGCAAAACAAGAGCATATTTCCTTCCTTGCCTTTCTCATGTGGAGGGTTCACATTTGAGAGAAAAGAATTCAATGTGGCACATGATTTTTTGGTAGTTTTTAGCTTTGGTGATGAGGGTCTCCGATAGTATGATCCAATCAGTGTAGTTCAAGCAAGGCTTAAGAAAAATGGCAACTCTTCAGCGTTATGTCAACATGAAAGTAACCATTGCTATAAAAGCTTAGAAGCATGGACTCCTAGGATGAGGTAAAAAAAGAGATGGATAAAATTGACGCTGACAATAACATTTCAATGGAAGAAATGTCATCACAAATTATGGCATTGCACACACAAAGGACAATAGAGGAGGGCATCCAAAATTGGAGGTCCTAAAATTTCTACCAAAAATATGCTAATCCATCTAACAAATTTATTCCCAAAACAATTGTGCAAGAATGTAAAGATATTTATTGGACTCAAACCAAAATAAATGATTTTTGGACTATGAGGAAGAATCTCAGTGAACCAAAGACCAATGCAGAATTTGAGTCCATCGACAAGGATGAAGAGTTTAGCAAATTGTGGAATATGGACCATCCCACAACAACATATGACAGGAGTGAAGATGAAAATGAGTATGAGGTTGAGCCCACTCCAACAACTACTACAGTCCCTAAAATATTAGGTAGAGTCAATGAGTCCATGAAAGAAAAATATAGCAAAGGGGCAAACATTGTGGAAAAAATAGGTTTTGAAGGTGGTGGTGCTGGCTTGATGATGATTGTAATGAATGACTTCATATGTTGTCATTGATGGAACATGTACACACACATATGTTCACATTGTCTATCAATATTACTTCTAAAGTTACTTGTATTGTAACCGGTATTAGAAGTTTAGTTTATGATGGTTTAGAAAGTTTCAAACCGGTACATGTAGACAACCAGTATATGCAAGAAATAACTTGACACCAACTTGAAGATTCAGTGGAGGCCATCAAAGAAGCAATGGAGGACAATCGGTTTACATGTTGAAATGGTTAACTCTAACCGGTATCGGTGTTCCAACCGGTATTCATTGATTGTGTGATGAGTTACCCTAGCCGACAAATTTTGGCGGTAATTTGTGATGAGTTATGTTTGATTGTCCAGATACACTGCACCTAGGAAATTGTGATATAATTTCTAAGGCCAACATGAAATCTAAATGTCTATATAATGAAATTATGATGAACTATTTTTATGATATGAGATGAGATGATTTGATGCGAGATAGAAGTTGAAGGCATTGCACAATATGTTGGTGATGTAGTTTTAAGTGTGCAGAAGAGGATCTATTCAAGCAAATTGTGCTACTTCTAGATCACACCACCTGATGTCTTCTAATCACTACAATAGTCAAATCCCTTAACTGGGTAAGCTCTAACAAGCTTCATTTTACAAATCCTTTAACAAGGTGATCCATTAGTTTGGATTCTGAAATCCTCTACCAAGGTTACTCCTAACAGGGTACTACCTTTAACAGGGTATAGTTCCTAACAGAGCTTTGGGATCTTTAACAGGATTCACTCCTAGCAGAGCACTTTTGTAGACCTTAACCGGTCAGTTACCTATTACTACAGATAGTTAACTTGTGAGTCCCATCTCATCATGGTTTTTCCCATTTGGGTTTTCCACATATAAACACTTGTGATATGGTGGACGTTTAACTTAGTGTGGATTCTTTAATATCATTTTGGATTGCATGCATAGTTTTGAGTAAACTTATTAAGTATATCTCTCGGTCAGTGTTTATAATATAATAATATTATTTTTGGTGTCACTGATTCACCCCCCCTCTCAGTGCTTTATAAGTCTATCAGGTGGTCTAGGTCCCAAAGGAGAAGGCATTTGGTATCCACTTGAGGTACAACTTCCATCAGATTCAAAATCAAAAGCTCATGTTAAACCAGTCATTAAAATTGATTCTTCAGATTCAACATGGAAAGGTACTGCTCATTACCCTCAGGGTCCACCTGCAATTGTTTCAGGTTCAAATCCACAACCACCACCACATCATGGTATTCCCATTGGTGGTGAATCAAGTGCCATTGTCACTGGTGGGGAATCTGGGGATAGTATTCCTATTAGTGTTCAATCAAGTGCCACTGCGATTAGTGGGGTTGGCATGGGTACTAATACTAATACTAGTTGTCTTGGTGTTGGACAAGTGTAACAACAAAATATCTCTCGCAAGAGGCCACTAGTGGTAGATACTCATACTATTCAGAATCCTATATCAAGTGCCACTGACACTACAAATCTATCATTTGCAGCTTCAGATCAGACCCCTCAAAAGCCTATAAAAACCACATGAAAGTGACAGCGGGACAGGATCGGGAATGGTTGTTGGTAATCCTCATAATAAATTAGTTAAAACCACAAGCATAGGTGGAATTGGAGCCTCTGCTATTTCACCTTTCAAACATTCAATTGCTTTAGCAAGCCCAGATTTTTAATTTCGTGATTACTATGAAAAATATGAACACACAACAAATGCAAATAAAGAAAAAAAGAGAGCATTGCATAGGGTTGCCCTGAATGAAGTTTTAGACAAACAACCTGCAAGGAACGGGGTATTTCCAACATATGACCCACACAAGGATATGATAGAGTTCATGGTTGTTATGCCCCAAACAAAAATATAAAAATCCACCACACAGTTAGATAGATCCCTCTGAATTTCAAGTTAGCACCCTCCAAATGGATTTTTCCAAAGTAAATAATGTGGACAAAATTAGTGTGTCAAAAAGGACTAACGAAGTGGTCTACGCTTCACTGCTAAAGGTGGAGAGAGAAAAAAATAAACTGGAGAATCAAATAGAAAAGTTACAGGCAGACCCGACAAACGAAAAAATCAAAGAGGAAAGCAACAGATAACAAGTGCAATGATTTACAGAAAAGGATAAAAAATTTGGGCTCTGCAGTAGAAATTGCAAAGCAGGAAAAGATGGATGCAAAATTGAAGGACCTGAGTGAAAAACTGGCTAAAAGAAATAAAATAATTGATGAGGAAAGAGCGAGTTTTCAAAAATTATACAAAAGTTATGAGTCTACTGCTGCCAAAATAAGAAAAATAAAGGACCTATTAGATCATGAGAAGGAAAAAGAAAAACATTTGGAAGAGGAAGTAGAGGAAGAAAGAAAATAATGTGCACAAATGAAAGAAGACCTGCACAATGCAAATGATAAAACTAAAACTTTGGAGGATAGATTGAAAGATAATATGAAAAATACAATGAAGTATATACAAGAAAACATTTGGGGGCAAATAATGCAGAGGAGTGACAAGTTGTTTGAATGGTTTGAATTGAATGAAAGTCTAAGATTAATTTATATGAAAATCAAAGGGCACATTGAGAAGAGCATACATGTTTATTCAAAAGAGGATATGGAAAATTTTGGAAGTAGTCTACAGTACCAGTGACAGCTATTTGGCATCCAAGGGAATTAACAACCGCATTGATGCCACAGTTAAGATATCATCTATCCTTCAAAAATGCCAGAAACTAAGGGAAACATCAGAAGTTATGGATAAATGTGGCAAAAATATATTGAAGCTGCAAGAAAAGACAACTACTATGATTAAACTTGGTTTGCCTAAGACCGTTGACCCATCAGATAAATTCATTGGAAAAGAAGCTTACAAAACAAATATGGAGATAAAAATGAAGTATGATTTAGACTTGCTTCTTAAGAACACAACTCCCCAAAGCTTTCTGGAATTCATCCAACCATTTACAACTCTGAATGCGGTATTGGGTCAAACAGTGATTTCAAGTCACTCTTCTAAATATGGATTGTTGACGAAGTTGTATTTGACTTTCCATAGTTTAAAGAATATTGACCTTCCATCAGATGAAGAGTGGAGCACCCTACAAAAACTGGCACATAAATCTTTAGAATCATAGTATGTATTGCACAGTTTTCTGCTTTTACTCTTAATTTCAAGGTTTTATGTTTTTTCTATTTGGAATATGACATCGCTTGAAATAACTCTATTTTATGAACAGGAAAAAACTAGCACTCACTATTGCTAATCTATTCTATGAATCTATGATGCACAGTGCAAACCTTCAGCTTGTAAATTTGTATTCTCAAATTCTCCCAAGTTTTAACATTTTTGCATTTCTCTATTTCTGATTACTAGGTTTTGGGCACTGTTATTATCTATATTTAATTTGTCATGGCTTGAATTAATATTTAATTTTGAACTCTATTTTTTGAACAGGAGACATCAGACATGTAGCAGTTGTTAAATTGTTGATCTGGCCTGTGATGGCCATGTAATTTTGTGTTGAGTTTTTGATTTTGATGTTGAGTCTTTACATGTTGTAAATCGACCTGAAGCTATTGTTGCTCCCTTGTTTCTATAAAAGGAAATTCAGGATCATTTGCAAAGGGTTCTGAAACTTTGTATTGACTTTTGCATGGAGAATCACACAGAGTGGTGTATTGAATGAATTGTATCATATGGCTATATTTTGAAAGAATTAATGAAAATATAAGTTCTCAACATGTCTAAATAAACATCTCTCTATCAATAAACACATTATGGTCTTTTATTATGCTATTCTAAATCTGGAAGTAGAAAATTGAAAAATACAATTACAAATCAATAATAAAATCTAATTGCAAAAAGTTGACGGACTCATAAAATATCATCAAGTTATCAACCATAATAATATGCTTTTATAATATGAATGATGATATATAGTAATAAGATTAATAAATACCAATCTCTTATAGTTGCCATTCATCCTCATCAAATTCAGAGCTTTCTTGCTTCTTGTCTGTGTTTTCTTCACTCCGAGTCTGCATACCTTCGTTGAATTGCATCTCAATGCTACCAGTAGGTCAAGTACATGAGTCAATAGTACCACTGGCACTTTGGTTTGAAGTGTTGCCCAAACCTCTTCTTTCACATTTGGGCCTCCAGATTTGCAGTGCCTTATCATAAGGAAAAGTGTGGACATCATAGCTAGATGTATAGAGCCTCAAGCAATTTTCCAACTTTTTTGTCTAGTTTGTTTCTTAGCTTTGATTTCAGGAACCCCAAAGCACTAAAAACTCTCTCATCTTCCATTGAACCCAATATCATGGTAAGATATAAATCAGCAAGCTTCAAATATCCTGGCATTGAATCACGCAATGTTGAAAGCCTTGTTATTGATCCCTCGTCACAGGGGTTCTCCATTGTGCCATATTGTTCCCTCATAGTGTATTTAAAATGAGATGATTGCTCTCTAAGATGAGTTTCATCTAATATTCTATTTATAGTTACTCCATTCAATTCTCTGGATATGCAAAATTGTTTTATCAAAGTCAGTAGCTTACTTTGAAAATCAGTTGCACTGTTGAGGCTCCAATATTGAGGAAACATAATAGACATGGCTTCGAGTAGGTTGTCAGGAGGGAATCTACTTCTATTTTGTGAGGAAAGATCATATGCAAATTTCTTCACAGAAGTAGTTACAGAATCAACAATCTTGTCGAAAGCTTCCCTTGTAACTCTTGCTAGTTGCTTCCTAGGGCGCTTTCCTGGTTCCTCTGGGTCGACCATGGCATAGAAGTGCATTGGTATCTTAACTCCCCGTACATTGGCACATACCTCCCTATTTGCACCAATTTCTAAAAAGTTATCAGGATTGTTCAAATTTGTGAGTGTCCACTACTTAACAAATTTTTCATCAGATAGTGTTGGTTGATTTTGATAGAGATTGTCTAGGGTCATTCATGTCATCTTGCATAGCGTAGCATATTCTGCAATATAGAGAGCTCTTTTTTGGGCAGCCTTCACAATATTCCTCATTTCCTTTAGCATGGACAGAAGAGCTACTAAATTTAAGAGTGTCTCTAGATTACTTAACCTCCAAAGAAGGTCAGGAAAATTTGGTTACTGATTCTTTGCGAGTTGTGTGAAATAGTCCAATCAACGATGGATATTTTGAAATGACTCAATGCGTTCGACCATCCAAAGAGATCCATTTAGCATCATTATCCTTGAGAAGCTTGTTCCCATCAGTTATTCCATTAACAAAGTGTTGAAATTCCATAAATCGCTTGGGACTTCGACAGAAGTGTGAGTAGAGCTCTCTAATTAAAATTAAAAAAAAAATTACCGAAGCATACTTGTTCACAATTCCAAAAGCTAGATTCATTTTGTGAGCCATTTAGTGAATTGCAGTAATGTACGGTGCAAATGAAGTTTCAATATTTGTACAAAGACTGTTCTTGTGACCTTGCATTACTGAAGCTCCATCTACTCCAACACACACCAATTTTTTGGCAACCGTCATGTCATCCATACCTCCATATTCAATTAAACTTCTCTTTAGTAGTTGAAATAAATTTTCCATTGTCGCACTCTCCTTCATTTTAGCAACAGATAGTAGAGAAGGTTGGCGGGCATGATTCTGTACAGTATAAACATTCATGCATACCCATTAAGTATTGTCTACTATTGTAACTTCATCTAAAGAAAATGCAATAAAGTTTGACTCTCTTATTTTTTCCTTTACATCTTATTTTTCAACCTCAGCAGGACAACTTGCCCATTCTCATCCACTGTTTACTGACCAGTGTCTATTAGGATAGTTAGGAACTTTCAAAAAGTGTAATAAACCATTAATTGATGGGAAATTTGTCATAGCACGCCCTATGCTCAGAATATAAAAAACAACGCTTAATTGAACGAATTTTCCCTGTTGTTCTATTTGCATTGCTTTTCCAAAACTAGCTTCAATAGAACCTTTTACTTCAACAGGCTTAGTCTATATTTTCTTATGAAAATAATACTCTTTGGCATTCCTCACATGCTTACATTTCTCCTTTGTTTTCCATCTTATCACTAATTTTTCAACTCTGTCTATCATTTTTTTTTCATAAACTTTACCCATATGCTTTTCTATGGTGTCAAATTTTAGCTGCAACCTAATTTCCTTGTTATGTTTCCAAGTGCAAATCTTACACCTGCATTCTATTGGAGGCTCGCCTTCAATTGGATTCTCCACTGGTTCAATGAATGGATACTTTGATGCCCAATTAATTTGAAAATTCCTCACTGACATATCCCACTCCCTATCATTTTTTTATTGTGGTTGATCCTTTTTTGATTTGGCTTTTCTTTCCTCCTTGTGTGCATTATCATCAATGGCATTATCACCCAAGTCGATTATATCATTTTAGCTAACTTGGGCATCTACCAGATAATCTTCTTCAAGATCATCATGATCTGAGATATCAGGTTCACCGTCATCTTCAACATGCGGTGTAGGTTGTAAATTTTGTACTTGTACTTGTGATGATGTACCTTCCTGATTTTCACCACAATCTTTTCCAAAGACAAAGTATGAAGACAACATTCTGCTTTTTGTTGGCCTCTCATGGCCTTACCCACATTCAACTTTCCTACCCTTATTCCTATTCAACATCTCAAACGAAATAAAGGCTGCCAAAAAAATATCAATTTGTTGAAGAAGCAATAATAGACTATAAAGTATAATATATGTTTCATTGGCCCTACGACCTACAATCTAGATGTCTGAGGTCAGACTCTCCTAGCCACTGAATAAGAATGAACTCAACAGTGCAAACAAATATAGATAAATTCAAAATAATATTATAACACTTAAAAAATATGATCGCTCACCTTTAGTTCACTAGCAATCGCCAATGCAGCCAACAACAATGATTTTCCTTGGTCTGAAACTTCGCTATTGATCAAAATTCAGAGCCTAGAATCCACCGGATTGTGTAGAGATAGATCTAATCTTTGAATATATTTATACCAATCCTTATATGGCGAATTCCACAGGAATTTTATATGGTATACAAATATTTGGTGAATCTCGCGTAACTATAACACGACATGTAATTTTCAAGGCGATTATGGGTCATCCAAATAATTGGCAAATATAATATAGTTGGCGAAAGTTGGGGTTAATGGAGAAACATGTCAGAAAAATTTCGAGTGAATTGGGTCCTCTTGGATAACAAATCTTCATATGCCTATAGGCAAATTATGGTCGTCTATTAAGGCAACCTCAAAGAGTGTAGGCGAAAAAATTAAATTTACCATATGTCACCCATATATTGTATTGGCGATATCCTCCCATATAAACATTTAATTACATAAAACATATGGCGATCGGGCCGTGAATTTGATGGAAAATGATAATGTTCTGGCAACATGGCCACCCCCAATTGGTACAAAATATTTGCCATTTCCTAGGTCGCTGAAGTGAACAATTTGCCATTAGGGAATATTCACCACTAAAGTAATCTTTGATCATGCTCAATCTTTCAATATAAGTTGCTATCAACATTACCTTTGTTAAATCCGAGCTTCAAAAGATGTTTATCCAATCTAGCATACCAGGCTCTAGGGGCTTGTTTCAATCCATATAAGGCTTTCCTCAATCTGCAAACCATGTCCTTGTCCTCTTATAGTGAAAATCCATCAGGCTGCTCAATGTAGACTTCTTCTTCAAGGTCTTCATTTAGGAATGCATGTTTGACATCCATTTGCTATACCTTTTAGTTCTTATGTGCAACATAGGCAGGAAATAGTCTTACTGCTTCAATCCTTGCAACCAGAGCATAACTTTCATCATAATCAATTCCTTCTTGCTGTGAGTATCTTTTGCAAACCAATCTAGCTTTGTTTCTTACAACCTATCCTTCTCCATTTAATTTGTTTCTGAATACCCATTTAGTTCCAATAACATTTTTATCTTTAGGCCTAGGAACCAATTCTCGTGTGTTATTCTTTTCTATCTAATTTAATTCCTTTTCCATTTCTTTTATCCAATTCTCAACTTTGCATGCTTCAATAATTGATTCTGGTTCAATTTGAGAGATTAAACACACCTCTTCAGCAACTAACCTTCTTCTTGTTATCACACCTTTTATCTTATCTCCAATGATATGATCGTCATAATGATTCAACTTTACATACCTGGGAGTCTTTGGATTATCTTGACTTTCTAACTCTTTATACTCTTCAACAGTTACTGTGGAATTTTATAATGTTACCGAAGCAACTGGATCAATTCTCTGATTTGACAATCTCATCTTTCGGTCGATAGTCATATGATCTAATCTAATTGTTGCTTTGCTCATCCACTCTGACCTTTGTTCTTTCTAGTATCATTTGCAATCTTTTGTTAAAGAATATATATTCTTTGGTATTAGTAGAATAACCTAAGAATATTCCTTCATCACATCTAGGATCAAATTTTCCTATTCCATCATCAGACTCTTCTAATATAGCATTTACTTCCAAAAATTTTGAAATACTTGACAGTAGGAGTATGACCGAACCATAATTCATAAGGAGTCTTACCGGTATCACCTTTTATGTGTATTCTATTGAAATTGTAGACTACAGTATTGACAGCTTCTCTCCAATAAATATCAGGAAATTTGGCTTCCATCATCATTGTCCTTGCAGCATCTACGATAATTATGTTCTTTCTTTCCACTACTCCATTTTGCTATGGAGTTATAGGTGCAAATAATTATCTTTTGATTCCATGTTTCTCACAAAAAATGTTGAATTCATCGGATGTTAATTCACCACCTTGATCTGATCTTAAGCATTTTATCTTCAATCCTGTTTTTGTCTCAACCATAGCTTTGAATATTTTGAATTTGTCAAGGGCTTCTGATTTTTCTTTCAAAAATGCAACCCACATCATTCTAGAGTAATCATCAATAAGCAACATAAAGTATTTATCTCCTTGAAAGCTTTTAGTCCTTGCTGGACCACATAGATTAGTATGAATAAGATCAAGAATTTCATTATATCTATCATGTATGCTTTTGAAAGAAGATCTTATTTTCTTACCCATTTGACATTCTCTACATACCGGATTATGAGGCTTGATGATCTTGGGCAAATCTGTAATAGCCTTGGTTGAACTAATCTTTATTATGTAATCAAAATTCACATGACACATCCTTTTATGTCATAGCCAACTTTCATCAATCTGAGAAATCAAGCAAGTCTTCTCACCGGAGTTCAAATGAAAGATATTTCCTTTGGTCTGAGTTCCGGATGCAATTTCCAATCCAAATCTATTGATAATCTTGCATTTTCCATCTTTGAATTGCAAATGAAATCCTCTATCCACCAATTGTTCTACACTCAAGAGATTATGCTTCAAACCTTCGACATAATAAACATTATCAGTATTGTTCTTACCATCCAAGGATATTGTTCCTTTTCCTTTGATCTTTCACACCTTGTTGTCTCCAAATTTGTGTAGTCCACCATCAAATTCTTGCAGAGTTAGGGATTTCCTCTTATCATCGGTCATATGGTGTAAGCAACCACTGTCTATAACCCATTCATCTTTCTCTTCAATTTTAGTAGCTAGGCCTTTCTCCTCATATGAGTTGTATCATTGACAGGTTTCGGGGATTCACCCTTGATAGAAATAAAGACCCAATATTTTCCACTACCTGAGCTTTCATTACCAGATCCACTTACAGGTTCATCATCATTAGAATCATCAGTAATACCAAAATCATCATCACCAGCATAGTAACATGATTTGTCCTTATTATTTCTATATTTAGGTTTGATCTGATATTCCGGATTAGGTTTATAATTCCTCAAAAATCTTTCATGATTCCTTGCAACTCTTTCAGGACATCTAGAAGCAAAGTGACCAATCTAATTGCATGAAAAACATTTAAATGGCACTTTGCCTTCATACTTACTTCCAATCGGTCCTTTAGGGAATCTTCAGGAAATTAGGGCTTCCAATTCTTCAAGTTCTTTGTTATCTCTTTCAATATCTTTCATCTCCTTAGCATATAACTCTTTCCAATCTATCTTCTGCTTACCGGAGGCAGATGCTTTAAATGCAGTTTTTGTTTTAGTAGCATTATGATCTCCAAAATCTTCAAGTTCAAAGGTAGTAAATTTTCCAAGAAACTTATCTCTGGTAATAGGGGTATTTGACATTGTCCAGGGTTCATTTATTGCATTATATTTCATTTTGTAAGCCAGAGGTAAAACTCTTAGAATTTTTGAAACGATCTCATCCTCATTAACTGTTCCACCGCAACATTTGATTCCCATGACAATCTCATTCCATCTATCCATGAAAGAACTTATCTTTTCATCTTCTTCCATCTTCAAATTTTCATATCTCACCCGATAACCTTCAAGTTTTGCAATCTTTACTGCTTGGTTGCCTTCATATAGAGTTTCAAGCTTCAGCCAGATCTACTTTGCATTTTCCAGCTCTATGACATTCAATGATTTTTCATCTGATAGGGCACTTAACAATGCTTCTTTTGCTCTGACATCATTATCAGCATTCTTTTGTTCATCAGTAGGTGTCGAAGTTCTAGAACTAGGATTATGAGGTGTATAACCTTTTTCTGTTACCTCCCATATCTCGGTCCAAGACATCTCAGATGAATCTTCATTCGCTCCTTCCATAATTTGTAATTTGTACCATCAAATATGGGACTCTCCTTTCGATATAAATTAGATGAAGAACTTGATGCCATCAGAACTCTTCAAGCGGTTAGGCTTCTACAGAGAGGACCTTTCTCTAATACCAATTGTTAGAATGCTTTGATACCAATTGTTAGAATGAACCAGAGGAAAACTGAGAGGGGGGGGGTGAATCAGTTTTCCAAAGTTAACAATTATTGTAGATTATAAACCTTCTACTGGAGAAAAATTAGAACAATACTGTGAAAGATAAAACATGAAAGTACACAACACATAACACCAATATTTTGACATGGAAAACCTGTTGAAGGGAAAAACCATGACGGGAAACCCTACCCACAATCAAATAATACTTCTGCAGTAGTATGTGAAAATATTACAATGGGGATTGCACTTGCAATCAGGCCAACCGCCTAGAGGACACTCCTCAACACAAAAGGGAAGTCTCACTGACTTACATAATCATCAGACTACAATCTAGAGGAAATGAACTATGGAAATAACATCTCCTAATGCTTGGTTACAGTTTCGGTTAAGCACACAGTCTACCCTGCAACACCAAACTCTCCACAACACTTCGTTGAATGATATATTCTTGTTCGCACATTTACCTCTCTTTGATAATGTAGATAGAATACTGATACTAAAATTACATAAGCATATCTCCTATATATACAAATCATCAACCTTGATAACAAGGTCAACTAAACCCTCAACTCATAATTACAAAGATTACATTACACGATACAAAGATCGACTACTGGACCAATATTATGATTTAGATTACATAACATGGACCTAATTAAAATTCCTAGACAATTACATCCACCGAAAATCTCGCCAAGATCAACTGCAACACGTTACACCAACCAGAAAAAACCCTCAGTATCAATAACATAGAATATTCTACCGGACCCAAATAGGATCACCAAATATTTACGCTAGCCAATGCGAAGCCACTAAGCAATTGGGACACGATCAAGAACACATTTAGCACGTTAAGAACCATTTTTAGAAGCCGCATCAAAACCACTTAACCATTTCATCAAATGACACCAACCAGGACCAAGAACATCAACCCACAATCTAGAGCATAATCAATAGCTTTCGGAGCACCTAATCATGAACCAATTGAATATGACATACATATAATCATCATGAATATCCTTCCAAAACCGAATCCAACAATCTGAACATATCAGAGTAGAATCTCTAATAACCTTTGCCAAAACCATGTCCAACAGAAGCAGGTCAGCAACCAACTGGAGTAGTGTTGACATCAATGACAACACATAATCAATTCCTACATATTGCCAACAATATGAAGAAGGAAAAAATTGATCTTTATTGATAAATAGTTCTTACAAAATAGTGCATAATCTATAAATGCTTGATATTTGCTTCAAAATTTAATGTTACAATGTTATTTTAGTCTCAGGATTAAAATTATGAGTTACAATATAGTTGTTTCTAGACAAAATTTTGTACAAGTTACAATACTTTGTAGAAATTGTAATAATTGACTTGAACTACTTCTAGGAATGCATACATGATTATCAACAAGCTTTCTTGGTTTTCTAAATGTGTCAAATTTTCCTTAGGTGACCATCTACTTTCTCCACTTTGCCTTGCCCTTTAAATATTGTTTGTTGATGGTGAAAGGATTGGGTTTGAATTCATTTGTCTTCCTTTGTGAATAACCCTTTGGATAGGCTCCTAAATTATTAAAGATGAGAATGACTAGTCAAAATACTCGCTATATCTTCTCCTCCAATTTTCCACCTTAATAATTAACACTATATGCTTGTAGCCTATCATTTCATCTCCTTGAATTTCTAGATCTACCCCTAATTCTATAAGTACACATGTATCATCTGTTCCAAATCTTGTTTATCAACACATTTCTCCACATGTTTATACTATCACCTCTACCTCTATCATTTTCTTCATAGCTATCATTACACATCTATTACACGTATTCTATAATTGTGACCTTGCATTAACCGTTTCCATTACTACTTGGTCTAAACATTATCTTTCAATAAATACTACTACCATGCTTGTGATAATAGGATTTGATACTATTGTTCCTTTGTTTTTACTTATTTTATCTTTTTGATATATTGTCTTTACTATCCTTTCATATATTCCTAGAGAAAAGTTAGAACCTTCAGAAATTTTAAATGATTGTTTCTAAGTTTATCATTCAACATGATGCCCTTTGTAGCCTTCTACAAGTCGAAAAGACTTTCCACTTTTTCACAAACCTATCATGATACATGGCATCACCATGTTATGGAATATAAGATGCCTCTTCATTCAATGCCACGTCAGCCACAATGAACTTCGCTCCTAAATTTCATCACGGCCATCTAGTTTTGTATAAGATCTAACCTATACCATTTTCATGTTCAACTTTCTTAGGATTGTCTTTTATATTGTATTCCCAATGACCGTGATCTTCTTTCCAAAGGTTTGTCACTATTGGACACTAAAAAAAGATTTTTTTCTTGCTCTCTATTCAAATGCAATCACTTGGCTCAACACATTTACCGATACTAGGTCTATACAAATTTTCATTTTGATAGTGATGTGGCTACTTTCATCCATATTTAGTTTCTTTGTTCCCTTTTATCACTAAGAAAATGTTAAACTTTATCATTTTATGATTATTCTTAAAATGAGACATTTGTTCTCTTAATTATTTTTTAGGTCCTCTTGACTGACTATCTTGCTTTGGCATATGTATAATTGCCTCCCAATGTGCATAGATTTCTCACTGTAGGTGAAAGGACAAAGGACTATCTTGCACTTTCTTTGTTACCACTATCTATTATACTATCCATATATTTTCTCTTGTTTCTAGTTAGCATCTTGTTTTTTCTAGGATGTTCCAATAACCATCAACAAATCACATGATTCATCTGGTGAAGCCACCATCATTATGACTCTCATTTAGAGCTTGGTTGTACCTTCCTTGTCATCATCCTTAAGGCATGATGTCTTGTAATGAACATAGGCATTATTATAGTTTTATACACATGAATTTCATGGATAACATTAGTAATTGATCCTTCCATTATGGATATCCCTATAACTATGATTGTCATTGCAAGTTCATCTATCTCAGTCCGCTACCTTTAGATCCTCTACACACTAAACTATCTTTCAACCCACTCCCATGAAAAGATTATAAATGCCCCCAAGGATCAATAAAGGCTTCTAATAACTCAATGATGAACGAATAGTACCAAACTGGTACTGAGAGGGGGGGGGTGAATCAGTACAGACAAAAATACAGTCCAAAACCGATTTGACAGCAAATACTCCAAATGACTGGCAAACAGTGACACTGGTTGAAACAAAGTGCAACCGGTAAGACCCAAAACAACTAAAACAATCATAAACTTAGCTTTGCTCTTAGCTCAATACTATAGTACCATTACACCCTCATGCATGAACAGGTAAACTATCATCAGATCTTCACAATAGTTAGTTCAATATGTTTTATAAACAGGCATAAAACACAGAACCATCATATGCTTAATAGGTAATAACAAAGCATCACAAGATAAAAGCATCGCACATGACACACATATTTTTCACGTGGAAACCCAACTGCGAAAAACCACAATGGGGATGAATACCCACAAGCTTGTTGTTGAACTCTTTGGAAGTTCACTCTGTTAGAAGCCTTGTTCGGTTAAAGACATTACAAAAGGTTCTGCTTGGAACCGATCCTGTTACAGATCACCCAGTTAAAGGATGGCTACCATACCCGGTTAAGGGTTAAACCTGATTAGGGTTACCTTGTTAGAGGATTTCAAGAACTCAATAGCTAAAGGATCTTCAGAGCTCTATAGCTTCCCAGAACTCAATAACTTCGAGTTACCCTGTTAAAGGATTTGTATCAAGCTGGTTAAGGCTACCTTGTTAAGGGATTTCACAACTATTGAAGTGGTTAAAGATCAATAGGAATTACAATCATCTGGTAAGAGCACTCAATGCTAATGCAGATCCGTTTTGGCTCCTCTTCACCTTCTACACATTCACTTTGCAGGTATCTCTTCTCTCCTTTGGTCTGACAAGAATCACGTATCACTTCCCTTGGATACACACATACAACTTTTTCCAACAACTTTAGAAAGAAACACAACATCGACCTTATAGGAAACAGATAGGTCAGTAGCAAAAACCCTAAACCCTAAACCTGTTAGGTTAAGCAATTCAAACGGTTCATTCTTGACCATTGAATCATACTGCATTAAATGCAACAATCTTGAATCGATCTCAAGACATTCTCCATCGTCCATTATCCACCGATTTCATGGGGGCTGATAATCCATCACGTGTTATCACCATTTAGCAAACTTCGCACATTCCCAAGGTGGATAGGGATAGTCTTCTTCATGCAAGATCCTTCACACGCACAGGGCTTACATGGCAACACGATATGTTCTTTGTTATACTGCTAACTCATCACACAGGCTTGAGGTACTCCAATCGGAAATCCTGAAGTGGAAACTACCTACCAACTGGTAGTCATACAATGCTTCCATGTGTCGGTTCCCATAACTACATGTCGGTTCACCTTGACATGTCGGTTCACCTTGAACAAATATACCGCTTCACTTTGGCATATATACTGGTTCACACATATGCAGGCTCTCTCTTCTCACATATCACATATTGACATCAATGACAACATACAATATCATTATGTCCTCATACTGGTTCACATAATGCCAACAATCTCCCCCTTTGGCATTGATGGCAATATACAAAGATATCTCTCCGCTTTACATCTTCTCCCCCATTTTCTGCAGATATCTTTTCTGCTTCACTCCTTCTTCCCCTTTGACAACAATGCCAAAGTGGAGGCACAAGCATCCCTGTTCCATTATGTTGCTCCCCCTGAGGAGTAGCATCCTTCAACACATCAATCAACAAAAATTTGACTATGCAATACCTGACTGATGTGGAACAAATACTTTTAGTTCACCTCCTGAAGGGGCAGTACCCCCAATTCACCTCATAAATGCACAAATGTAGCCTTTGGGAGAGGCTTGGTGAATATGTCTGCTAACTGCTCCTTACTGGAAACATGTTCCAGTGCAATCTCTTTATTTCGAACCTTTTCCCTCAAGAAATGATACTTAAGCTCAAAATCCTTGGTTCTAGAATGTAAAACTGGATTCTTTGAAATATTGATAGCACTTGTTTTATCACAGAATATACTTACCGGTTCAGATACAGGGATTTTGAAGCCATTTAAAACATGCTTCATCCAGATTGTCTGAGCGCAGTTCATGAAAGCTGCAACATACTCTGCTTCCGCTGTAGATTGGGAGATACAACTCTGCTTTTTACTCATCCAGGAGACCAGTCTACCACCAAGAAAGAATGCACCACCGGTTGTGCTTTTCCGGTCATCCACATTACCTACCCAATTAGCATCTGTGAATACTTTCAGAATGAAATCATTGCTATATGGGTACCACAATCCATAGTCAACTATTCCCTTTAGATACCTAAGAATTCGCTTGACTGCAACCAAGTGGGATTCTCTTGGACTTTTCTAGAACCTTGCAATAATGCAAACTGCATGTGCAATATCCGGTCTGCTATGCACTACATAATGCAACTTACCAATCATTGATTGGTATTCCTTCTCATCAACCAGTGCGGAATCATCCTCTTTTGACAATTTGCAGCCAGTCACCATCGGTGTACCAACTGGTTTGCTATCTTCCATGCCAAAGGTCTTCAACACCTCTTTGACATATTTGGACTGAGTGATAAAGATTCCATCTTTCATCTGTTGGATCTACAGTCCAATGAAGAACTTAATCTCCCCTATGAGTGACATCTCAAACTCTTTCTTCATCTCATCAGCAAACTCATGACTCATCTTGTCATCTCCACCAAAGATAATGTCATCAACAAAAACCTCACAGATCAGGATCTAATCTCCTTCAGACTTCAAGTAGATATTGCTATCTTCACTTGTTCTCTCAAATCCAATCTTCACAAGATGGGAATGTAGGCGCTCATACCATGCCCTAGGTGCTTGCTTTAGACCATATAAGGCTTTATGTAGCCTACATACCATGTCACTCTCTTCAGATAGGGAAAACCCATATGGTTGCTCAATATACACCTCCTCTTCAAGCACACCATTTAGGAATGCAGATTTTACATCCATTTGATATACTTTGAAGCCTTTAAAAGCTGCATATGCAAGAAGTATACGAACTCCTTCCAATCTAGCTATACGAGCAAAGGTTTCTCCATAGTCTTCTCCTTCTTCTTGAGCATATCCTTTGCACACCAATCTGGCTTTATTCCTAATCAGTGTGCCCTCCTCATTCAGCTTGTTTCTGAACACCCATTTGGTGCCAATGACATTTTTATGCTCTAGTCTGGGTACCAAGGACCATGTACCATTTTTCTCTATCTGGTAAAGTTCCTCTTCCATTGCCTTGATCCAGTCTTCATCTTTATGAGCCTCTTTGAATGATTTAGGCTCAAATTCAAAGATCATACATGAGTTTTCTCTGATCTTTCTTCTTGTAAGGATTCCTGCATCCTTATCTCCTATGATCTGCTTAGGATCATGATTCAGCTTGACATACTGAGGAATGGTCTTGACTAGGTCTTCTTGCTTTTCCTCTTCATCCTCATCTTCATTAGTATCAACATTAATCGGTTTAGGAACACTGTTACTGGTACTTGGTTGACTGACAACTGATTCCCAGAAGGTTGCAACCGGTTCATTTATAGCTTGCTCACTACCAATTTCCTCAGTTTTCTTAGAGGATTCATCAACTCTTACATTGATACTTTCCATAATTCTCTGAGTCCTATTGTTGTAACACTTGAGAGCTTTACTCTTGGTGGAATAACCAGGGAATATTCCCTCATCGCATTTAGCTTCAAATTTGCCCTGATGTTCACTCCTCTTGATGTAACATTTTCTACCAAATACCCTAAAGTAGCTAACCATAGGTGTCTTACCGGTCCAATACTCATAGGGAGTTTTGCCCTTACCTTTCTTGATGAGTACCCGATTCATTGTGTAGATTGCAGTGCTCACCGCTTCTCTCCAAAAGTGTGAGCTACCTTTCCTTGAATCAACATGGTTCTAGCTACTTCAACCATGGTCCGGTTATTCCTCTTTGCTAGGCCATTCTATTGTGGAGTTCGAGGGATAGACAGTTGCATCTTGATGCCAAATTCTTCACAATACTTGTTGAATTCACCGGAAGTGAATTCCCCTCCTTGATCAGTTCTGAGACACTTGATCCTTTTACTACTTTCCTTCTCCACTAATGCTCTGAAAGCTTTGAACTTCACAAAGGCTTCAGACTTGTCTTTCAAGAACGTGACCCACATCATTCTTGAGCAGTCATCAATGAGAATCATGAAGTACCTATCACCCTGCACACTTCTAGTTTTCATACGACCACATAAATCAATATGCACAAGATCAAGCAAGTTGTCAGCAGTGAAAGATTTACCTTTAAAGGTTGAGGAAGACATTTTCCCCAATTGACACTCTTTGCACAAGGTATTATCTGGTTTGTTTAGCACCGGCAACCCTCTAACTGCCTTGATCTTACTAGCCTTCACAATGTTATCAAAGTTTGCATGGCAGAGTCTCCTATGCCATATCCAACTATCATCAAACTCAGCTATAAGACATGTACTTATATTTGCATTCAGATGAAATAGGTTACCTTTGGTCTGCATGCCGGTGGCCACCAATTCACCATCTTTTCCTTTGATTCTGCAAACTCCATTCTTGAATTCTAGAGTGAGGCCACTGTCATTCTGTTGGGCAACACTCATAAGGTTGTGTATGAGACCATTAACCCAGTACACATTGTCAGCACTGCTCTTTCCATTCAGAGAGATGGACCCTCTGCCTTTGACCATGCATGGTGCATCATTGCCAAATCGAACCACACCTCCATCATACTCCTCCAAGGATAGAAACTTGCTCCAGTAACCAGTCATATGGTGAGAGCAGCCACTGTCAATGATCCACTCATTGGAATTATCAAACCGGGAGACAAGAGCCTTCTTGTCTGACACATCTTCTTTGACAGCAACAAACACAATATCTTCATTTTCTTCATCCTCTGATTCTTCATCTGTGACACCTTCATCAACTGCCACAAAACAGTTTCTCTGGTTTCCTCCTTTGAATTTCTTGAACCTTTCTGGTTTGTCCTTGTTATCGCCATTAGGACAGTTTATAGCAATATGTCCTATCCGGTTACAAGAAAAACATTTCAAAGGTAGCTTACCTTTTTATTTACCAGTTCCTTTAGGAAGCTTCCTGGAAAGGAGAGCTTCAAATGCCATAAGAATATCCTCATCATCTATCTCTCTGCTCTGTCTAGGTTCACCACTAGTGCTAGCTTCTTTTCCTTTTCTGGATGGTATAGCAGAGGCTTTAAAAGTTGATTCAGTCTTTTGAACACTGCCATCAAAACTATTTAGCTCATAGGCTATCAACTTGGCTATGATGGAGTCCAAGGATACCTTAGTCTTGTCTATTGATCTCAGCTCCTGAATAGCAGCAACCCTTATTGCATAGACCAGCAATAGGGATCACAGGACTTTTCTTACCTCAGTGGAATCTTCTATTTTACCACCTGCACTCTTGATTTCTCCAACAACTGTTTTGATTCTTATTCCATATTGCTGATTGGTCTCACCTTCAACCATCCGTATATCTTCAAACTTCCCTCTCAGGCTTTATTCCTTAGCCTGTTTTACATGTTCATCACCACCGTAGATATTTTCAAGAGCATCCCATACCTCTTTGGGATTTACCTTGCCCTGAACATCAATAAACTCAATGTCAGATAGACTACTAATAAGGGCTTCCATGACTTGCCCATTTTCTTGTATCTCTCTATTTTGGTCATCGGTGAGAGTACCGATAGGGACAACATAGACATTCTCAACATAACTCCAGTGTTGAGCACCCATGCTTCTAATGAATATCTTCATCCTATCTTTCCATATACCGAAATTTTCCTTGTTAAACTTTGGACCTTCCCTCTTCATCATTTGACTAGGATCTTTACCTCAAGCAGTTAAGCTTACAACACAGAGGACATAGAGTGGTCTGATACCAATTGATAACTCAATGATGAACGAATAGTACCAAATTGGTACTAAGAGGGGGGGTGAAAAAGTACAAACAAAAATACAGTCCAAAACTGGTTTGACAGCAAATACTCCAAATGACTGGCAAACAGTGACATTGGTTGAAACAGAGTGCAACCAGTAAGACCCAAAACAACTAAAACAATCATAAACTAGTTATTCACCTACCTTTCCTCTTAGCTCAATACTATAGTTCCATTACACCCTCATGCATGAACAGGTAAACTATCATCAGATCTTCACAATAGTTAGTTCAATATGTTTTATAGACAGGCATAAAACACAGAACCATCATATGCTTAATAGGTAATAACAAAGCATCACAAGATAAAAGCATCACACATGACACACATATTTTTCACTTGGAAACCCAACTGGGAAAAACCACAGTGGGGATGAATACCCACAAGCTTGTTGTTGAACTCTTTGGAAGTCTGCTCTGTAAGAAGCCTTGTCCGGTTAAAGACATTACAAAAGGTTCTGCTAGGAACCGATCTTGTTAGAGATCACCCGGTTAAGGGATGGCTACAATACCCGGTTAAGCGTTAAACCCGGTTAGGGTTACCTTTTTAGAGGATTTCAAGAACTCAATAGCTAAAGGATCTCCAGAGCTCTATAGCTTCCCAGAACTCAATAACTTCGATTTACCCTGTTAAAGGATTTGTATCAAGTCGGTTAAGGCTACCCTATTAAGGGATTTCACAACTATTGAAGTGGTTAAAGATCAACAGGAATTACAATGATCTAGTAACATCACTCAATACTAATGTAGATCTGTTTTGGCTCCTCTTCAGCTTCTGCACATTCACTTTGCAGGTATCTCTTCTCTCCTTTGGTCTGGCAAGAATCATGTATCACTTCCCTTGGATACACACATACAACTTTTGCCAACAACTTTAGAAAGAAACACAACATCGACCTTATAGGAAACAGACAGGTCGGTAGCAAAAACCCTAAACCCTAAACCTGTTAGGTTAAGCAATTCAAACGGTTCAATTCTGACTGTTGAATCATACTGCATTAAATGCAACAATCTTGAATCGATCTCAAGACATTCTCCATCGTCCATTATCCATCGATTTCATAGCGGCTGATAACCCATCACGCGTTATCACCGTTTAACAAACTTCGCACATTCCCAAGGTGGATAGGGATAGTTTTCTTCATGTAAGATCCTTCACGCGCACAGGGCTTACGTGGCAACACGATCTATTCTCTGTTATACTGCTAACTCATCACACAAAGATCACCAATTGAGTCACACAGGCTTGAGGTACTCCAACCTTAAATCCTGACGTGGAAACTACCTACCAACTGGTAGTCATACAATGCTTCCATGTGTCGGTTCCCATAACTACATGCTAGTTCACCTTGAACAAATATACCGCTTCACTTTGGCATATATATTGGTTCACACATATGTCGGCTCTCTCTTCTCACATATCACATATTGACATCAATGACAACATACAATATCATTATGTCCTCATACCGGTTCACATAATGCCAACAACTTCATGATGAAAGCTTCATTGCATCTATCCATAAAAAATGGACTTTTACATTCCCTTTGAAATTCCATTCAAAATCTTTCAAGAAGGTTTTTTTTAAATGAAAGATAAAACTTTGACAAATTTCAAAATTAATTTGACACTAGATAGGGCTTACTTATACATCAACACTCTACCTTGTTTCACATTGGGATCCTCCATTTTAGTTTAAAACTATGATGAGTGTTTAATGAGGCTTTTGAAGAACAAACCCTTGGCTCTTTTCCTTACTTAACATGTCGACTATGTTTCTTTGAAATATTTTATCCCCGGTTTCCTTTGAAGGCCTCATACTTTTCCCACACTAATAATAATTGAACCCTAGTAATGTCATAAAATGAGAAATTGTGACCATTTTCTTACTATACAATAGTCATTATTTTCTTTTTACCTTTGTGACAGTACTCTTCACTCTTCAAGGCCTCTTATTCATTGTCAACAACTTGTCTTATTGTTTCTATGATAGGATTCTTGGTGGTTTCGCAATGATATTTTCAATCCTATGCACCATGTTTCAAAGATAACACTTAGTTTAACTTATATAAAACCCTTCCCTACTCATTTTTCACTATCATCTATAGGTCACAGAGTTTATACACTATATTGTCCTTATGTTGGTTGTGATGTGCCATCATCTACCTCAAATTTAATGAGGATTATTCTTTAAATATCACTTATTGATGTCTCCACAATTAAAAGGTGCTCTTGAATAGGAGTATGGGAAACTCCTTAACAACTAATAGTACACAATACATAACTCTTACAAGAAATAAATAATTTTAAAAGGACAAAAAATATCAATGTATGTTAGACCAAGGTTTATGCATTTGACATGCCTTGTGACCTCATGAAGCTAGTTTCTATTCACCTTGATAAGGCTTGTAGTATTTGAGAACAAAAATCATGAGTATAGAAGGTATAAATCTTCACAAACACGTTTGTAGTCTTTTTATTTTAGCCATCTGATTAGCCTTGAATAACCCTATAACATGACATAAATTATTTAAGTATTAGTTCACTAAGCAACAATCACCAAGGAATCATCTTAATGCATGCCCCCATCTATTCCATCAATGCATGGGATATCAACTATAGAACAACATGAGAGTCCTTTTCAAATAGACCTTACACAATTCTTCTTGGTATCAGTAAAACTCAATACAACTAATTTAAAAATTTGGAACACTTGAAAATATAAATATATCAAGTGGAGGATTTATGAGACGTATATTCCTTCAAAATAATGAGTCACGCATATGAACCTTTGAATTCCCTTTCATAGTTGATAAATAATGATTTTTATGGGCCAAACAATAATTCCCACACTTCCTTTTCTCATAATTGACATCCAACTACTTTGTAACAACTCCATTTGTGGTAATAATGAAAGCAAACAATAAGCCCATGTTGCATACTTTCAAAACCTTGAAATTGAGCATAGAAGAGGATGGTAACTCCATGTTTTCATTCAAGAATGGTGCTTGAAAAAGGTCCTAGTTACCATAGTAGACCAAAGAAGCTCTCAAGAGGGTAAAAATCAACATGTTGAAACCCTAAATAAGTTGACATGGTCAAGGGAAAGGTTAATTTTCTCATTGCAAAATCTTCCCTCCAAATTGGTATACATGGCTTAGGGAACAATAAGGTTTTGTGGATGCCCCTTTTTGACAAAGTAAGACTCTTACCAGTTTAGAAAATTAATCCAATGTATTAACAACTTAGAAAAAATACTTGAATGACTTTACCATTGGAAGCACTTAAGGACCTAAGACCTTTGACCCAATAAGATAACCATTTAACAATCGTCACTATCCCATTAAAGGATATGTTGACCAATGAGCACAAAATTGGATTACAAAAATAAATTTAAATTTTTTCTCAAACATAAAATAATAAGAATATCTTCAATTATGGATCCCCATAAGATTCCACCACCTAAAAAGATTGGTTTTTAAAAGTAATCATGGGAGAGTTATTGGGTCTTGTTGGTCCTATTGCCATGCTGAGAGATCTAGTTTTAGCTTGATATTGTTGAGTGTAGTTTTCCTTCAAATTAAGGTAACTATGTGATGTTACCTTTTCTTGAGTTATGACCTATATAGCTAACAAATTTGCTTCCTTTTCAAAGCTCGCATTATTAAATAATTATCAAAAAGTCCTCAACTCAACACACATATTTTTCACAAAAATTTGTTAGTATTTGATTTTTGTTAATCAACAATTAGTAACCCAATCATGAAATCTATTTCACTTCAAGCATTAAATATTAATTAGCATGAATCATTTGATAGACAAGAAAAATAAGGTATATTATCTATGTGAATAATGAGGCTAAATTCAACCCAATTGCCACCAAAACTTGCCTTGTATTTTTCAACACTACTATCTAAATCAATCTTCTCCTTGAACACCCATTTACATCTAATGGGATTTCTTCATTTGAGCAATTATACCGAATCCCAAATTTCATATTTATTTAATGCAACTGTCTACACATTCATAAGTGCATCCTAGTTATAAGAACAAAAAATAATTATTTTTTAGGGATTTGGAGTTTACAGTAAATGTGACCCTATTTGTGCCACATAATTTCTACACCACATCTAATGTCGTGGTTTTTGGGCCCTAAAACTAGCAAAAAATGCAAGATCACAAAGTTGGGACTTGATAAATATCGGGGGGGGCTCCCACTGGCCGACTAGAGGTGTAATGCCCGCCAAAATACCCTAGAGAAAATAACAAAACTAACGAACAAATAGAGATAAATTTATTTGTTTATCACCTGTATTGCAACATAATAAACTATCAAGTCTTCTAAACATAAGTTAACTTCGTAAGAATGCTTAAAACAATGTGAACATAGCCATAGCCAATTATAACAATTAACGCAAATGGAATCAACATTTCAATCATAACACATGTAACATCCATTCATACTTTCCCTAGGGTACCTTAGCGTAACTACTTACAAGTAACAACACAATAACGTAGCTATATCAAGTAAACCATAACATCCAATACATTAAGTTCTAAGCATTACTTCCTTAACATAAGATTATGATATACCAATGCATATTTCCAATAACCCCATTAATTAACCGAAGTTCTTTTAAAGCACCACTAAAATGTCCCTATTCCTTTATTATTCCATCATCATAAAACTATATATATATATATATATATATATATATATATATATATATATATATATATATATATATATATATATATATATATATATATATATATATATATATATATATATATATATATATATATATATATATATATATATATATATATATATATATTGTAGCATCCTAAAATTGTGACACTTGCAATTTTGACTGCATTTGGGTCTTCACGATGGTGGTGCAATGTTGAACCTAAATGGAGACCCCGAAACCTGCTTGTGACACCAAAAACTGCATCTTTTTGCACCTTGGCCTGATCCCTCCTTGCACCCTGCTATCCCGGGAGGTGGGACCATGGCACCCAGTGCCCTGGTCCTTCAAGACCAGGGCGCCCAGCGCCCTGGTCCCCCAGGACCATGGCGCCCAGCGCCCTAGTCCCTGGCCCTATTTTGGGCCCGATCTCTTGTTGGGCATCGGGTCTTTAAGTTTGCAAATTGGAAAATATTGTTTCTAGGTCGGCCTAAGGTCGGGAAAATCAATCTCTCAACCCTAATTGACAAGTTTATAAACTAATTTTCCTCTCCTAGAAAGGGAGGAAGGAAATAAGCAAGGGAAAGACGCGGAAGCGATATTCAAACATTCCAACATTCAAGCATTCAAGCATTCCTTCAAGCAATTGAGCATTCTAAGTCTCCATTCAAGGCTAAGTGTTGCATTCAAGACAAGGATTCAACCATTGAAGAGGAGATCACATACAACATACAACATACAACATACATTACACCTTCGCATGTAAGAATACAAACATTCTTACAACAAGGTATCAGTACTTGTTTACATTACAAACATTTACATTTACAGCATTCTCATTTCTTGGTTAATTCCAAAACCGGGGTTTGACCTAAAGGCAAACCCCAAATCGTCCTCTCTTTTCTGTGTGTAGGTTGCAGGTACGTGGCTGTAATTGAAGATCTGGAATCCTTGTGCAGAGACGAACAGATCCCCCTTCGTTTCGCGGATTTTTCGAAGGACCGTGTGCACCCCGGGCGCCATCGTCCCATCAACTTTCACCAAATTTGCAGAACAGCACCGTCTCGACATTTTACTGCTAATTCCAGGTCTGCAGCTTCATCCCGTATCCCTATCTCTGTTTATAAGCGAATCTTTCCTACTTTACATGCATTCCTAGTTCAATCATTCTATCTACATTCTTTACAAAAGAGGGTATCCTTGATGTCTTAACCCTTGAAACTCATTTAGAATCCAATCTTGCATTGTGTGGGATTGGATCTTGTGGGTTTCAACCCCTCTTTTGAATGTAAAGTCTCTCCTAAGTGAAAACCATCAACCCTAGTGACCTCCCTTCTCTCTCCTTGGAGTTGGGGAGGGGAGAACAACTAGGGTTTGATTTTTCCGCTTTACATATATATATATATATATATATATATATATATATATATATATATATATATATATATATTTTTATGATTTGGTACCATGTGTCAAGAATTCTAACCATACGCATATAGGAAATTAGGACAGTAAGTATTAATTTACTTCCAATTAAGAACTCGTGCTATTTAACCAATAAGAATCATACAACATAATGAAAATACACTATATCTAATCATCCATTTCTCTAATTCATCACAAGATTCCAATCTTATAATGATCATATCCACAACATGAAACATAGGATAGTCCATCATCTTATTTCATTACAACATCATAGTCTTTACATCAATATCAACTCCTATTATGTGAGAGCACAAGATATGAGTGCATAGTTTTCTTTACATTTGCAATGACATCATGACTACACATTACAATCTCCATATATAGAATCAGTTGCACGTCCATTGCATAATGTAGAATCTGTATACACCTAAAAATGGTCTGAAGATAATTAATTAAATACATAATTATTTAATTAATAACCCTTCCCAATTAATTCAGTTCGCAAATAATTTGATTAATTTCCCCATTCATCTACTTATAAATAAATCTAAGGATTTATTCATTAAGTTCATTTCAATAATCCCCCTTTGATTATTTAATTCCAAAAAACATTAATTCCCCTCATTTTAATCAATTCTTCTAATTCCTAATTAAGATTAACACACTAAAATTTGTTGAGATTAATTATCCATTTTCCTAATATTTGAATTTCTAAATTCAAATATGAGCACATGGCTCCTAACTTTTAACCACCCCCTAACCTAACCCATTCTATCTAATCCTGGGTTCAACTAACCCTATCCTATCTTGCATGTCCTAACCTCTTATGGGTTGGATATTCTCCCCATGAGACACATGGCACTTTTTCCATATGTCTCCTCCCTTGGACACTTGCCCTCTCATGAGCAAGGTTCCTTAACACTTGTCACCACAGAGATGTCAAGTGTCCCCTCCTCCAACCTCTTCTTTAACTTTGCCCTTGGTATCTTTAGATCGAATCTGGACCGTTGATTCTTGCCACCTCAGCTTTGGCCTTGGAATTCCTATAAATACCCTCATTTTGGAGCAATAAAGATCCCTTGCATCCTAGATTTTAGCATCATTACTATAGTCATTTTTTATCTCAATCATCTAGCATAATTAGCATCTTAAATTAACCATGCATACACTCATGTATCTCATATCATTTTAGATTAATCTATCTTGATTTGTTAATCTTGCATTCATATAGATTAAATCCTTCATCTTGGTGTAGTCAAGTCACTGGTATTGCTTAAAAAAATATGAGAGCAAGTCTATACTCGCATCTTTTAGGAGGCAATAGGTCGATTTGTTATGGTTTTACATTTATTGATTTTGATCAACTAACAATGCATGTAATGATCTATTGAGTGTTTGTGTTGCAGATGCAGATTCCAAATTTCACGCAAACATCAATTGGCGCCCACCGTGGGGCTGGAAACTCAATTTTTGGCCTTGCAGATCATCAAATTCTCGTCCTTCGGATTCTATCCGTACATTCTACAAAATCTCGTACGATATTATTTCCTTCACAGTACGATGTTCTTTGCTTTGTTGTACAGTTAGGTGAGAATTCTCGTACGGCTAGGTGAGAAAGCTCGTACGAGTTTCTGCTTTCTCGTATAAAAAACAAATTGCATTTTAGGGTTTTTCTTGATTGAATTTTGATGATGCTAATGCTAACCCTTATCTGTTTTGAGATTTTTCACAACCTAAATAGTTTTTGTAGGACATTTGTCCAAGAACACGCCTGTCGCTCAAAAACAATATGATTACTAACTCATTGTTTTTGCAAGTTGCCTGAGGAGATTCAACTAAACTTTGGGTATTCTTAAGTTTTATAGGCACTTAAATTATGATATGGTAAATGAAGAAATCTATTTTTCATGTTTGAGAAGAGTCTAAAAGGTAAGAGAGTATGCTCTTGTCTATATAGACAATCATAAATCCAGACCCTTGAAGCTTTTCGAGTTTGAGATTTGTGTTACTTTACCGGGCCTATCATAGTGGGAAAAAGTAATCGCCCTGTGAGAACGACCCAAGTGAGTACAACTAGACCTAAGAATTCTGACTCACTATAATAAATAGGCCTCTTGGGATTAAAGTCTCGGAGGATGGAGTTATTTGAGTTTTATCTTTGAGATCTCTCATATTGAGCAATTTATAGGGCCTCGTGGTCTCAATCATGCTTGCATGACTACATCTTGTTTTGGTACCTTGTCGGGCTATAGGCATCAATCACACTTGCGTGACTTCAAGGGGTAATTTTGAATGGAAATCCTTACTAAGAACCTTAAGATAGAAGCTACCTGGTTCACCTTCGAAAGGGGATAATCTTTGTGCAAGAGAGATAGTAACTCTCCCAAGATACTTGCCATATCGTGCCCCCATTAGCATTTGGAGTCCGCTAATACGGCGTTGAGAATCCATTGCCTGAGACTCAATGGTCATATTTTGATTAGCTATTGGGTGTGTACCTAAGCTTGCAAGCAAAGGTTTTCTCTCTCAGTCAAATTCCTTAGGATTAGCGTGATGTGCTTGAGGTCACTTTGCATCTGGCATGTTTGTTGTGTTTTTGTCCTTGAAACTAAGACTAGAGAAAACAATCAAAACTCATTGGTCAAAACTTTGTTATTGCTAGAAACTCGTCCCTGTCTGGTCCTCTATTGTACAACTCTTCTAGTTTGTCATTATGGTCTCTGAGAATTATCGTCTGGTTTACCCTAAACTATCGTACGAGTCTTCCAATTTGTCATTCTAGTCTCTGAGTATTATTGTATAGTTCACCATAAACTATCGTATGAGTTTTCCACTTTGTCATTCTGGTTTCTGAGAATTATCATCCGGTTCACCCTAAACTATCGTACGAGTATAGGTATCAGATTATACGATATTTCCCTTTTGTCATCTAGTAGTAACTATATTATTGTCTGGATAACAATCTTTTATCGTACGAGACTCTATTCTCATCAGTCCAGAAACCTATGTTTTTGTATGCCTTTTTGGATCTGTCGTACTTGCCTAATCAGTCCTGATACACCATAGTGAGCATATACCTAGTCTTGACACACCAAGGTTCTCAAGTATTCATCTGCAACAAGTTCAAGATCTAATATCTCAAAGTGCATTATCATATTTTCTTTGATAAACTGATCATCCAAACATAGTTTCTCATCAGGATCTATCATCCTTTATCATGAAACTACAACACTTGATCAAATAACCTCATTCTCTATCATAGGATATATCGTTCCTATCGAACTTGGTCATATCAAAAAATCACAAACTTTGTGCTCCAAACTAAGATCAAAAAACATGCAAACTCGCAAATACTTGAATGACCATTATGTGTCTTATCAATCTATCATATTTTCCACAACATTTGATCACTTATTAGGGAACATTATATAAAATTGAAACCTTGCAAAACATTCAAAACACGTGTATGCTTGTTTTAACTTGGTCTCAGAGACGAAAGATCAAAGAAACAAAAACAACGCTCGAAATGGCTGAAGATCATGACAAAATAGCACAAGAAAATGAAATACAAGAAGAAGAGTTAACTAATCAACACATCAAAGAAATCAAACAAGATCCTAAATTTGAAAAATTCATGGAAAAAATATTGGAGGGTGAAAAAGAAAAATACTTCCTAATGTTAGCAAAGGTTGGTGCTAAACTTCCCCAAGATTTTGACGTAAACAATTTAAGACAAAGGGGAAGATCAAGTGACACTTACAATGACAATGAACAAAATGAAGAAATTTTTAGTCGCAAAAAGGATGACACAAGAATTATTGATGATGCAAGAACTCATGAGGACACATTAAGAACTAATGATGACACAAGAAGGAATCGTGATGACATAAGAACTCATGAGGACACATGAAGAACTAATGACGACACAAGAAGGAATCATCTGACAAGAGCTTTCTCTAATTATTCTTCTAGACTGCACTCCAACATTATTGTCACCTATTATCCGATCTTCAGAATGATTTAACCTTACATAAATGGGTATAACATGTTCTGATGCAGCAACCTCTTCTTGTTCTTCATCTTCTTCATCTTCTACTAGTTGAGCATCTTCCTCTGCATTGTTCTTCTCAACATCTTTCTGAACTTCCGATTCAATAATCACAAGTTTGTATTCATCATTTGTTGGATCAGATTTGTTGGTATCATCAGGTTTATCAAAGAACTCATCAACTTTTACATTCACACTCTCAACAATCTTCTTTGTCCTTTTGTTAAAATACATGTTGCCAAAGACTTTGAAATAACTAACATTAGGAGTTTTACTGTACCATAACTCATAGGGTGTCTTGTCATTACCTTTCTTCACCAGTACCCGGTTCAATGTGTATACTGCAGTGCTGATTGCTTCTCTCCAAAACATCTTAGGTACATATCCATGTATCAGCATAGTCCTTGCTACTTCAACAATGGTTATGTTTCTCCTTTATGCAATTCCATTATGTTGTGGTGTCCTTGGAGCAGATAATTGCCTCTTTATTCCATTTTCATCATAATATCTCAAAAACTCATCTGATGTAAACTCGACACCCCTGTCAGATATCAGGTACTTAAGATTCTTACCAGTTTCCTTTTCTACTAAGGCTTTGAATTCCTTAAACTTGCTGAAAGCTTTTGACTTTTCCTTCAGAAAAAGTAACCCACATCATTCTAGAAAAAACATCAATAAATAACATGAAATACTTGTCACCATAGAAAAATTTAGTCCTCATAGGACCACACAAGTCAGTGTGTGCCAAATTTAGAATATGCTCAGAAGAAAAAGATTCTCTTAAAAGAAGATGTATTCATCTTACCCAACTGACATTCTTTACACATCACATTGTCTGGTTTAACAAGTTGTGGCATACCTCTAACCAAATTTGACTTGTTGATCTTAACCACATTACCAAAGTTCACATGACAAAACCTTTTATGCCATAACCAACTATCTTCAACCTTAGCAACCAAACAATTGTTTACACTAGCATTCAAATGGAATAAGTTACCTTTAGTTTATATACCAGTAGCAATTAATTCTCCTTTGCATCCTAAGATCTTGCACACTCCATTCTTAAACTCAAGATGATAACCTTTGTCATCCAATTGACCAACACTCAACAAGTTATGTTTTAAAACTTCTACCCAATATGCATCATCAACATTACTTTTACCATTCAAAGAGACAGAACCTTTACCTTTTACCATACAGGGTGAATTGTTCCCAAATCTTACTACACCACCATTAAATTCTTTAAGAGAAATAAACTCACTCTTATCACCAGTCATGTGGTGTGAGAAACCACTGTCAATAATCCATTCATCATTGTTTTCAATGTGAGATACTAAAGCCTTCTTATCAAACAAATCTTCCTTAACAACAACAAAAACAATCTCCTCATTGTCTTCATCCTCAGATTCTTCATCAGTGACTCCTTAATCAACTGCAACATAGCACTGTTTCTTTCCTTTTCCCTTATATTTTCTAAAATTTTCCTTTTGATCACTATTAGGACAGTTTGCAACTATATGTCCTATCTTGTTACAAGAGAAACACTTAAGAGGAAGCTTGCCTTTGTACTTACCAGTGCCTCTAGGAAGCCTTTTTTCCAATAGAACTTCAAATTCCATCAGATTATCTTCATCATTCACATCAGCTTTACTACCACCATGATGACTTGACCTGCATTCATGACTATGACAAACATCTTTCCCTTTTCTCATCGGTACACTAGATACAGATGCTCTCCAGGGACCAGCATTGCCTCTACTATTTCTTCATAGCCATATGACCACAGTTATGACAAATTGAGCACATCAAATTCCACCTATTCTCCCTTTCATATGGACAAGACCAGTTCACATAACGTCTTTTCCAAGTAGGGTTTCTCCTGTCATTGAAAGATATTTTCCATCCACCATCAAACCTCTGATTCAAGTAAGATCTCTGATTATTTTCTCCAGATCTGCACTCAAAAGCTCTATACCCATACTTGTTGCAATTGTAGCAATGACCATTAAAAGTGCTAGGCATATATCCATCATATGTATTAGGTCTATGACCATTAACAACATTGGATCTACTTCTACAAACATTAGTAGTATGACCTACTTTATGGAAATTGAAGCATACTGGTTTGTAGGGTTTCTTACCGGTGTTCTTCTTTGTCTTAGGTGCAGATTTATCTTTATGCATGGTGTCCTTGGTACTAGATGGCTCTCCTTTCTCAAAGGTTGTGTATCCCAATCCATGTGTATCTCCATTCTGCCTTCGTGACTAGATCTTCTCATCAAGCATAGTAGCTTTTGTTGTATTTAGCTAGTATCTCATTAGCATCAGCCAACTCCTTAGTAAGATCTTCATTCTTCTTCATAACAATTTCTCTAAGAGACATATCCATGTCTAGATCAACTTGTATCTCCTCTTTTTCTTATTTTTCTTCATGAAGATGTGCATGCAGAGTACCAATCTCCCAGTTCAGCTTTAAGATCTCATCATCCTTTTCTCTTATCTTGTCTTCAACGGTCCTTCTGGATTCCATCTCTTGACTCATTATGATGGTTAGGGCTTCCAACTCTCTCCTCAAATTTGACTTCTCATCATTCAACTTTTCCACTTAATTAGCCAATGCATCAATGTTTGCTTCCTTAGGTGAACTATTTTCACTAAGTTCAAACAACTGTTCAGCCAACTCTCTTCTCTTAGCCAATGAAGCTTTGTACTTGACCCTTAGTTCACCCAGGGCTTCTTCAAATTCTCCAAGTCGGTTGGAAAGCTCTCTATAACTCATATCCCCCATGATAGCCTTAAGGATCCTTCCCAAGCAATTAAGCCTTAAGGGAATTATGAGATGAAGGAAGAGTTTGAGATATCTTTGATAGGTGAGATAATAAATTTTATTGGCTTGCAGGTGCAATAGGTGGAAGGTGGATTTTTTATCAGTCAGTCTAAGTATGTGAAGGAAGTGTTAAAGACCTTTGAAATGGAAGACTGTGAACCGGTTGGAACACCTATGGTTACATGTTTCACATTGTCAAAAGAAGATGATTCACCCTCAGTGGATGAGAAGGAATACAGATCTATGATTGGGAAACTTCATTATGTTGTTCATAGTATACCAGATATTTCACATGCAGTTGGTTTAGTAGCAAGATTTCAAAAGAGCCCTGAGGAGACACATATTATAGCAGTGAAGAGAATATTTAGATATCTTAAGGGACAATTGATTATGGATTGTGGTATCCATACAGAGGGAGTTTTATTTGAAGGTATTCACAGATGCAGATTGGGCAGGACTTGTAGATGACCAGAAAAGCACAACACGTGGAGCTTTCTTTCTAGGTGGTAGACTGGTATCTTGGACCAGTAAGAAACAGAGTTGTATATCTTAGTCTACAATAGAAGTAGAATATGTGGCTACATCCATGAATTTTACACAAGCTATATGGATGAGACATGTATTGGAAGGATTCGAGCAGGCTATGATAGAACCGATGATCATACATTGTGATAACACTAGTGCTATAAACATTTCAAAGAACCTGGTGCTGCATGTTAGGACTAAACATATTGAATTGAAGTATCACTTTCTGAGAGAAAGAGTGCAGGAAAAGAAAGTGAGATTTGGAGCATGTGTCAAGTAAAGACCAGTTGGAAAATATATTCACTAAGCTATTACCTAAGGCTACCTTTGAATATCTCATAGGTAAGTTAGGGGTTATACCCCTACCTAAGGTCAACTAAGAGGATGTGGAAGCATCAATCTAGTGGACTCGTTGAATATCTTTCACTGTGAATTGATGAGAAGTGGGCTACTCCTCAGGGAGAGAAACTAATATGAGGCACACAAAGATGATGGAGATAGTAGCAGTAGAGATGAAGATAAAAGATGCCTTTGTACCTTTGGCATTGCCACTAAAGGGGTAGAAGAACAATGATAGGGATAAGTAATGCAAAGGAGGAGAAAAACAAGTGAAGCATAGATCAATACAACATGGCATGATGAGTTCCTGGTATTTGTCATTAGTTGATTGTTTTAGTTGTTGCATTCTTTTGGTGTTTCCATCAATGCCAAAGGGGGAGAATGTTTGCATGTTGGCAAAATTGATGGAGATGATGATGTACCGGTAAAGGATGATATGAGGATATTGATGTACTATTGGTGATGATATATTGATGGACTGTTGGTGATGATATAATTGTGATATAATGCTTTATAATCACTTATTTGTGTTTTCATTGATGACAACCATGTTTCGTTATGTTTGGTATGTCATCTAAGTTATCTAAGTCTACCGGTATATCTTAACTGGTAATAGATTGAGTTGAACAGTAAAACTGCTAAGTAGCAGTCAACTGATAAGCAGGAACAGAGAAGGAGATGGTTGCAGTAGAGATCTGTGTTGAGTTTGGTGTTGCGGTTTGGAATGTATGCTTATGACATTATAACGAGTCTATGACAGGAACCACATCATGTTTGAAAAACCAGAAGTCATGTTTGTAATTGACTATTGTATATTCAGTGTAGGGTTTGAGAACCTGTAACAAGATCTTTAACCAGTGATGTTTTATGGTCTGGTGGTAAATTTGTTCATGTTCTTAACTTAGTGGTGATGTGTCAGAATCCCTGTGAATGGATAAGATGTTGTTTTAGCGCGTACAAGGAGCAAATTTCTTGGGAAAGAATGAAGTGGAAGAGAAAACCAGAGAAGAAGAGAAAGAAAAAGAAACATAGTATGCTCTGGTATCTACATCTAAAACTCCAAGGTATGTATAAAAGAATCATTTAGTAGATCAAATTATTCGAGATAAGAACAAAAGAATTATAACAAAAGTAAAGCAACTCAAGAACAAGTTTTGTTATGTTTACTGTTGAGGTTGGACCAAAACCAATAGAAGAAACTTGTAATGATCAAAATTGGATAAAGGCAATGAGATAAGAACTTGATCAAATTGAGAAAAATCAAACATGGGAACTAGTTCATAGATCGATAGAAAAGAATGTAATTGGAAGAAAAATGGGTAGTCCAGAATAAGTTGGATGAGGATGGAAAATTTGTGAGAAATAAAACTAGGTTAGTTTGCAAAAGTTACACACAGGTTGAAGACATTAACTTTGAGGAGATATACACACTTGTTTCTAAGATGGAGGCTATCTGGATGTTTTTGGCTTTTGCAACCTTTAAATATTTCAAGATATATCAGATGGGTGTAAAGTCAACATTTTTAAATTGAGAGTTGAAAGAAGAAGTTTGCATTGAACAACCAGAAGGATTTAAGTTGAAAGATGGTTTTAACATTGCTCGTAGATTGAAAAAAGCCTTTATGGATGGAAACAAGCTCCTAGAGCTTGGTATGTAAGGCTAGACAAGTATTTGATTGAACAAGGTATTCATAAGGGATATGTTGATAGTAATCTTTATTTCAAAATTAACTTAGGTAAAATCTTAATTGTTGTATTCAATGTTGATGACATGATATTTGGAGGAAACGAAGGTATGTGCAAATTTTTTTTAATGAGATGTCCATGGTCAGTGAGTTAAATTTCTTTCTTGGTTTGTAAGTAAATCAAAATAGCAAATGAATTTTCATTTCTCAGTCTAATTACATTAAGGAAGTATTGAAGAAGTTTGGGTTGGAGAATTCTAAATCGATGTGTACTCCCATGACAACTAGATGCAAGTTAACTAAAGAGCATAAATCCCCTAAAGTTGATGCAAGTCAGTATAGATGAATGATTGGAGGACTGTTATATTTGACTGCTACTAGACTAGATATTATGTACGAAGTTTGTCTAGCGACTAGATTTCAACAAGAAATAAAAGAATCACATGATGTGGCAATAAAAAGGATTTTTCAGATATTTAAAAGGAACATAAGATTTTGGCTTGTGGTATCCCAGAAACTCAGATTTCACTTTGATGTCAAAGGGGAGAGATGATGTGAGATGGGATAAATGTGAAGAAATACTGATCTAATGATGTTGAGTAAGTTGTGTGTTTATTGTTGGTGGATGTTGTCATCAATGACAAAGGGAGAGATTGTTATACTTGTGTTGAATGTTGTCATTGATGTCAAATATTGTGATCCAATTGGGAGCGAATGTAACATATTGAGCAATAGTGGATGATAGGTATGTATGTGATTAATGGTTATTGATTGGTAATTCAAAATATGTGTTCTTGGAATGTTTGGTGCTCTAGGAGATGTGTTACAATTGATTAATTGTTTGTTCATGTTGAGGGCAATCCGAATTTCTCTATTTATCGGATATGGTATTGATCGATCATATTCATGAGTATCTTGGTTCTATTCTTACTTTTGCGAAGTTGGGTAATGTCATCTTTGGGTCCATTTTGATCTGAAATTGGAGAATGTGTAACGACATTTGTGTAGCATGTGAGTCATGGTTTGGGTCTGGTATTTGCTATGGATGTAATGTGTTGATTTGTTTGATGTAGTGTGATTGGTTTGGTCCACTTCTAATTCCTTCCCACCATAATGTTTAGTGTTGATCCATTTCAATTATTTGTCTTGGTCAACTTACAATATTATGTTTCTCGGAGACAATATAAATTTAGGAGGATGAATTGAATGTATGAGGATATGGAATATGTGCAAGACTAAAAAGGAAAATTCCGATTGATGTTGATATGTGAAGTGTGTTGTTGCTGACAAGCACTAAAAGTAGTTCTGGTATTGCAGATTGTGTCATAGTGGTGGATTCTTTTTTCTTTCTTCTTTCTTTGACAATGAACCCTTCAGTAGTGAGCATTCTGGTAGTGAGCCACCTTTTGTAAAAATCACCTTAACCGATGTTATATATTGAGAACTAACATTCTCTGTGGTGTTTCCCTTCTTGGGTTATCCACATCATATTTGGTGTTCATTGTGTGGTCTATTTTGTGTATGTGCTTTCATGTTATATGTGTGAAAGTATTGAAGAAAAGTTTATTGTCAACTGATTCACCCCCCCTTTTAGTTGCCTAGATATTTAACACTTTTGATAAATGAGTGTGATGGGTTGCAAGGGGGGTACTCCCATTGTAGGGTCTGGGATGGATGGCCCCCTGGTAAGGGGTCTAGGGACAAGGTTCCTGAAAGCCACATTTTATGTATAATTTATCATTTAAAATCTTGTTTGTTTATCATTAGGTCACATATCTAATGGTGGATATTTTGTGTGTTTTGCTTGCCCTAGAAGGAAATCCTATTTTATTATGGAATTGCATTATGCCTATGAATTGTGATGTATTATGAAAGTCTAATCGCTATTGATTTGTCGTGGGATCTTCATTGGTGATACTCCTACGAGAAGCTTTCTCTGCAAGTATATTTTAATTTGTTGTTATTTTTTGAATAATATATTGCTCAACTTTTGGAGTGTGGGTTTTTTTCTCTTAAAGGAGTTTTCCTTACATAAATCACCGTGTTGTGGCATGTATTCTATGTATGTTCAATTTTGAGTGTGGGGTTTTTCTCCTAAAAGAGTTTACCCTACATAAATCACTGTGTTCTGGCATGTATTCTATTTATGTTTATTTTTGTTAAGTTTTTGTAGCTACATTATAAAGATTTGTAAAGTTATGTATAACCCTCCTCTCAAGGTTAGTGTAGGAATTTGTTCTCGTACCTTAATTTCCTTTCATTGGATACCAAGCTAAAGATTTTAGTTCTCCTTAAATCTATTCAAAATTCAAAATACCTCTATCTATATCTAAATATCCACAATCCTCATCCTCCAAATCCATATTGGATCCCTATATTCTGAATCCCAACTCTTCTTCCCTTCCATCTATTTTGGGTTCTTATATTATAATACTAAAACCTTTATCCTTTCCATCTATTGGAATCTTACATCCCTCTACACATTATCTACATGCCCCTATCTCAAAATCCTTTCATCCTATCATAAATCAATATTAACCAAGGTACACATCCTTAAAACCCTTCTAACATGCTACCTACATCAACCTATCCATAAATTATACATATCATTCTTCTTCATGTACCCACCCATTTCTCTTGGAAGCAATTTGGATGCCAAACATTTAAAATACATAAAGCCAAAATTTACATGCATCCAAGTATCCACATTTCCCCTTAAAAAAAATTCTAAAGCAAATTCAATTCCAAACCGAAAGAAAAAATAAATATTCAAAAGGCCACAAAGGTCCATTAAAAAATCAAAACCAAAAACCATGCGGATTCCAAAACTACTCATATAAGCAATGCATCCAAAAGAACAATAAAAATTGGCATCCGAATCCACTGCTCCAAAATCTTCCTCCAATTAATTCCTCAGATCCTCCATCTAAAAATCCCTCATCTCCCAATTCCATTTTGGGCCCTTATGTCCCAAATATTGTCATCTTAAGTCCTGAATCATTTTCTTCATCCATTTTGGGTCCTTATGTCTCAAAATCCACATCCATTCTCTTATCTACATCTCAAAAACTCAAAATCCATTTGGCTTCCACAACCCCACCATTCCTCAAGATGTGTTCTAATATTTGTCTTGAAAGAATTCCCATCCATGTATCCATGAGTTTTGCAACACCCCCATCTACTATCCAACATTTGTTTGCCAAATTTATATATCTCTCATCCAATCCTTTTCATAGATCCTTATTCCCCTCTATCTCCCTGTTCATTACATCCTCCTTATTATCATTTACCATTTTTTATGAACCTATCTCCAATTGTCATATTTCATTGCAACACTATCCAAACATTCAAAAAAGTGAAAAAAAAAATCCAAAAGGAAAAATAATTTTTTAAAGTAAAGAGAGATAATTCACTCAATTGTGATAACCACTTCTAGTGCCTTGGGCAAGTACCATGTTGAAAACTTAGAAAATATTCATCATATGTAGACCCTCATCCTCTTGCACTCTACACTTGGGGGAAGATTTCATTCACTCTATCCCACCTACCACACCCTCCACTATCCCTTATCCTCTACCTAGCATTCCCTATAATTCCATTCTTCCTTCTCCACCTTTGATTTTGATAAGGCTAGGGGAACTTAATAAACATTATGTATATTATCTACATAATCTTATCCACCTAATCTAATCCAAACTTTCCATCATATATCCTTCACCCTATCCATCGTCTTATCTCCTTCCATCCTATCTAAATTTTTCTCACCTACCCTCTTAGGTCTTGATAAGGCTATGGGAAAAATATCCAGGATTTATCTAATCTATCCTATCTACAATATCTTATTCACATCCTCTAATATCTTCCATCCTATATCTTCCATCCAATCTCCTTCCCCTTGTCCTATAGAATTCAACCTCTCTTTTTTCATATTTTATCTTGTTAAGGAGGATATGAGATAAATATTCATCCATCATACATGTTATCTTAACTACCACATCTTATCCTATCCTCTAATATCCTTCATCCACTTTCCTTTCTCCCTACCTATCCAATTCATTACCTCTTTCACCTTTAATATTGGTTGAGAGTGACAAAAAACTAATCATACATGCTTTGGACAATGCAAACCTTACTTTCCCTACTATCCATATCTCCTATTCATCATCCTCCCATCTTATGTATCTTTTACAATCTTCCATCCTGATTTACACTACCTCTAGTGTGGGGCATCTTGTTCCTTTGCAACACATTCACTAGTACATTCGGAGCTGATTTTTGACGGTCGTTTGTCGGATTTTCGATGAATTTTCATCCGAGTGTCGACAAAATCCACCGTCGAAAACTCGGCATCGGATTGGTCGACGATGCCATACCCGTCGGAAATTTGACAATCCAATGGACTCTGCTGATGGTCAAAGAATTCGTCGGTCGAAAGCTTGGTATTCGTCGCAATTCCGATGATGATCATTTTTATAAAAAATAATAATAATTATCATCGATATAAAAGAGCCATCGAAGGAAGGAAACACTGAAAGGACTCATCGAAGATAATAACTTCATCGACAAAAGATATTGAAGAAAGCAGAGAGGGTCTTCATCGACGAGAAAAGTTCTTGAGGAAATAATACTATCGGTGCAACATAAAAAGGACCCACCAAAAGGAGCGTTTTCATCAAAAGAATAATATCGATCAGACAAAAAGAAGCTACATCAATAAAAGATATCGATGAGGATATAGGTTTCGAGGAGGTTAAACTTCATCGACAAAAGATATCGAAGAAAGCATAGAGGGTCTTCATCGACGGGAAAAAGTTCTTGAGGAAATAATACTATCGGTGCAACATAAAAAGGACCCACCGAAAGGAGCATTTTCATCGAAAGAATAATATCGATCAGACAAAAGAAAGCTACATCGATAAAAGATATCAATGAGGATATAGGTTTCAAGGGGGTTAAAAGGCATGTTCTCGATATGCGTGGTTTTGTCGATGTAACTTTATCGGTGAAGAACGATAAGGGAAAATAAAGAAAAGCTTCGGTGAGATAATAGACTCATTCATCGATGGGGCATAGTGATATCGATGAAAAAGTATTTCGATGGAAAAATAAAGGAGGACACCGAAGCCCAAGGTTTCTTCGACATAAGACCCGATAGATATCAGATATGTTTCGATGAGGAGACAACCATACTGACCAAATACAGTATTTTGATGAAGGGAAAAAATATTTGATCGAAGTAATATTTGAAACAAAAGTATTGTCGATAGAAACAAAGAGATCGATGGACTAAAGAAACAAATGATCGAAAGACATATCCTCATCGAAATGATTATTGATTGCCACGAAAATCATAAACAAATCCCAAGGAAGGTCACATTGCCATTAAATTCAAATGTGTACCTGAGTGATCATTGTCCAAAGCGCCATAAGTAGTGGATCAACCATCAAAGGGCACGACATTAAGGAATTCACAGGCGACGAACTGAAAGTAGGAATTGGGCGAATTCATAGATAAAGCTCAGTAATTCCAAGTAAGTTGTTTGCACACAGACCTCTTTTTCAAAATTCAAATGGAATCATCATCTAAAACTAATAAGACCAGAAAGGGAAAAGAACCTATCGCTGCAGAAAAAAAACCTAGAAGACAGAAAAGGGAAGGGCGTTCTTTGGCCTAGGACCTGATTGACCAGTGCCCATCATCTAGTTTGAGGTCTAAGAAGATTAGAGCTGATGAGGAAGGCCTGGAGGACCGGTTTGAGGATCTTGAAGACATATGGACAGAGTTGAGAGGGTATGAATTATTCATATATGGGTACAACTGAAGAGTTGCCCCTCAACCCATCAACAATTTATGGCTATTGAACTTAGGAAGGTTAGCTGTGGCTAATGTATTCATGAATGTGGAGCTCATGAAGGCATTGGCAAACAATTATGACCCTAAAACCAGGACCATATATAACTACATGGGTGAGCCAATTCTTGCAATCACAAAGGAGGTTATTGATACCGTGTTCGAGTTGGATTGGGGATTTGAAGAATTGATTGACCTCAAGAAGTTAACAAGTGAATATTTTAACCTAGAGCACATTTACAAAATGTGGAGACTCCCTATACATAGACCTAGGAATGCAAGGTCCTTAGTGCCACTAGGTCAGGATGACAAAGCTCCCTATGATGTCAACTCTTTCCATCCATATTTCAAGTATACCTATTACTGTGTTGCCCAAGTGCTAGGGATAAAAGCCCATCCTTTGATGGATATTGCAACCTGGTCATTTGTGCCGATTTGCAGTCTAAGGACCCCCGCTTCTTTGATTTTTCTGCTTATTTGGTTGAGGTTTTGAATCATGGGTTAGAAAAGTTAAAGGGGGATGTCATCAATGTTCATTTCAAGCATTATTCCTTACTTATGCATATGTTACTATATGTGGGCCAAGATGAACGGTTATGGCCAAAAGAGTTATGTGTCAGGACATATGACAATGCTGGAATGAGAAAACTAGTGCAACTATGGGTTTCTTCATGGGACCAGAGGTATGTGAATAATCAATATTGGCATTTTGAGGAGTTCTTTGTCAAGCCATTATATAGACTATTGGGATTCCCATGCGATCATGCCCTTGCACCAGAGGTTCAAATATTCCTAAGACCAAAAGATTTCGCTGAAGATCCCTCAATTGAACACAATTGGGGAGATTGGTATTGTTTTTCAGACTGCACACAAGTCAGGGTATACAGGTTCGAAGGGAGACCATACTTACTACCACTTATAGTCCCTAATAGAGTGGCTTGTCTAGAAATTGTGAGGCAACTGTCAATAGTGAGTACAGAACATCTGATAAGCCATGGAAAACAATCAATTGTACCTGGGTTGTTAGTATTTTCAGATTTTATTGTGAAAAATTCAAAGAGTTATGGCCTGCTGCAGACAAAATTGGATTATTATGGCATAGCTATGGGGGGTCCAAGGCCCAATTTCGATCATGAAGGATACATAAGGATAGCCCGGTCATCACAAAAGTTGAAGGCTGGAGAGCATAAATCTTACCTACCAGATGACCTCATTAAGAATATTGGCAGAGAAGAGGCCAGAGTGAAGCAAATAAAGTTTGAGAAAGCAATGCAGGCTTATAAATGGAAGCTTTATAGAAGGAAAATGGATGAGAACGTGCTACGAAAGATTGAAGACCCCTTGGAGTTGGCCAACAAGCTTTTGGAGCATGAATTGGAAATACTTGAGGGAGTCTCACCTCATGTTTTTAGGGATTACATTGATACTATTAGGAATATAGAGCCTTTGGCTCATATGTCTCCTTCTTCCACATCTGGCATCATTCCATTCACTCCTCGAGAGGATTACCCCCCTGGTTATGCAAAGGATTACCCCCTTGGTTATGCAAAGGATACACCGATAGACTTGGCAACAGGACAACTGAATGTTTGAGAAGTGGCTGACATTAGATTCCTGGAGCATGAGGATTTCATTGCTGATAGTGACTTCATTGCTTCCAAGGAGTTCACCGCATTCCTCTATCAATGTAAAGGATCTCAAATTAGGAATAACATGAGAAATAGTGAAGAAGAGCGGCAGCTTCAAAAGTTACAAGAGGAGATGGATCTTGTGATGAGAGAAATGACACCTGAGAAGGGAAGATAGTTTCTTAAGGAAGCTGGTGTGCTATTATACTCTAGATGGGACATGAACTCTGCCTTGTTGTTTGATGGATTCCTCAAGAAACAGGACCCAAGTAGGCAAATGATGCCAAAAGAGATTGATAAACTCTTTAGAGGATCAAGATATGATCCAAATCAGAAGGCTCTTCTATAGTGGGCTATCTATCCCAAAGATAAAAGACCTATATTGGTTGATACAGAAGAAGCTTTTGGACATTTGATGGTGCAGCAAGTTGGAAAGGCTGACCCTAGAACAACTGCCAAACTAAATTTGGATGTCGCTAAAGTGAACCAGGATCAGATAGAGTTTATGGTCCGAGAAAATTGTACATACAAAAGCCTATATGAGAAAACTGATGAAGAAAAACAGAAGCTGCAAGCAAGATTGCTTCAGATTGATACAGGTACCAGTCAAATAGGGATGACATATAGTGTTGACAAAGATGCCATGGATGCCTTGACAAACGCTATGTATTGGAGGAACAGGGCCGAAAAGACATCTCGACAACTAAAAAAGGAACAACAAAAGATGGATAAGTTAGTTCTCGAGGTTGTTGACCATAGATTCAAAAGTATGATGCAGGTTGCAAAAATCTATTGGAAGACATACACTGGTACAGTCAAAGCTATGAAAGAGCATGAAAGTCTCAGGTCTCAGTTGGAAGGCTTGATGAATGACAACAGTCTGATGATTCCAGGTGAGAAAATTGAAGCCGAGGCTTACTTGAAGTCCCATGATGAATTGGCAAATCAATTAAGGAAAGAGCATCAGAGGCTGGATGATGGGAATACCCCTAGGGTGCCCTTTTTTTACAGTAATGGTGAGTTAGTATCGTTGGAATGATGGAAACAAGAGTTCAGTGATGAGAAGAATCGAGCAGTAGCAGAGTTGGATCGGGACAAAGATTTGTCACTTTGTGTTAACAATATTCTATCCAATCATTTCTAGACATAAAGCGACATGAGGACACTAAAAAATGACGTTCTAATGTATAAAGATGATAAGTACATTGAACACATAGGAATGCTGAACTTGTTTATCTTCCAGTTTGTTAACAAAAGTGATAATTAATAGTTATGTGATGAAAAGCCACGATGCTTGGTGACAATGTATACCCTCATATAAATGAGGGAATTTTTGTAACAATAAGGATAATTAGAGAAGAAGTAGAATATAGCCTCAGGCTTACTATTGTACCATTTTGCGAACATACATAATATAATCAGTTGTCTTTCCTTTGTGTATATGTTGCGGATTACTGCATCTTTCTATAGGCAGTTGCTTGTGATATTATCTAAAGGAGATAAGGTTACTTGTGTTCTTCCAGTAAAACTCTGTGTTTCATATTGTGGATTTGAATAATAGATTTACTTGCGAATATAGTTTTGTATATAATGCGCATGCATATTATCTCAACCATGGTGTGCCTGCATATGTATATAGTTTTGTTTATAGGTGGAAAGCCTGAGGTTCAATGTCAAACTTGGTTGCTCTGATACCATATGTAATATTCCATTAATTCTATACTTAAAGAAAATAAATTGTGATCTATATTAAGATAAAAAAAATTGAGCATTTCAAAATAAAACATAACTACTTCAGTTGAAGGAGAAATCTAAATAAATGTTCTTCAACATAATAAGAATCTAACTAATTTATCTAAAAGGAAGGTAATCTTTCAATGATAAAAAACATTGAACAAATATTATTAAGCTAATCAATATGAGAAAGGAATTCAAATGGCAAGTTTCATTTTTGAGGGAAGAGATAAAGGTTGAGAGGTTACTGTTATCACTATTTAAAAAATGGGTATTCTTTTCCATAATTTGCTAAGTCTATGAAATTCTTGGGTTTGGTATGGCCTTGTGACTTCTATTTCTTTGGGTCCTAAAGAGGGTTTAGGGTTTAGGTTTAATCACTTTCAAAATGTCTAAGAAAAAAACCTTATAATTCTATTTCGATGTTACTTTATTCACTTAAGTAATGGGTCCTTTTGTCATGCAAAGTGTTCCCCCCGTTGTTTTTTACCTAGGCGGTCCTTTTAAATGTTTTAATTTTTATTCGCCTTTAAATTGCCTTTTCTAATGACTGTCAGGCCTTGTAATTGTCGTGCAACTCTCAATCATTTGGATGGTCTGCGTGGATTCGTGAACTCAACATGCCCAAAAGTTACCTATCACATAGTAGCGAAAAGGTTTGGACCCAGCGATAAGGACTTCTTTCTTGGCTAAAAGCATTCTATCGAAGTATCTAAGATTCAAACAATATCGATGAGACACAGTGATGTTTCATCAATATAAAAGGGGCATCGAAGAAAGAAAACATTGATGAACTTCATAAAGGACTCATCGAAGACAGTAACTCCATCGATAAAAGATATCGAGGAAAGTGGAGATGGTTCTCATTGACAAGAAAAGGTCTTCGAGGATATAACACTATCGGTGCAAAAAGACTCACCGAAAGGGATGGTCCCACCAACAAAAGGTATCAAAGAAAGCAGAGGTGGCCCCCACCGATGAGAAAAGGCTTTCGAAGAAACAATATCATCGATGCAAGATAAAGAAGATTCACCAAAAGAAGCATTCTCATCAAAAAAGTGATATCGATAAAATAGAAGAAAACTGCATCGATGAATGATATCAATAAGGATATGAGTTTCGATGGGAGGACAAAAGAAGTCACCAAAGTCCAAAGTCTCTTTCACATGAAATCCGACGGACAGCAAAAATATTTCAATGAGAATGAGTTTCAAGGAGACTAAAAGGCATGTCTCCGATACACATGGTTTCATCGATAGAAGCCATCTCTCTTTGGAAGAAATCATCATTTTCATTGATACCGTAATAACCCATAAGTTATCGAACAAGTCTAAAAGCATTCTATCGAAGTATCTAAGATTCGAACAGTATCGATGAGACCCAGCGATGTCTCATCGATATAAAAAGGGCATTGAAGAAAGCAAACACTGATGAACTTCAGAAAGGACTCATCGAAGACAATAACTCCATCGATAAAAGTATCGAGGAAAGTGGAGATGGTTCTCATCGACAAGAAAAGGTCTTTGAGGATATAACACTATCGGTGCAAAAAGACTCACCGAAAGGGATGGTCCTATTATCACTATTTTAAAAATGGATGTTCTCAGTCCATAAATGGCTAGGTTTTTTGAAAATTTTGTGTCTGGTATGCATGTGTTCTTTCAATTTGTTTTAAATCCTAAGGGGTTAAGGGTTTAGGTTTTAAGTCGCTTCAATACCTGAGAAAAGCCCTTTTGGTTTCTAATTTGGCATTACTTTATTCACTTAAGCGATGGGTCCATTTATCATAAAAGTGTTCTCCCCTTGTCATTTTCCTAGGCGGTCCTTTTAAATATTTTATTCTTGTTCGCTTTTAATCTGCCTTTTCTAATGTCCATCGGGCCTTATAAGTATCATGCGATTTTCTGTTGATCTGACGGCCCGCATTGATTCGCGACCAAAAAGTGCTCGAAACATAGTTTCCGCGAAGTAGCGAAAGGCGAAGGTGGACCCGACATATAGGTTTGGACCAAAGCTAAACACCGATCAAGTTTCATCTGATCGAACGGACATCTTGGTTTCGTAAGATCAAGCTGAATGTGTTTTAACCTTCGTGAAGTGGAAAAAGGGTTTGGCAGGTCCCAAAGATAAGCGGTCTTCTTTGGTTAAAGAATGATCGAGTTGGAAAAAGATCAATGGCTCGCGTTGATTCACGGCTGCAAGCCAAACGAAGTATAATGTTCGTGAAGTCACGAAAGACAGGTGGAATTCACACGGAGGTCTGACATGGCATAACAGCTACCGCTTTTTGTAGAGCTCGATAGTGATGTGTAATGCCACGTGGCTCTAAAAGTGGTTGAGGGCCCACCTAAGGTGTAACTAGTAGTTATGTGGGAATAGTAAAAGGGAACACATGGCGGATTAAGGGTGGAAACAAAAGGAGTTTCTAGGGCTAATGGCCAACTGCCATGTGGCATTTATTAACCAAAGAACAAGTGGGGTAAGTAATTCCCGGGTAAAGGGCCCACTTAAAAGGCATTCATCTCAAGATTGATCCAACGCTTCTCATTGTTTCGTGGCCCTAAGATGCCTGCAGCTTAACCTCAGTGAAATGGAGAAAACCATTAGCCGTCAAGATGAGGCGTGGTTAATTAAAAGGATTGACGGTCTCGGTTGGAGTTAAAGGTCGGGTGATTTGAGTTTGATCTAACGCTTGGTGTGGCCTTGCGAAGGAAAAGTGAATGACTATTAAAGTCTGCAAAGTGGCAAAAAGGAGGTAGGGCCCGACACTAAAGCAAAGAGATCAAATGGAGATAAAGGCGATGCAAGTTCTCATGATCCAACGGTCGGCGTTGTTTCGCGAAAGAAAAGAGCACAAGTTTTATGTTCTACAAAATAGCGAAAGAGAGAAACAAAGGAAAGACTTAGAGGAATTATGACCCGTTGGAGCCAGTTTTGAATTCGATTTGGCGAATTCAATTCTGAAAAGAAAGTCGAAGCATGCTGAGTTAATTTCTAAAACTTAAATGCCAACTTGTCCTTTTTGAGTCTGCATCAACTTGATTGCTAAGTATTGTTTCATCGAAGTTTGTTGTAGGGTGAATTGTTGTAGAGCGATTTTCTTCAGGCGAATAATCAGGTTTCTTATGCTTTTCTTGATAACTCTTGGTTTGTTCTCAAATACTGTTGTATGAATTACTTCATTAGAGGTATGTGCTAGTTGCTAGTGGTATAATTGTTTGACTAGAATGGCACCCAGAAGAGAATTGACAGGGAAGGTGAATTACCAGGACCGAAATATCTATGATGATTTTTTGGAGCAACTAACCATGTCCACCAATGTTGGGGCTAAGGCCAAAGAGCTAGTACCTAGGAAAACTCATCTAAAAATTAGAGATGGCCTTTATGATAAGGGTAATTGGTTGAGGGACCCTGAAATAAGATTGTCAGGCTTAGGACTCTTCAAAGTCAGTTTTGGGCAGAGGAATTCCCTAGCTCCTTTGAATGGCATATGGGAGCAGGATGTAGGAAAGCTTGTGGTCCCAGGTGTTTTTATGGATGTAGATTTGTTAGCCCTGATTGCACAGAATTATGACTCTATGGCAAGATGCATCAGGAACATAAAGGGATCAGTCTTGATTGAGATAAATGAAGAGGAATTCAGGAAAGTATTTAAACTCAGTGAGTCCTCCAATTTGTTAGAACCTATTGACTTTGAGTCGTTAGCCCAGGTTTACAACACACAAAGGGATCATCTTAGAAGTGGCCCATTGAAAGAATTCTTTGTAAAGATAGGGGGGTTAACAGTTGTAGGCCCCAACACAACGGAACCATTCTCTCTCAACCTATTCACTCTGAGAGCTAAGGGTATGTATTGGGCATTATGCCAGATTTTTGGAGAGGATGCTGAAAAGAATATGCCAACCCATTATATGTTAATGATTGCACAAATTCTAAATCCCTCCCTAGCAATAACATTTGATTATGCCTCATACCTTGCTGATGCAATTCATAAAGGGCTAGTAGGAATAAAAAATGGTAAGGTGGATAGGCCATTTGGATGGTACTCCATGTTAATGCATATGTTTATGTTTAAAGGGGCTGATTATTTTGGAAAGGAGATGGACCTGATTAAGGTCAAGGATAAAGAGGAGATGCCAGTGCAATTGTGGAGTACTGTTCTATCTTGGGATAGAGAAGATGCAAGTTATTTAAAGTTTGATATATGCTTTGCATCTAAAATTAGGATTCTTTTATGCAGAGAAAACCCTAGAATTCCTAAGGCTCTTTTAGAGTTTCTCAGACCAAAGGAGTTTGCAGAGGATATCAAGATTGTTCACAATTGGGGAGACATATATTTGTACCGTCTGTCTACTATTTTTAGAGTGTTTTGATTTAGAGGCACCCCATTTTTACTACCCTATCAGGTCCCATTGAAGATAGGGATTGCAGAAGTCCCGAGACAAATTGGGGGAGTACAAGAAGCATAGCTAACCAATAGAGGTAAAGGGACTATTTTCCCAACTATTACCATGGCTCACCATTTTGTGATCACTAAGGGTGGATGGAGATTTTTTGAAGAATTCTTTAAGCCATATAGCCTGTCTACTACAGTGTCAAGATGTGCAGACCCCGAGGATTTTTTCAATGGCATGTTAAAAAAAAAGAGCAGTGTGCAGAGGTAGGCCACATCAATTTCAGTTCCCAGAAGATCTGATTAGAAATGAATTCAACTTAGATGAGCAAGAACTGAGGAAGGAGAAGTGGGTGGCATATAAGAAAGCCCTTGATTTTATCCATCAATTTGACACCGAATATGACCCCCTTTCTAGCTTCAATCCATTTGAGGAGAAAATAAAATTCCTGATTCTTTATTTTGAAGATCTCATGCAGACCTTAAAAGAAAAGAGGGAGGCCATAATGCAAAATGAGCCCGATAAGGCTAAGATGGTATTGGCTAAGCTTGCCTTTGCTAGAGATATCCCACTTGGTGACTATGTAATGCACAAAAGGTCAAAGTACACTATGATAATGCCAGTGACAGGTGAGCCTTCCACTTCAAAAGGGAAGAGGAAAATTGAAGATGTCATTGACATCCAGGATTCCCCTAAGAAGCAGAGAGTGAGAAAGGAAATTGAAACTAATGAGCCTCAATATTCTCCATCTTAGTCTCCTATCCACATTGGAGATGAACAAGTTGTGGCTGAACAATTATTGCAGTTAGGGAGTCTCAGTGAGATTGCCTATACTTATGAGGAGACCCAAGAGGGGATGCCCGAAGAGCCACCTAATGCTGAAATGGATTTGACTGATGGTGAGTTAAAGGGCCAAGAAATGGACCTTACTGTTAAGCAAGCTAGTGAAGAATTCCTAGCTGACAGTAATTTTGTCACACTAGGAGCTTTTATACAATTTCTATGGAAGCAAAATATTGATCAATTCAAGACTAGATGTGAATAGAGGAAAAGTGAACAACCTCTTAAAAATACAACTCAGGTAGAAGAAGAGGTTAAGCAATAAATGATGGAGGAGTTCAAAGCAATCACCCCTGAGAAAGGAAGAGAAATGGTAGCAAAGGCTGGTGTGTTGATTCTCCCTGAATGGGATATAGTTGATGCCTTAGTGCTTGATGCAGTGAGGAAAGAAACAAAGCCTATGGAAGGAGTGACATTCAGCAAGGATAATGTTGCTCTTGTCATGTGGTCTTTAAAGAAGGATGAAAACAAAAGAAGGAAGGATGCATCAGATTCTAGCCTCTTAGGAGGCATGATAGTTAAAAGAGTCCAAGACACAGGGGTAGTGGAAGCTGCAAGCACAGTCCTAGAGACTGCAAAATTTGGTGTTGCGGTGGCAGAGAAAGAGGCACAAGAAAAGGCTAATCTCCAATTGAAGTTGGAGACTATTTTAAAAGTTTACAATGATGCTAAAGAAGGAATAGCCAATAGAGACAACATAATTGCTAGACTCCAGAGTCAACTGGCAGGTCAATATCATCCTGGTGAATCTTCTACACTCATGATAGCCTCATCTCCAACAAGACCCCCTCCTACTAGTCCCATCATTGAATATCCCCCTTCTCCTATGCCTTCTAGTTCCCAATAACCTGAAAATGTCCAACATGAGTTGGAAAAATTGAAACAAGCTCAGACGTTGTATGCAAACAAATATGAGGAGAAGGTGAAAGCCACCATCTCAAAGTTTGCTGACTCAGTCAAAACCTCCAATGTATACATAAATATGAAGAGGATTCTTGAGATTTTGATCAAATTCTGAGAAGAAGAAGCCACTTTGGAACCAATCCTGAATAAGTGGGTGCTTAGAGGTAAAGAGTTAGAGCTCATGTGTTCTTCCCATGCAGATGCATAAGAGAATGACAATATAAGGTCCACATGTGAGTTTATAAAAGAGATGAATATTCTTTCAGTGGAAGGAGCAGGTATAAAAAGAAAAGCCCAACTTTATAGGAAAGAATATTCAAATCATAAATTTGAAATGTTTCCAGGAGGTTTCATTGGTCCTGTCCAGCTAAAGGAATAGAAGACTTGGTTAAAGGAGGTGGACCACAATTTGTCCCTAAGGATCAATCAGATTATTAGTACTGATGACACATCCTTATTTGTCCAAACAATTGAGGAAATTGAAAAAGTGAAATCTCATTATGGTTTCATAGAAACAGAAATTGGGCATGTACGAGTCACTTGGAAGCGGCTAGAAGATATGAAATAGAAGATTGCTAGTTTTACTTGGCCTAGTGATGATGTGTATCAGGAGTGGAAAGATAAGTATATGGGACACAAAGAAGATGCTCGGGAGCAGTTACAGGAGGTTGCAATAGAACAACAAGCAGAGGAAGCCGTAGATGCTGAAAAGGACTTATAACCGCTTCTTGAAAACGACCGGTTGTTTGTAACAAACTTTCTTTTGAAGGGTCCAAAGCTTGTATGCATCCATACTATTATAAATGGATACTAGGACTCCTGAAAAAAATGATCGCAAGTAATTGTAAGAAAACACTACAGAAATTTATCTGAGCTTTTTTCTAGTCTTATGGAGAATACTCTGAGTTTTGTAATATTTTCTCAAAATTAATATCAATATACAGACTATCAACTTTTGAGCCTACATTTTGTGTTGTCTTCTGGTCTACTTGCAAATATTTACTTTTTTCAATATGAGTAATCTAGGGTTATTCATTTGAGTATGGGTTGTAAGGCAGTCTTAAATAGAGGCGTTTCTTAGCTTTTCTTTCCAGGAGGGAAATTAAATATGCATGAAGCATTTCTATCAGTAAATTCCTTATGGGAGATTTTGAATTTGATGAATGCAGTCTAGTTTGATAAGGGTAAATTCTTATGTATGTCAGGCATATGTGGGGTTTTATAGAAGCCGAGGTGATGGGATGTGTGGAGATATTTGATTGTGGGAGTATTGTTTAAACTTAGATGACTCTGTGGCATGGATAAGGCACTGGTATCAATTGTAGTTGTCCTTTTACATGTCTTGTAGGTCAACATTGAAACATGAGTATTAATGCAGTCCTTGACCAAGTATGCATACAAGAAACATCTAGTTCTATTAAGGCACAAGCATCAAAGTCAGAGGTTATGACAACTAGTGAAAAACATCAAGAACAAAAAGTTTAGTCTCAAGCATTAGGAGTTATAATAAAAAAACTTACAAGGATGAGGCATATTCATAAATTTTGCAGTCCCACCTTGGATATCAACACTAGAAGCAACTCATATTGTTCGTGTATAGACAAGACAATATGGGAGTTCATTATACCCAGCAACTCGTGGTGTTGTTGTTCATGTTGGCTCTGTTGGACCCTACAACTAAGATTCAATATACATTATTCAATAAGATTAACTGTGCAACATAATGAAATATTGAAAAGTGTGGTACCTTGTTGAGCTTTGCTTGGTTTCGAGAATAGTTTAATATTCTCTACTTAATAGGGCCAACCACGTGAAGGTGGAAGCTCATTTGGCCCCTCTTGCCCCCCCCCCCCCCCAACATCACTCTAAATTCCCCATTTACATCTTATAACATTCATTCATTAATTCTTTCTACCATTAATAAAATATAGTATTCATTCATTAATATCACATAACGTTCATTAACACATAACATTGATTAACATTAATTAACACGCAACATTCATCAATATTAATTAACACGTATCGTCCATAACCATTAATTAACACATAATTACATTCATTAACACATAAAAATCAGTCATTATCAAATAAGTTAGATTGCAATCATTTCTTTCTTTGTTTTTTCTTTGAAGCTATGAAAAGACTAAGTCGAACATTGGTGTCTTCATCATTTCCCCCCTCTGCAAATGTTCCGCCAACTACTCGTGATCTCAATGTATCCCTAGTCCTATACCGAGGACGAGGACACTGAAGCGAAGGGGGGTCCTCTGCAATAACAAAGAAATGGGTTAAATTCAAAAAAAAAAAAAATTATTGTTACAAGTATTTCATTAATTTAGAGAACATAATTGTTGTGCTCTTTACCTGATGGGGCCACATCATTTTGTGTAGCCTCAACCTCAACATGTTGAACACCAATTGCAATTATATTTGTTTAAAGCAATAACAGTGGTCCTCTTTACCTAAGTGAGGAACATCACGTTCTTGAGGTTGTGTACCCAGATCATGCTCCACTTGCTCACCACCGACTACATGCTCTAAAATATTAACAAGAAAGGTTACATTAATTACTACTCTAATTACAAATTAAGATGTTTATTTGTATTAATAGCTAAATAAATAAATTTGAATAGCAAATGAATACCTCCACTACTGGGATGCACATCCAGACCTTCATGTGCAGGTGGTGTTTCACAATTATCAGGCTGCATTCCAATGACATGCACATTGTTATCATTGCTTCTTATTTAAAACAAATATAGTCACTTTATGTTGGAACTCAACATCAATTAGATTATTGGTAAAGTATTCAATTTGAAACAACTTCCATTTAGCATATTTACCTGTGTGATGGATGCACTCAAATATTGTGTATGCCCACTCAATTCTCGTAGCCGATCAGCCACGACTGAATAGCCTTGCTGGTAGGCAATTCTCTTGTCATCTTCTGTGGGCGCTCTATTGAATTCAGAGCCCTGCATTTTTGCTTGGTACCGTGAATTTTGCTTGCATTGTTTGATAAAAAAAAACGTTTGCAATTTATTAATATTTTGAGACAATATGGGAGTTTACATGAGACACTTACAATTCGTGCAACAAGTTTCATGTAACCACCAGAGCCGAGTTTGTGTTGCCCATGCTTTTCTTGCCTTGCCTTGGTTGCCTTTGACGTGTCACTCGGTCTATAAAAAGTTTGAAATATGTTAGATTATATAAATATAAAGAGTAATTAATTAGTACATAATTACATTCTTAATAGTATCTCGTACCTTCTTCTGGCATCTACTGGTGTATTTCCTTTTTTCCTTTCAATTCTCTCCTTGGCATCCAAAATCAGGTCCTTCCACTCCCTCTTTGGAATCATGGGGGGACGCTCGTACTTTAGGTTCCTCTCCAAATGGGTCCTGTATTGGTCCCTCACATACTTTAGCTATGTGCCAACTTTAACAAGGAGCTTGGTTTTGTCAAAGGTGTCATTTCCAAACCACTCAACCATTTGGTTTGTCAATTCATCTTTTAACCTTTTTTCTTGGTCATTCCACCTTTTAAGGCAAAAACAAACCTATTAGATTCAGAAATAAACTGAAGCTACATTTATTACACTTCAAGAAATGGATCAAAGGAAAAGTATTCTAGCAATGATATGAAATCAAAAGTGGATAAGGGTTAGTTCACATATGATGTACCACCTTTTACGTATGGTGGGCCCAAATATCTGCAATGCAATGTCACTAAGATGTTTATAGAAAATATCATTGCCTGCAAAAAATTCATGGGATCATCAGTCCAAAACGAGTGATCATAAAGTAAATTACAATTAGAGTATATATAATAATAATTTTAAAGTACCTGGAACCTTTTGTATCTTTAAGGGAAGCATTTCTTCATCGCTCACCACGAATGTGGCCTGCAATGTTCCCGTACTAGCAATACGAGAAGATCCAGGAAACGATGCTATGTTATCAGCAGTAGTCGCTTGTGGCACATCCTCATGTGCATCTCCTCTTGCAAAAAATGAATCCACTATGAAATGGCATTAGAATTCAAGAAAGAACGCTTGAAGGGAAATAAATACATGACAGAAGATAGAGCAAAAGAGGGATCTACCAACAGTGGGCAGGCCAATATGACATGCACTAGAGGATGTCTGCATGCTACGTGTTGCCGACATTGCAGTCGGCAATACAGGTGAGGGTGACCTCTGATGAGGCGGCGTCGGCATTTGCATAGTAACATTGACAACACCTAAAGAATAATACATTAAATATATCAAACATTAAATATATGAAAAGTGCAAGAATTGTAAACAAGGATGAACCTTTATTTTGAAAATTGGCAGTATCAAGTATGATGTGTTTTGGGTACTTAGAGTGATAAGCCAAGCAAGTGATAATACAAGAAAATTGTCATCACCTGATCCTGCAACACCGTGATCGTCGGAACGACTTTCATGAGGACGGATAAATTGCTGTAAAAAAAATACGTACATATTTTAGTTAATGACATAAAAAGAGAATAAAATATAAACCATTATTGAACTTTTGTTATAATTAAAGCTTTCATTACTACTTACTTGCAAGTTTTATGTTGTCTTATACAATAATTCCACCCTTTGTTGTATCTCATCAGTGGTAGGATGCATGGCTGCCAAAGCAACAATCTCTTTTCTAATTTTTATAAGAGGCATTTTACAGAATTTCACAAGGTCTATGGGATCTTCAGGGTCATCATTGCTTAACCCTAATGATTCCACATCCATAGAAAGGTGCTCAGGTACTGCAACTCCCTTTCCCTTTCCCCGAACATCCATCTGTGTCAAGAATATCATTAACAATTAGTATAAATCACTAAAAAAAAGAACATAATAATGTAACAGTTTGCTTCTACCTAATTTGTACAATTACAATGAGGTTTACCTGCTCGGTAGAAGTGTCGCAAGGTACATCTCTGTCTGCGATATGTGATGGATCCATGTTGGCCTATGACAAAGAAAAAATATAAAAAACGTTAGCGAAATTACATCATACACAACATGAACAACATGAACTTTGTAGACAAAAAGATTATTAAATATTAAAAAGATGTTGTCATCAAAATCATTGTAATTTTTTTAATTCGTTACCTTTACTTTATGTAGACTATGCAGGATCCTCAACTAAATGGTCACATAAATAGTCACATAGCTAATCATCATCATCATCATCATCATCATCATCATCATCATCATCATCATCATCATCATCATCATCATCATCATCATCATCATCATCATCTTCATCTTCATCTTCTTCTTCTTGTTCTTCTTCATCGTCATTGTGAAACTGTCGATCGTGATCATCATCCACTTCATCTTCTACTTCTTCGGTATCTTCTTCTTCCATCACATTATATTTTATCGGCCTTCCTCTTGGATCATGTCTAACAACAAATGACCAACACGGTTTATGTGGAACCTCTGAGTAAAATACTTGCTCACATTGGCTTGGAAGAACATAGGGCTCATCCCCAACTGGTTCAAATGACCTTGTATTTAGCATTATAAAACCATTATCATGTTCAATAACAGTTCTATTAGGATCATTTTTATTCAATCGTAGCCTGTACCATTTGACGATGAACAAAACTAATTTGAAGGAATCAAAGTCACACTCAAGTATATCATCCAAAATTCCATAGTATCGATTTTGAGATTGTTGAGGATGAATGTCATTTCTCGATTAAATATTTGTCACCTCAAAGACTGCAGTGATGCCAGAATCACAAGTTTTCTTTGTGTCATCCAACTTTTTTATGCAAAATTTATGACCATTGCAGCACATACGTTGTGGTGTTTGACCTGCGATATGTCAAACATGTAAAATTTATTGCATTGTGAGTTGATAAATATATGGGTGATTAATAAATTTATACTTACATGTTTATCTCTTAAACCATATGCTAAATCAATTTCCCTTTACGTAACATTGGAATCTCCATTACGATGTGCTTCTTTAACCAATGAAGCCACACCTTCCCATGTTAACGTGCATCCAAAATGTTGACAACATTCAATCCATACCATCATCCAATCAAGATTGTTTGCAATATAAAAATGTAGTGCATCCCACTCTCGACCAACTATACAAAAAATAAATAGACGTCTTACAATCGATTTATTTTGAAGATTAAGAATTAATTAACTACAATAACATCTTATAATTACCTCTCACTTTCCTCAATCTACCTTTCCCCGTCAAGTACTCCCCTTCGAATTTGTTAATGGTGTTGGGATCCCAAATGCGATCCATGTGGATCTTTGCTACAAACTTAGGAAGATATTCAGAAATGTACACCATAGTCTGGTATACCATATATCCCTCCACCATAGAACCCTCAGGATGTGCTCTTTGTCGAACCAAAGCCTTCAAAAATTTCAAGTGCCTCTTAACCATCCACATTGACCTAGTGTGTACAGGTCCACACAATTCAATCTCCTCAACTTGGTGTATGAGGTAGTGTTCTTGTGCATTGAAAAAAACTAGAGGTAGACACTTTTGCATTTCACACATTAAATGAGGAATTTTTCTCTTCCAATATTTTATATTGTCTTTATGGATTTCTTTACATGACAACCACCTACAAGGTATTCAAGACGCAAAAAAATATATTACATAAGAAGTAAAACAAATCACAAATTTAATATCTATACAACGAACTAAACAAATATCACTACTTACCTCATGTATTTTCCAAGATCATATATGACTTGCTTGACATTATTGTCGAAGTCGTCTGGGAGAGATAGAGGTAGAATGTACTGCAACAATTATAAAATTATCTTTTCATTTTTTTGTAACATAATGAAAAGTACACGTACGCGCAGTACTTAAATACATACTAAAAACACAAGAACATGAATTACCTTAATGAAGGTATGCCAATCATGCGTTTTCATCCCTGACCCAAATTCACTTTTCTTTGATATGAGATTGTTTATGTTCGCAGCGATTCCTGTGGGAAATCGAATTTTTCGTATGACTTCTTTTATAGAATTGCTTTGCTGGTCCGTTAATAACCAAGGAAGCTCACTTATATTAATTTGGTCTCCATGGCTATTTGATTGAATGACATTTATCATTGCATGATTGGAATCCTAAATGTCATTACATATTTTGACAATTTTTTCTTTGTCACGCCTTCCATCCAATATTTTCCATAATGTCTCTGTTATATTCTTTCCAATATGCATACTATCAAAAAAATGAACAATTTGTAACTGCTCGTAGTAGGGCAACCTACTAAATTGTCGGGGATAACTTTTTATTCCCTTAGGAAGGTGGTCATTTATGCCTTCACGACCTTCATGATCATCAATCACATCATCAGTAAACAAAACAAAATAGAAAAGATGTTTTATGACAAACCAATAGATGGAATGGCATTACCTTGACGATTAATTCTATTATATTCCAACTTCCACATGTGAGGTGTCATTTTTCGTGGCTTTGATGTATTCTCTTCTTTCCCATTGAAATTATGTTTTTCAGTGTTTCGATACTTATGATTTTTGTGGAGAAAGTGCCTATACTCATGAAACAACTGCTTTCCTAAACTTTTTGAATGAAGAGATTTCATCTTTGGACCACAAGCAGGACATGCAAATTTTCCCTTTGTTTGAAGATCTACAAGATAATGTATAATTGGATTAAATATGATAATTTTTTGAATTATAATGTTCATGCACAACTTAAACACTATAACATACCACAAAAATGTGTTAGCCCCGGGGCATCGTGTATTGTCCATAGAAGCATCGCATGGAATTGAAATTGTCTTTGTCCTATTGGTCTAGAGACGTCATACATAGTGACACCATTCCATAACTCCAACAACTCGTTGATAAGAGGCTCGATATATACATTCATATCTTTAACTTGGTACTTACCTAATCGAATGAACAAAAACATTACATAATTATTATGACCATTTTACTGCAATATTTATAATTAAATTTAGATGACTATATTTAAATGATAAAATACCTGGAACAATCATTGCCAAAATTATGTGCACCCTCTTTATTGACATCCATGGAGGAATGTTATTGTTGATAACAAAAACAGGCCACACTAAGTAAACATATCTCATCTCTCCAAATGGATTGACACCATCCGCTGCCAATGAAAGCCTGAGATTATGAGGTTCTTCTTTAAAGTGTGGCCACTTTTCCTCTATGTCCATAAATGTTGAACCATCTGCAGACATTCAAATAATGTCATCTCGACGTCTATTGCGTACATGGTAATCCATAAATTGTGCCAAGCTAGTGCACTTGAATAATCGTTGCATACGTGGAATGATGGGAATATAGCGAAGAACCTTGCAAGGAACCCTTTTTGTTATTTGATCTGTTTGATATCTACTGATATGACATTCAAGGCATTCAATTCGAAATTCATGTTGTTTGTGATATATAATATGATCATTGGGACAAGCATCTATTGCTTGATACTCCATTCCAATATCTTTCATAACGACAGATAATTCTCGGTATGAGCGAGGTAGAATATTTGATGGTGATAACAAAAACTCACCTATCAATCTACATCAACAAAATATAATTTGTTATAATAAAGAATATTAATGGTACAACATGATTCATAGTTTATTATGACATATATGACATCCCTTAACATATGTGACATTGTTATGTTGGATAAACCATTCATAACCTTCAAGTTCACCAACAACAATACAACAGAGAGAAGAGTTACCTGCGAGCCTTCATAAAGGGCCTAAGACGCCTTCTCAAGTAGAGGGACATCATGAACAACATCAAGGTCATCTTCATCATCATGATCAGCTGCGCGAGTACTAAATGAGTCATGGATCAATGTATTTGTACCATCATCTTCAATTATGTTTTCTGGCTCATGATCGTCATCTTCCATGGGATCATTGTCTCCAGCTTCGATATTCACACCTCCATGTTCGTCCACTTTGAAAACCATATTCTCAGGGTTGTGTTGATCCATACCATGTGCTCCGGGGTGCTCGATCTATATAAAATTGATATACATAAATAAACCGTGATCATGATCTCATCATCACGTGATTTATTATGTATATAAATTGTCAAAACGATATAATGAAAAACTTACCAATGGATGATAATCATGTCCACCTTCAATGTGATCATGCAGCCTACAATGTTTCTTCATTGTTTTGATTAGAAGTCTTTTAGTCTTTAACCCCTTACAAATTTTGCATGGACAATAACATTTTCCATCACCTTTTCTTTTCAAGTTAGACCACAATCTAGCAATTGTCTCCTTATTTTGGTGTTCGTTGATATTGTCTGACATGGTCTTTCTTCACAGGCAAGAAAATAGAAATTATTGTCTGACATGGTCTTTCCCTCAGGAGCTAGCAGATCCTGCTTCCATACTTTAATTCTATTTTCTCAAAGGACAATCCTAAAAATCCATGCATTGCAAACAACTTTTTACACCTTTGTTGGTTGTGGTGGCGTCACAGAGAGTTTACATCAATAAATGAAGAACATGCCAATGCTTTTAATGCAGCAGTAGAAGTCTATCTCTTATTCAATATCCCTAGTGAAACCCCCATGATCTTTTATTGGAGTAGAATTTGTTATATTCTAGAAAGGGTCTTGTCCTTTGTTGATGGGATATTCATCTACCTCAAGAAATAATTGTTCTTTTCTCCAACAAGAAGTGGAACTAAATGAAGATCTAGCACCATGAAATTAATCCTCAAAAGGATTACTATAGTTAGTTTTGGTAGATAATGATCTGGGTAAAATACTAATGTGGCTTTACGAAATATTATGTACTAGCTTAGCATACTCTAACAACTTTGGTGCGACATGCTACATCCAATTAAGTCTCCATCGGTATCTCTATTGTGTTTATGGATTGGGATTCAATGTACTCTTTTTATACATAGGTTTTACTTTCAACTGAGGAGGTTTGTATGTACTTACTTGTCTTTCGATTGTATCCCTATTTCAAGAATTTCTTCTATCAACAAATCATTTTTTGTAAGTTGTATAAGTGGAAGCTTGAACATGCCTTCCATGCTAGCCTTGTTGATACGTTCAACACCATCTTGTGCAACAAATCTTTAGAACTCCATTTTTTCGAATTGAAAAGTGAGTAGTAGGGACAATCTAGTACACTTACAGAGGTTTTTCAAGAGAGATAAATAGACCTAAATATTATGGCTTAATAATGATCAATAGGTAAATAGATAAGAAACTCTCAATATCAAAATGACTTTCTCAATTGTCTTTACTAGTGTAGCGTCCTAAAATTGCGACACTTGCAATTTTGACTGCATTTCGGTCTTCACGATGGCGACGCAACACGCAACCTGAATGGAGACCCCGAAACTTGCTTATGACACTGAAAACTGCATTTTTCAAGCACCCTGGCCTGAACCTCCTTGCACCCTGCTGTCCCGGGAGGTGGGACCAGAGCGCCCAACGCCCTGGTCCTTCAGGACCAAGGTGCCCAGCGCCCTGGTCCCCCAGGACCATGGCGCCCAGCGCCTTGGTCCCTGGGTCCTATTTTGGGCCCGGTCTCTTTTGGACTTTGGGTCTTTATGTTTGCAAATTGGAAAATTATCTTTCCTGGTCGGCCTAAGGTCGGGAAAATCAGTCTATCAGCCCTAAATGACAAGTATATAAACTACATTGTCCTCTCCCATTTGGGTAAGAAGGTCATATGTGCAAAAGCGTGGAAACTATACTCAAGCATTCAAGCATTCAAGCATTCCTTCAAGCAATTGATCATTTCAAGTCTCCATTCAAGGCTAAGTGTTGCATTCAAGACAAGGATTCAACCATTGAAGAGGAGATCACATACTACATGCTACATACAACATACTACTACAACATACAACATACAACATCTATACCTTCGCACATAAGGATACAAACATCCTTACAACAAGGTATTAGTACTTGTTTTACATTACAGACATTTACATTTACAGCATTGCTCATTTCTTGGTTAATTCCAAAACCGGGGTTTGACCTAAAGGCAAACCCCTAATCCCTAACCCCCCAATCGTCTTCGCTTTTCTGTGTCTAGGTTGCAGGTACGCGACTGAAATTGAAGATCTGGAATCCTTGTGCAGAGACGAACAGATCCCCCTTCGTTTCGCGGATTTTTCGGAGGACCGTGGCGCTCGGGCGCCATCGTCCTGGCAACTTTCGCTCAAATTTGCAGGACAGCGCCATATCGACATTTTACTGCTAATTCCAGGTCCGCAGCTTCATACTATATTCCTATCTCAGTTTATAAGCGAATCTTTCTCACTTTCTATGCATTCCTAGCTTAATTCTTCTATGCACATTCTTTACAAAAGAGGGTAGCCTTGCTGTCATAACCCTTGAAACTCATTTAGCATCTAATCTTGCATTGCGTGGGATTGGATCTTGTGGGTTTCAACCCCTCTTTTGAATGTAAAGTCTCTCCCCTAAGTGAAAACCATCAACCCTAGAGTGAACCTCCCTTCTCTCTCCTTGGAGTTGGAAGAGGGGAGAGAAACTAGGGTTCGATCGTGATTTTCCGCTTTACATTTTGGTGAACCCGACGTGAACATCCTTTCTGATTATTCATGATTAGATCTGAAATTTGATTCTTTGATTACATTTCCATGTTTGATCTTTTGCAAAATTTTAGAGGTGATTGCATAAAAAACCCTAAATTTTCTTTTTAGTAATTAAACTTGTGAAATATTTAATTGTTAATGCTTGCTTCAAATCTACCCTTCTATTACAAATTATCAATTCAAATTTGTGATTTAATTTTGAAAATTAAGTGGTTAAGTGTCAAAACCCTAATTTTTGAAACCCTCTTGATTCAACCTTTGACTGACAATTTCACTGATCAAAACATTTCCAAATCAGCTGTAACTTTGGATTCCGCAATAAAATCACAATATCTTTCATCCCTGAAAATTTGGAAAAAAGTTGTGAGGACCGTGTGCACTCTGAGTGCCATCGTCCCCGACATTTTTTTCGAAATTTCGGGAGCTAGATCTTACTATATTTTCCTGCTAAAATCCAGAATTTTGGCTGATTTTATCAATTTTAACACCTTCAAAATTAAAGTCAAAGTTGGTCTAGGGATTGCTTGGATTAACGCTTCTAATCATTCAAAAATCATTGAAATTGGAATTTTGTGTCAAAATTGTGTTCTTACTATCCTAAATCTAAAAAGTGTGTTTGCATTCATTCGAAAGTTTAGTGCTTTATTCAAATTCTTGCAATTCGTGACTTTTGAAATTAAGTGCTTAATTACAACAACTTTAATTTCCGCTTTCAAAATTGAATTTTGCATGAAATTGAGTCAACTTTTGAATTTCAAAACTTGCATTGCTTTTGACATTCCCTCTAAAATCATAAAATTCAAAATTTCAGTTCCCCTCTCTTTTTCAAAATTCAAATTTTGCATTTTTCGACAATCTGGGTAGGGTTCAATTTCGAGATTGCAACTTTAATTTGGCCTATCTACAGATCGTAAAATCACTCAATTTTTTCAAATTAGCTCTAAAATCATCATACCTTTCATCCCTACAAATTTCGAAAAAATTTGCAAGGACCGTGTTGCACTCCGAGCGCCACGGTCCTGGACATTTTTTTCGAAATTTCGGGAGATTGTCGTGATTGCATTCAACAGCTTAAATCTGGAAGATTGGCTGATTTTACTGAAAATTGCTACCTCTAAATTCAAAATTTTCTCTCCCTCTCTAGTGCATGAGTTTTACAACAATAAGCCCTACTTACACTATTCCCGTTAGACGAAGCCGTAGAATTAAGTCTTTCCGAGGTTTAATTACCGAGGAGATGGAACCTAATTTGAATAGCCTTTTTAACGAGGACATGGGTAATTCCTCTAATCCTCCTAATGATGAAGAAGCTCTCCATGAGGTTTCTGAAGAACAACTTTCAAAATTGGATAACCAATTTGACGATTTTCGACAATGGATGTCTCAAGAATACCCCGATAGTCAAGCTCTTCCTTTAATTGAGGGTCTAAAACGTATGCTTCAAAGTGATAAGAATGGAATTGATATTTTGCGTGGTATTGCACACATTGTGGATTCGAATGTGATGCCTATGAAGAGTTGTGCTGAAAATTTGGGTTATACACAACCTCCTACTCAAGTCAATCATTCTATTCCTTTGATGACTTCTATTGCTAGCATACCTACCTTTACATCAAACATAATGGCTACTTCTACACAAGACATTCCTCCTATGATCACCAGTCATGGGGGAAATCCTTCAATTAACCCTCTTCCTTCATTCAATCTGATTTCTTCGTTCATTCCTTCAATGAGTGTCCCTATTATATCTCCACAAATGAACATGATGGAAGGGGGCAATTCATTCAATCATTCCATTCCTCCTTGTAGTGTTCCTCCTGTCCAATCATCTCCTATGACTAATTATCATAGGGTCCCACCACCTTACTCTTTACCTTCTTTCAATAACATAACACCTCCATCTCAATCTAACACATCTAATATGAACTCTTCGACTGAAGCGACCATTAACAATCTTGCACAAACTGTCTCTTCTTTACAGCAACAAATTGCCTCTATCAATCAATCTAAGTTTAGTGTGCCCACATTTGATGTTGCGAGCCCACTTTCTCTTGACATTGTTCGAGCTATTCCTCCTAAACATGTTGAAATCCCGCATTTGGAGCTTTATAATGGTAAAGGTGATCCTCTAACACATGTTAAGACTTTTCAAACAATATGTACTGATTTTGCTTATGACCAAAGGTTGCTTGCAAAATTGTTTACTAGAACATTAAGAGACAAAGCCCTACAATGGTATTGCTCGTTGCCTTCTTATTCTATTACTTCTTTCGAACAACTTGCAAATGCTTTCATTCAACAATTTCAAAACAATATAAGTCCTAAAGTTACTTTGATTAATTTAATGCATTGTAAACAAGGTGTTAAAGAAAAAGTGACTGATTTCATTGGTAGATATAAGCATTTGTATGCTCAAATTTCTTTTCCAGTGCCTGACAATGATATTCAAAGAATCTTTATTTCTAATTTACAAAAAGATATTCGAGACAAACTTCTGGTTTCTGAGTTTACTTCTTTCCAACAGTTGTGTGCAACTCTTCACAATTATCAACTGACTGTGAGTCAAATGGAACAATCACATCCTATGGCTCCGAGTGATAAGGGTGATAGCAGTCAACAACCATTTGGGAAGTTTAAACCGAACAGAGATTCCATCAAATTCAATGAAAACATCATCAACAACAATGTGAATGCAGCATCAGGTGTGCCTCCTATTTCTAAATTTTTCAAGAAAGAAAGAAAGTATACTCCTTTGAATGAATCATTGCATAGTATTATGAATAAGTTATTGGAACAAAATGTGCTTACTCTTCCTCCTATAAGGCAAATTGATCCTGCAAAGATTACTTCACCTTATTTTGATAACAAAGCTTTTTGTCACTTTCATCGTCAGCCTGGGCATGATACTAAAAAATGTTTTTCTTTAAAGGGTAAAATTCAAGATTTGATTGATAATAATACTATTTATGTTTCTGGAGTGAATGATAAAGGCAATACATCTATAGCTCCTCCTAATCAAAATCTTCAGATTTTCACTGATCCATTACCTTCTCATACCTCTAATGCGATTGAGACTAATGATTCCTCTTTTTCATCTGATGGTCTTGTGTCTATGACTCCGAATGTGATTAACTTTGTAGAGCAGCAAGAAAACCCTAAAGAACCTTCCATCACATTTGATTCCAGTGAAACCATTAGGGCACCTGATGGTCCTTTATACATAGTTGCAAAAGTCAAGAATACACCTTGCCGTGGAGTGCTTATTGATCCTTCGTGCATGGTTAATGTTATTACTGAAGAATTTCTTTTTACTTTGCAATTGAATCAAGTGATATATGACAAAACAGATGTGATTGTGAAACTATTTGATGCATTTTCTTCTCCTGCAATTGGTTCTATTACATTGCCTATTGAGGTCCATAACAAATCCCTTGATGTGAACTTTGCTATTATTCCATCTTCCGAACAATTTCGTGTGAAGCTTGGCTATCCTTGGCTATCTTCCATGAAAGCTATTGCTTCTCCTATTCATAAGTGTTTGAAATTTCCCCATAATGGTGAAGTTGTTACTGTCAATCATAGTCTCTTTAAACCAGCTGAAAGAAATTCTAGCGTTCCTATTGATTATTTTTGGCCTAAACAATTCCAATCTCTTCCTCCGCGAAGTGATCATCTTTTCAAATCTTATCAAAAGTGGAAAACAGATATGATCCTATCTCTAAGTGAACCTAGAACACCCAAACTTGACATTCCTATCATTCTTGAGAAGGAAGTTCTTCCTTTGAAAGATAAAACTAATGTCTTTCCTCAAGAAGATTCCCAACCCGTTCCCATGGATGTGATTATGTCTATGCCTAATAAACCTTCTAAGAGTAGACCTATACCTCCTCGTCATGATGGACTTGGTCTCCTTCCGAAACCAAATATTCCTCCTTTATATGGAGCAGTTCCTCCTCCTTCCTCTTATGGAGAGAAGAGACCTTCCTCTTCTCCTATTGTTCAGCCTAAGAGACCACAACCTAAACACCCAAGTAATAAGGATGAGAACATTCCTCCTCCTCAATCTTCTCAACTTCCTACTAAGAGTAGACGAAATCATTCTGCACGCGAACGCTGATGAAAGCATCGTCTTAGAGCTCAGGCAGCTGCTTCTCAAACTTTGCAATCTCCAAAAACACCTTCAACAAGCATTATTCCATTTTCTCCTTAGCCGACGATTGAGCCAAAATCTCCTAAACATAAGATGCATGATGGTCTTGATCCTGTGCGAGTTAAAGATCCTATTTTTATAAATCTTGATGATGCTATAGATGAAAATGTTATTCATGATGAAAATGTTACTTCTCTTGCTTCTGATAGTGAATATGAACTTGTTGATATTGATAACCATTTATCTAATGAATTTTCTAAAGCACTTATCCTAGCTCCTAGACAAGAACACCGCGGCTTGGGATATGAATATAGCCCTTGTTTGGATCTTGTGATAGCTCCATCTGCTGTGTTGGATGTTCCTCCTCTAGCGTGTTCCCTGCCTTCCCGAAACATTGATCAGCAAGATCGGGGGGTAGATGACGTGCTAGACTAGTTACATTAGCATAGCAGATTCTCTCCTCCTCTCTTGTGTTACTTCTTCTATATGTTATTTTCATTCTTCTATTTGTTGTCCTTAGTGTTGTCTACTTGAGGACGATGCAAAGCATTGAGATCTCTCGATCTCTCTCATGTTGACTCAAAAGACACATGTGTTCCCTTCTTCTAGGTGACCTTCCTTGATTGGGGAATGAAGAACAATTATGCATACATACATATGATATACATGAATTATCATACAGCATACTGACCTCGAGGAAAGCGAAGTCACCTCATGCTTTGTGTTTTGTCTCTATTATCCTTGGGTTTATCTCACACTTGGGGGCTAAATCCTTGTGATAACGTGCTCCTTTCCTTTCTCATTTCTTATATGTATCACTACCTTAAAGCAATCACCCCCGGTGAGGCATGTGCGATCACTTTAACGTAGGGGGGCATACATCCCGTTCATATCTTTTCAAGATACTTGAAAATTTCTTGACAAATTTAGCTTTGCCTTGAAAATTTTTGGTATTTCTCTTACATGACTCATAGTGAGGGAACCTTACTACTGACAGTCATGGTTCTCCCTCGTGATCTTCCCTTTTACTTTGTCAATCGAAGTCGTAAGATCCTTAGTCCACTGGGGGCTTGGTGTATCTTGCCTCCTTGACGTGGTGAAAGTCTTTCAATGTTATTTCCTTGTACTTTACCGGAAGTATGAGCATACATACTCCCGCTAAAGTGGGGGCTAAATGTAGCATCCTAAAATTGTGACACTTGCAATTTTGATTGCATTTCGGTCTTCACGATGGCGACGCAACACGCAACCTGAATGGAGACCCCGAAACTTGCTTATGACACTGAAAACTGCATTTTTCAAGCACCCTGGCCTGAACCTCCTTGCACCCTGCTGTCCCGGGAGGTGGGACCAGAGCGCCCAGCGCCCTGGTCCTTCAGGACCAGGGCGCCCAGTACCCTGGTCCCCCAGGACCATGGCGCCCAGCGCCCTGGTCCCTGGGTCCTATTTTGGGCCCAGTCTCTTTTGGACTTCGGGTCTTTATGTTTGCAAATTGGAAAATTATCTTTCCTGGTCGGCCTAAGGTCGGGAAAATCAGTCTATCAGCCCTAAATGACAAGTATATAAACTACATTGTCCTCTCCCATTTGGGTAAGAAGGTCATATGTGCAAAAGCGTGGAAACTATACTCAAGCATCCAAGCATTCAAGCATTCCTTCAAGCAATTGATCATTTCAAGTCTCCATTCAAGGCTAAGTGGTGCATTCAAGACAAGGATTCAACCATTGAAGAGGAGATCACATACTACATGCTACATACAACATACTACTACAACATTCAACATACCACATCTATACCTTCGCACATAAGGATACAAACATCCTTACAACAAGGTATTAGTACTTGTTTTACATTACAGACATTTACATTTACAGCATTGCTCATTTCTTGGTTAATTCCAAAACCGGGGTTTGACCTAAAGGCAAACCCCTAATCCCTAACCCCCCAATCGTCTTCGCTTTTCTGTGTGTAGGTTGCAGGTACGCGGCTGAAATTGAAGATCTGGAATCCTTGTGCAGAGACGAACAGATCCCCCTTCGTTTCGCGGATTTTTCGGAGGACCGTGGCGCTCGGGCGCCATCGTCCCGACAACTTTCGCTCAAATTTGCAGGACAGCGCCGTATCGACATTTTACTGCTAATTCCAGGTCCGCAGCTTCATACTGTATTCCTATCTCAGTTTATAAGCGAAACTTTCTCACTTTCTATGCATTCCTAGCTTAATTCTTCTATGCACATTCTTTACAAAAGAGGGTAGCCTTGCTGTCATAACCCTTGAAACTCATTTAGCATCCAATCTTGCATTGTGTGGGATTGGATCTTGTGGGGTTCAACCCCTCTTTTGAATGTAAAGTCTCTCCCCTAAGTGAAAACCATCAACCCTAGAGTGAACCTCCCTTCTCTCTCCTTGGAGTTGGAAGAGGGGAGAGAAACTAGGGTTCGATCGCGATTTTCCGCTTTACAACTAGAAATGGATAGATCTGCTAATAATGGCTTTATGACTGCATGTCAACTTTAGACTCAATCCAAGAAAAACTAGAACTAATATGCGATATCTAGATTTATGATCTCTATAATATAACAATCCCATAATTATGTTTCCACGCATCTATACCACAACACAAACATCATGCTAGTGTTTAGCCATAGCAATTGATATCCTAATTATAGAATGTGAAATATGCACATAACTATGAATAAAGATTAAGAAAAACAAAGAAAGATGCTTATTGCAAACATAAATGACTAATGGACAAGAATTGAATTCATTGTAGATAGTTTTGAATATCAAATTCACTTATTTGTGTGCATTTAGTAACTCATGTACTTATGGCCAACCATTTATCTCTTTCATAAATTAAACACATTAATAACATTAAATGGCTGAGTAATTATGTTTTAGTTGAAATTGAAAATAAAATATTTTATTTCAGGACAACTCACACTATTCCCTATCATATTTTAGACTCTCGGTTTTGTTAGTAGTGGTTTGATGTCTTTGGAGCTGATCATTGGATTTCTTTAGTTACATTTGCTAGCCTACTCCCAACTTGTGCCAAAATGGGAGCTTTGGAACAGGGTATGGACATCCATCAAAGCATAAAAGATAGAGGAATTTTGTCAGATGTAGTTGCAACTATACAAAATGGATTTGTTGAGAAGGCTTTAGAAACTTTCAAGCAAATGCAATCGACAGGTGTAAATCCAAATTCCATGACCATTGCTACTATCCTCCCTGCCTGTGCCAAAATGGGAGATTTGGAATAGGGTATGGACATTCATCGAAGCATAAAGGATAGAGAAATTTTGTCAGATGTTGCAGTTGTAACTGCCTTGGTAGACATGTATGCAAAATGTGGAAGCATAGACAAGGCACGTGAACTATTTGATAGAATGTCTGAAAGAAATGTTGTCTCATGGACTGCAACGATTGCTGGATATGCACGACATGGATTTGTCGAAAAGGCTTTAGACACTTTCAAGCAAATGAAATTGGAAGGCATAAAGACAAATTCCACAACCTTTGCCAACATCCTCCCTGCCTGTGCAAAAATGGGAGCTTTGGAACAGGGTATGGACATCCATCAAAGCATAACGGATAGAGGAATTTTGTTAGGTGTTGTACTTGCAAATGCCCTGCTTGACATGAATGCAAAATGTGGAAACATGGACAAGGCTCGTGAATTGTTTGATACGATGTCACAAAGAGATGTGATCTCATGTGAACAATCAACATGTGCGTATACGGGAGGAATGGATTGTTGATACAAAATTGAATGCTCACTCCTCAATCACAGTTCTATGGTTTTACGAGATTAAACTAGGACAATTAACCACCACATGTATATTTTTTGCAACATGAAATTAAAAACTAGGGCAATTTGAATCTACCTCCTGCGTGGGATTTCCTTCGACGTGGGTTTGATGTTCTTGGGGGTTGAAGTTGCCATGGACGCCTACATGGGATTGCAATTCACAAATCAATTCCCCGCCTCTTTTTTTATTTTGTAATGGCCGCTGTTGTTGGAATTACGACGAACTCGAACACTTTTTTGAAAAAAAGAAAATTCTCATTGCTAATGCCTTCTTCGTCGAAACCAAATGGGTAATTTCCGTCGGAACTACGATGAATGCTGGCATTTTTTCAAAAAAAATCAAACTTGGCCACAATATACCTTCTCCATCGGAAACCTCAGTCGAAAATCTAGTCCAAATGTATTAGTGATTCCTTATATTTCCCTCCTATTATCGTCTTTCTAGTCACTCATATATCCACTCAATCAATTTATCTCCTATCTAATAAATTCTCCCATTCTTCCATATTTTTACCACAAAATAGGTAATTGACAATTTGTCATTTGTAGTTATCTACAAACTTCTTGCATTCATCTTAGGTGGAATGTTGTTTAACAATTTTGTATCATCTTCAATATTCATTGTTTTGCATCTACCATCATTGTAGGAAAATCTACTTTGAGGGGTGTTGCATGGTCTCTCTTATTCTAGCTTATGGGTGAACCTTTTATTCACATGGAGTTTTATCCTTCCCATGCATTTGGAGAGAATCCTATGTTTTTTTTAAGAGGTTTGTTTTATAAATTTTTTCTCCTTTTATTTTTTTTGAGAGATTTATTTATACATGGGTACCCAACATGGCCTCGTAGCTAGGATCCATCTTTACAACATTATACCTTTGCATCTTGAAATTCTCCTTGAGTTGCATTTAAGGGGTGTTTTACTATGAATGGGTATATTACCTAACCAATTTACCTCTTAGTCCTGTTTATTCTAGTATACTTAGGCATTATCATTGTATTTCAAGTCAAATATTGAGGGACGTGTCATGATATTATGTTGTACTATGTCACATTTTAACCTATATAACCAAGGTATTCTCATTATAGTCTTAATAGGAATCATATTCATGTACACATATTGTGTATTTATATTCTTTGATAAAATGGAATTATTCTCTCATGTCACGTCTCTTTCATGATTTCATTGAAACTCTTAGATCTTAGGTGGACACCTCAATAGACAAATATTGCATGACATAGAATTTGTTATGCAAACTCTTACAAGTGTCATCATAATTTCTTGACATTTCTTCCAACTTTTATCAAAATTTTCTAATCAATTGGTGGGGCTTGAGTAATGTGAAAAGTGGGAAGCTAGTTGTCTTTTTCTTGTTGCATAACAATCTTCATCGATATTCTTCATCATTAAGTATTCTCCTTGCAGGTACATGCACATGGAAAAAAAATATAGGTAGTGGATATCTAAAGACATAAAATTGAAAATTACTTGTATATGTTTGACCCAAGTTCACTTGTAGTCATTCATGTTACAAAGTACAATCATTCAAGCAATTTGTTTGTCTTAGATCTAGTTTGAAAACTAGGCAATAAGTACTTGTTGTAGTGTCTTTATCCTCCTCTATGACTTAAAATTTTGGATATACACTTTTATTAATAAATTAACATTTTTTAGCCAATTAGATAAATGTTTGAAAACTTAGGCCATATGCCAAGATAATTTGATTATCATTTTTGATACTTTCCAATAGTTTATAAATATATTTTAAATGAGAATCTAAGCCAATTGATACTATTACTTGGCTTCTTTTGAGAGATTCAATAATTATCTCTCTAGGAGCATTCACTTAAAAATTTATACTAGAAGCCAAATAGTGGAAAATTTTAGGAATTTCTGATAACTCAATGATGAACGAATAGTACCAAACCGGTACTGAGAGGGGGGGGGGGGGTGAATCAGTACAGACAAAATATAGACCTAAACCAGTTCAGCAGCAATCACTCCAAATGACTGGCAAACAATGACACTGGTTTGAAACAGAGTGCAACCAGTAAAACTCAGAACAACTAAAACAATCATAAACCGGTTACTCACTGAGCTTTCCACTCAACTCAGAACTACACTACCATTTCACCCTTATGTATGAACAGGTAATCTAACATCGTATCTTTACAATAGCTAGTTCAACATGTTTTATTGAAAGGCATAAAACACAGAACCATCATATGCTTAACAAGTAATAACAAAGCATCACAAGATAGAAGCATCACACATGACACACATATTTTTCACGTGGAAACCCAACTGGAAAAAACCACAGTGGGGATGAATACCCACAAGCTTGTTGTTGAACTCTTTGGAAGTCTGCTCTGTTAGAAGCCTTGTCCGGTTAAAGACATTACAAAAGGTTCTGCTAGGAACCGATCCTGTTAGAGATCACTCGGTTAAGGGATGGCTACTATATCCAGTTAAGGGTTAAACCCTATTAAGGGTACCTTGTTAGAGGATTCAAGAACTCAATAGCTAAAGGATTTTCAGAGCTCTCTAGCTTTCTAGATCTCGATAACTTTGAGTTACCCTGTTAAGGGATTTACAACAAGTTGGTTAAGGCTACCCTGTTAGGGGATTTTCCAACTATTGAGGTGGTTAGAGATCAACAGGTATTACAATTATCTGGTAACAACACTCAATGCCAATGCAGATTCACTTAAGCTCCTCTTCACCTTCTGCACTTACACTCTGCAGGTATCACTTCTCTCCCCTGGTCTGGCAAGGATCTCGTATCCCTTCTCTTGGACACTCACGCACAGCTTTTGCCAACAACCTCTGAAAGAATCACAACATCGACCTTATAGGACAACAAACAGGTCGGTAGCATAAACCCTAAACCCTAGACCTGTTAGGTTAAGGAATTCAAACAGTTCAATCCAGATCGTTGATCATACTATATTAAATGCAGTGGATCTTGAATAAATCTCAAGACATTCTCCATCGTTCATTATCCACCGATTTCATGGCGGCTGATAATCCATCACGCGTTTTCACCGTTTACAAACTTCGCACATTCCCGAGGTAGATAGGGATAGTCTTCTTCATGCAAGATCCCTCACGCGTGCAAGGCTGACGTGGCAACATGATCTGTTCTTTGATATACTGCTTACTCATTACACAAAGATCACCGGTTGAGCCATATAGGCTTGAAGCACTTCAACTGAAAACCCTGAAGTTGAGACTACCAACCGGTAGTCATACAATGCTTCCATGTGCCAGTTCCCATTACCATATGTCGGTTCATCTTGAATAAGCACACCACTTCACTTTGGCACAAATGTCGATTCTTAGTGTTATACCGGTTCTCACATATGCAGGTTCATACCTCTTTAACATATTGACATCAATGACAACATACAATGTCATTATGTCCACATACCAGTTCACATAATGCCAACAATCTCCCCCTTTGGCATTGATGGCAATATACAAAGATATATCTCTTCTTCACATTTTCTCCCCCTTTGACAACAATGCCAAAGTGGAGGCACAAGCTTCTTGGTTCCATTATGCTGCTCCCCCCGAGGAGTAGCATCCTTCAACACATCAATCCTGAAGAAAGATTTGACTATGCAATACATGACTGATGTGGAGAATATACCTTTAGTTCACCTCTTGAAGGGGAAGTACCCCTAATTCACCTCTTAAGTGTGTAAATGTAGTCTTTGGAAGAGGCTTGGTGAATATGTCTGCTAACTACTCCTTACTGGACACATGCTCCAGTGCAATCTCTTTGTTCTGAACCTTTTCCCTTAAGAAATGATACTTAAGCTCAAAGTGCTTGGTTCTAGAATGTAAAACCGGGTTCTTTGAAATATTGATAGCACTTGTGTTATCACATAATATACTTACCGGTTCAGGTACAGGGATTTTGAAGCCTTTCAGTACATGCTTCATCCAAATTGTATGAGTGCAGTTCATGAAAGCTGCAACATACTCTGCTTCCGCTGTAGACTGAGAGATGCAACTCTGTTTTTTACTCATCCATGAGACCAATCTACCACCAAGGAAGAATGCACCACCAGTTGTGCTCTTCTGGTCATCTACATTACCAGTCCAATCAGCATCTGTAAACACTTTCAAGTTGAAGTCCTTGCTATATGGATACCACAATCCATAGTCAACAGTTCCCTTTAGATACCGAAGAATCCGCTTGACTGCAACCAAGTGGGATTCTCTTGGACTTTTCTGGAACCTTGCAGTAATGCCAACTGCATGTGCAATATCTGGTCTGCTATGTATTACATAATGCAACTTACTAATCATTGATCGGTATTCCTTCTCATCAACCAATTCAGAGTCATCCTCTTTGGATAGTTTACAACCGGCCACCATCGGTGTACCGACTAGTTTGCTATCTTCCATGCCAAAGGTCTTCAACACCTCTTTGACATATTTGGACTAAGTGATAAAGATTCCATCCTTCATCTGTTGAATTTGTAGTCCAATGAAGAACTTAATCTCCCATATGAGTGACATCTCAAACTCTTCCTTCATTTCATCAACAAACTCATGACTCATCTTGTCATCACCACCAAAGATAATGTCATGAACAAATACCTCACAGATCAGGATCTGATCTCCTTCAGACTTCAAGTAGATATTGCTATCTTCACTTGTTCTCTCAAATCCAATCTTCACAAGATGGGAATGTAGGCGCTCATACCATGCCCTAGGTGCTTGCTTTAGACCATATAAGGCTTTATATAGCCTACATACCATGTCACTATCTTCAGATAGGGCAAACCCATCTGGTTGCTCAATATACACCTCCTCTTCAAGTACACCATTTAGGAACGTGGATTTTACATCCATTTGATATACTTTGAAGCCTTTAAAAGCTGCATATGCAAGAAGCATACAAACTCCTTCCAATCTGACTACAGGAGCAAAGGTTTCTCCATAGTCTTCTCCTTCTTCTTGAGCATTTCCTTTGCACACCAATCTGGCTTTATTCCTAATCACTGTGCCATCCTCATTCAGCTTGTTTCTGAACACCCATTTGGTGCCAATGACATTTTTATGCTTTGGTTTGGGTACCAAGGACCATGTACCATTTTTCTCTATCTGGTCAAGTTCCTTTTCCATTGCCTTGATCCAGTCTTCATCTTTATGAGCCTCTTTGAATGATTTAGGCTCAAATTCAGAGATCATACATGAGTTTTCTCTTATCTTTCTTCTTGTAAGGATTCCTACATCCTTATCTCTTATGATCTGCTTAGGATCATGATTCAGCTTGACATACCGAGGAATGGTCTTGGCTGGTTCTTCTTACTTTTCCTCTTCATCCTCATCTTCATCAGTATCAGCATTCACCGGTTCAGGAACACTCTTACTGGTACTTGGTTGACTAACAATTGGTTCCCAGAAGGTTGCAACTGGTTCATTTACAGCTTGCTCACTACCGGTTTCCTTAGTTTTCTCAGAGGATTCATCAACTCTTACATTGATACTTTCCATAATTCTCTGAGTCCTATTGTTGTAACACTTGAGAGCTTTATTCTTGGTGGAATATCCTAGGAATATTCCCTCATCGCATTTAGCTTCAAATTTGCCTTGATGTTCACTCCTCTTGACGTAACATTTGCTACCAAATACCCTAAAGTAGCTAACCATAGGTGTCTTACCGGTCCAATACTCATAAGGAGTTTTGTCCTTACCTTTCTTGATGAGTACCCAGTTCATTGTGTAGACTGCAGTGCTCACCGCTTCTCTCCAAAAGGTGTGAGCTACCTTTCCTTGAATCAACATGGTTCTAGCTGCTTCAACCACAGTCTGGTTATTCCTCTCTACCAGGCCATTCTACTATGGAGTCTGGGGGGCAGACAGTTGCCTCTTGATGCCAAATTCTTCACAATACTTGTTGAATTCATCGAAAGTGAATTCCCCTCCTTGATTAGTTCTGAGACACTTGATCCTTTTACTGCTTTCCTTATCCACTAATGCTTTGAAAGCTTTGAACTTGACAAAGGCTTCGGACTTGTCTTTCAAGAATGTGAGCCACATCATTCTTTAGCAGTCATCAGTGAGAATCATGAAGTACCTATCACCCTGCACACTTCTAGTTTTCATAGGACCACACAAATCAAAATGCACAAGATCAAGCAAGTTGTCAGCAGTGAAAGATTTACCTTTAAAGGTTGAGGAAGATATTTTCCCCAATTGACACTCTCCGCACAAGGTATTATCCGGTTTGTTTAGCACCGACAACCCTCTAACTGCCTTGATCTTACTAGCCTTCACAATGTTATCAAAGTTTACATGGTAGAGTCTCCTATGCCATATCCAACTATCATGAAACTTAGCCATAAGACATGTACTTATATTTGCATTCAAATGAAATAGGTTACCTTTGGTCTGCATGCCGGTGGCCACCAATTCACCATCTTTTCCTTTGATTCTGCAAACTCCATTCTTGAATTCCAGAGTGAGGCCACTGTCATTTAGCTAGGCAACACTTAGAAGGTTGTGTCTGAGACCATCAACCTAGTACACATTGTCAGCACTGCTCTTTCCATTCAGAGAGATGGACCCTCCGCCTTTGACCATTCATGGTGCATCATTTCCAAAGAGAACCACACCTCCATCATACTCCTCCAAGGATAGGAACTTGCTCCGTTCACCAGTCATATGGTGAGAACAACCATTGTCAATGATCCACTCATTGGAATTATCAAACCGGGAGACAAGAGCCTTCTTGTCTGACACATCTTCTTTGACAACAACAAACACAATATCTTCATTTTCTTCATCCTCTGATTCTTCATCTGTGACGCCTTCATCAACCGCCACAAAACAGTTTCTCCGGTTTTCTCCTTTGAATTTCCTGAACCTTTCTGGTTTGTCCTTGTTATCGCCATTAGGACAGTTTATAGCAATATGTCCTATCTGGTTACAGGAAAAGCATTTCAAAGGTAGCTTACCTTTGTAGTTACCGGTTCCTTTAGGAAGCTTCCTGGCAAGGAGAGCTTCAAATGCCATCAGAATCGCCTCATCATCCATTTCTCTGCTGTATCTAGGTTCACCACTAGTGCTAGCTTCTTTTCCTTTTCTGGATGGTATAGCAGAGGCTTGAAAAGCTGATTCAGTCTTTTGAACACTGCCATCAAAACTATTTAGCTCACAGGCTGTCAACTTGGCTATGATGGAGTCCAAGGATACCTTAGTCTTGTCTATTGATCTCAGCTCCTGAATAACAGCAACCGTTATTGCATAAACTAACAATAGGGATCTTAGGACTTTGCTTACCACAGTGGAATCTTCTATTTTACCACCTGCACTCTTGATTTCTCCAACAACTATTTTGATTCTTATTCCATATTGCTGAATGGTCTCACCTTCAACTATCCGCATATCTTCAAACTTCCCTCTCAGGCTTTCTTCCTTAGCCTGTTTTACATGTTCATCACCACTATAGATATTTTCAAGAGCATCCCATACCTCTTTGGGATTTACCTTTTCCTGAACATCAATAAACTCAATGTCAGATAGACTACTAATAAGGGCTTCCATGACTTGCCCATTTTCTTGTATCTCTCTCTTTTGGTCATCGATGAGAGTAGCGGTACAGACAACATAGACATTCTCAACATAAATCCAGTGTTGAGCACCCATGCTTCTGATGAATATCTTCATCCTATCTTTCTATATACCAAAATTTTCCCTGTTAAACTTTGGACCTTCCCTCTTCATCATTTGATTGGGATCTTTACCTCAAGCGGTTAAGCATACAACACAGAGGACCTAGAGTGCTCTCATACCAATTGGTAACTCAATGATGAATGAATAGTACCAAACCAGTACTGAGAGGGGGGGGGGTGAATTAGTACAGACAAAATACAAACTTAAACCGGTTCAGCAGCAATCACTCCAAATGACTGGTAAATAGTGACACCGGTAAAACTCAGAACAACTAAAACAATCATAAACCGGTTACTCACTGAGCTTTCCACTTAACTCAGAACTACACTAGCATTTCACCCTTATGTGTGAACAGGTAATCTAACATCATATCTTTACAACAGCTAGTTCAACATGTTTTATTGACAGACATAAAACACAGAACCATCATATGCTTAACAGGTAATAACAAAGCATCACAAGATAAAAGCATCACACATGACACACATATTTTTCATGTGGAAACCCAACTGGAAAAAACCACAGTGGGGATGAATACCCACAAGCTTGTTGTTGAACTCTTTGGAAGTCTGCTCTGTTAGAAGCCTTGTCCGGTTAAAGACATTACAAAAGGTTCTGCTAGGAACCGATCCTGTTAGAGATCACCCGGTTAAGGGATGGCTACTATATCCAGTTAAGGGTTAAACCCTATTAAGGGTACCTTGTTAGAGGATTCAAGAACTCAATAGCTAAAGGATTTTCAGAGCTCTCTAGCTTTCTAGATCTCGATAACTTTGAGTTACCCTGTTAAGGGATTTACAACAAGTTGGTTAAGGCTACCCTGTTAGGGGATTTTCCAACTATTGAGGTGGTTAGAGATCAATAGGTATTACAATGATCTGGTAACAACACTCAGTGCCAATGCAGATCCGCTTAAGCTCCTCTTCACCTTCTGCACTTACACTCTGCAGGTATCACTTCTCTCCTCTGGTCTGGCAAGGATCTCGTATCCCTTCTCTTGGATACTCACACACAACTTTTGCCAACAACCTCTGAAAGAATCACAACATCGACCTTATAGGACAACAGACAGGTCGGTAAATAAACCCTAAACCCTAGACCTATTAGGTTAAGGAATTCAAACAGTTCAATCCAGATTGTTGATCATACTGTATTAAATGCAACGGATCTTGAATAAATCTCAAGACATTCTCCATCGTTCATTATCCACCGATTTCATGGCGGCTGATAATCCATCACGCATTTTCACCGTTTACAAACTTCGCACATTCCTGAGGTAGATAGGGATAGTCTTCTTCATGCAAGATCCTTCACGCGTGCAAGGTTGACATGGGAACATGATTTGTTCTTTGATATACTGCTTACTCATTACACAAAGATCATCGGTTGAGCCATACAGGCTTGCAACACTTCAACCGGAAACCCTGAAGTTGAGACTACCAACCGGTAGTCATACAACGCTTCCATGTGCCAGTTCCCATAACCATATGCCGATTCATCTTGAACAAGCACACCACTTCACTTTGGCACAAATGCCGGTTCTCACATATGCCGGTTCTTACCTCTTCAACATATTGACATCAATGACAACATACAATGTCATTATGTCCACATACCAGTTCACATAATGCCAACAATTTCAACTTGTGTCACCTTAATGAGGATCCAATGCTTTAGCTACTTGATCTCAACTACTTAGAGATATAATTTTTTTTTTTAGTAAACTTGGTTAAATCTTAAAATCTATAATAAAGGCAAAAGCTCGAAATTCAACAATAAACAGTTCACTGATATAGAAGAGGGCTTAACCACCCACAATAGAAAATGACAATTAGGCTTTGACCAGGTATGAGAATTTCAGTCCTAGAATAACATAACCACTATATATATATATATATATATATATATATATATATATATATATATATATATATATATATATATATATATATATATATATATATATATATATTCCCATCAACCCAACAAACAAAAAACATCTCCCATACAAATTTAAAGAGAAAGCAAAATAATTACAACCATCTCCCCTCTATAATATATCCAAGTGCTACAATTTTAGTAAATAGACAAATAAAAATAACAAGGCTTTGGGGAGCTATTATTTACCACATTAAATTTGTTAAAACATTATTTTATTAGATAAACCAACCTCAATGATGTCCTCAAAATACTTTAAATCACAACACTAAAAAAGTAATAAAAATAAGATCACAAGACATATATAGCTTCAAACTCTTGGCTACCTCCATTGCTTGTTGGAGGACAACTTGATGACACTTCAAAGCATGGAAATGATTTATTAAATAGTTGAAGTAGACTTCAACCCATTTTCAACATCCTCGAGTCTTTCTAGAGCAAATAAGACCCAACAATAATTGAGAATATTGAAGCACGACTTAAACTCTAGGTAGTACCAAATATGTTCCTCATACCACACATTTGCTTAGAATCTGAAAATATAATATTTCATCACCAAATGAATGACCACACATAAGTCCTCATACATCTCTTTGTCAATCTCCCAAATACATAGGATGTGTATACTCAAGTTTATGTTAGTAGTAAAATCATTTATTAAAACCCTTTCCTCACTATGCATTTGTTTGTTCTTTTGCCTTCTTTTCACTCTCTCCGTTGATGCCAACATTGAAGTCACCTAAGCAAATTAAATTTATTTGATTTAGTTTGTAAATTTAATTTATTTGATTTAAAATATTAAGTTGTTAAATTATATTATTTAATTAATTTGATTTGTTTAAATTTAAGTTATCATAACAAGTATATTAATAATTTGATTTAGTTTAATTTAAGGTATAAAAAGTTATACTTATTATGATATTTTACAATTTAATTTGGTAGAATATTCAATTAGGTTTAGGATTAGGATTTAATCTAGTTTGAGGTTAGCATTCAATATTTGAAATATGATTTAATTTATTTTAGTGTTAGTTTTAGGATTAATAATTTGTTTAAGGGTTAGAATTACATTTGGTTTAGAGTTAGAGTAAGGATTCATTTTGGTTTAAGGTTAGGGTTATGGTTTCACATGGTTTAAGGTTGTGATTAGGGTTAAGGTTCAATTTGTTTAGTGTTGGTGTTTAATTTGGTTTAATGTTCAATTAGGATTATGGTTCAAATTGAGTTTTTTTTCAATATTAAGATTATGGTTTGATATAGAGCTATGAATAAGGTTTAAATTGAAATATTAATCCTAACTTAATAAATATTGGGGTTGAATCTAGACGTAACAAAAATATTTATTATATTACTATTACAAAATAAAATAATTATTCAATAAAAGGTATTAATAAAATATTTTAAATAAAAAATAAAATAATTAATTATTCACTTGTAATTTAAAGATAACATAACTATTTAATAAATAAAAAATAAAAAATAAAAAAAATATTTCTTGTCATGAATATGATAAATGTAATAACTAATACAATAATTTAAATAAAAAAATTAAAAAAATGTTTGAGAAAGATTAATTTTTTTTCAACATATTTCCATTTAATTAAAGCTATTATAGAAATCAAATCCAAAAAAACATATATCTATATTTAAAATACTATTACATAATTTTAAGTTTGAGAAAAGACAACTATAACATATCTCTATAATCTATTCTATTCAATGTTGAGATTCTTTCTTGAGAAGATGGAGAATTTACAAAGCTAAAAGATTGCTAAATTTAACTCTAACAAACAAATATTAATATTTTAACTATGCATATGTTGATATATTTAAAAATAGTTATTGAAATGTATTTTATTGTCACTTTCTAATATACATATTAAAATAATAAAATAAAATAATAGTGTATGTTTTTTTAAATCTTTCTAAATTGATTATACTTTGTATAAAGTGTATGTATGCAGTAACAAAACAAAATCAATAAACTAAGTGATATAGTAAATAAAGAATTAATAAAAACAAAATCAATGATATAATATTATTTTAATGATCTAAATATTTTCTTAAAAACTCATAGAAAGTGGATTCGTGAAATCCAGTAATAAGATGCAAATTATTTGAGCCAATTAGGGGAAGAGCACCAATAGATAACATAGTTCCAATAACCGTCACTTTATTGTCATGTTGACCCCCCAATAGCCGTCATAGTGAAAACACTAATAATAAATTTGTTTTGTACCAATAGCCGATCATTTTTTGTAATTATTTGGCCTATTTGTGCACAACTATTGGAACATTTGTCCCATTTGTGCACCGTTATTGGAACATTTGTGCACCACTATTGGGACATTTGTCAACAAGTACTAGCGATTTTGAGTTGAAGGTTACTGGAACATCTTTAGTTAGGTATTAGGCAACACTTTGAAATGGGTACTTTTTGACCTTTGTGCGCATAACTGATTTCACAACGTGCATCGTTTCTACCAAAAAAATCAAAATCTGATGTACCGTTTAAGATCTGTGGGTGCGCAAAGTTAGCTATGACGACTACGGGGGCTCTTCCCCTAGATTGAAGAAAAACAATTTCTGTAATTTGAAAACTTAAACATCAAATACTAATAAAGAAAAAGAACTACAAATTGTTAATAATTTTTTTGGTTTATTCAAGTGAAGAGATAGGCTAGAAAATTTAAAACCTCACAAATATATCATTCGTTTTCAAAATATTCCCGGGAGTTCAAACATAAGGTTATCGAACAGACTCTGCGACTGCGGAGGGTTTTGGAAGGGTTTATCATCTCTTCACAAATGACTGCCTTGGCACTCGTACGTCGCAGGTTTAAACCCCCTCTACGCGTCTCCCTTCACGAATATCGACGCACATTCTCCAGCTTAGGCGAAGCAGAAGAAGAAAATTCTCCAAAGCAGAAGCTTCACATTCCATGCGATTTCGAAGTGGACATGTCACACCCATCCTACATCATATGGGGGTCAAACACAAGTGTGGGAAAAACTCTAGTTTCCACAGGCCTGGCCACCTCACTCCTCAACAGCTCACAGAACCTTGTATACATTAAGCCAGTACAGACAGGCTTTCCTCAAGATTCCGACTCCAGATACGTTTACCGCAAGGTCACGGAAATTTTCAGGCAAAGAAAACCCTTGAACAATATTTATGCTTCTTATTATGTAGACAAAACTTCTCCCCGGGCGTGGGAGCTCCTTCCGGGCTCCAAAGGGCGCAGCGCAGAGGCATCAAGCTACCACGGGCTTCAGGGCATGAAGAATGTGGGTGCTTACGAGGGCCAGGCATTGGAGGGGTCGAAGAAGCGTTTGGAGGCTTTAAATTTGGTCTGTAAAACGATTTATGGCTGGCACGAGGCTGTTTCTCCACATTTAGCTGCCTCTGGGGAACGATGCGTGGTGGAGGATTGCGAGATCTTGGAGAATTTGCAGAATTGTCTGAGGCAATTTAGCTTTGATGAGAATAATGAAAATAGATGGAGTATTATTGAGACTGCAGGGGGCGTGGCCAGCCCCGGACCATCTGGAACTCTTCAGTGTGATCTTTACAGGCATGGATTTTTTTTGTTTTACATTGTTTTTTGACAGTCGTTTGAGTTTAGACTTGCTTTTGCCAAGAATACTCTAATGACTGCCTGGGCACATTGTCTCAAAGTAGACTAGTTTAATTGGACAATATAAATTTGGTTGAGTTCTATCCTGCTAGTAAGGATGTGGATGGTATTATCTGAATGCAAAGTGATTAATTGGACAATATAAAATTTCGGTTGAAAACTATCTACTAAGAGTGGGATGCACGTGAAAGAGGGTATTCAGGGGTCATATTATCAGCTACATTGATTTGTTTTAACAATCTTAAGCTGCTAATCCATCTAAGCGATCCAAGATATGGAGGGTTATGATCAATTCCTTACAAGTGACGGAAAGAAAAGTTTATTCTGGCCAGTCCATTTGGTCGTGTGAGTCAAGCATGTTGGTTTACAAATGTTAGATATTGATATTTCTGATCATCTCATTACTGCTATCATGCGGTTCTGTGAGACAATTGTGGGATGAGCCTAACTTTGTCATGAGTACCATTGGAGTCACATAGGGTTACTCTCTTTCTCCAAACTTTTTTGGTATCTAGATTAATTAGCTTGAGGATTTTCTTTGACATCATATTCATGTGGATGATGGTTGTCGACTTCCCCATGACGTGATTGCTATATTACCTTTTTTTGGATGGTGTGATCCTTCTCTCTCACTAGTTCGATAGCCTGTAGAGACAACCATTTGTAAAACTAAGGTCATGGTTTTAAACACTACCAAGGATGCTTTTTCCAAGTTCCATTTGTTCTATGAAGGGTGCCATCTAGAGATCACCACGCCTTGTGCCTATCTAAGAGTTTTGTTTATTGGTCCTCTTTTCTTTTGCTGTTTTGTCTCTCAATCTTGTCCGTGTCCTTGAGCATCAATGCTTCTAGGTGCATTTCTAGGTCACCCCTTTGAAGATGTGTGTCTTCAATGTAAAGATTAAGCCCGCAAGGATGGATATTTTTGAGGTTTGGGGCCATAGCTTGGTATCTCGTGGTTAGGCATTGGTTGAGAGGCTTCAAATCATTATACTTTAACATATGATTTGGTGCAAATGAATAGTTAATATGTTGTTCGTGCTAAATTTGTCGTCTAACACCTTCCTCTTGAGAGTATTGTAGACTACTTGTTATATACACAAGCTTAGATGCATGGGCAATTATGATTTGTCGTATGGGAGATATCTATTTTTCAACATTTTGTTCCAAGGAGATTGCCTTTTTTGGTTCCTCTAGACATTGGTGTTGCTAGTTCTTCAATGTTTGTTTGCTCTTCTAATCTATCAACATTTCTTTGCACAAGCTTCGTCTTTTCACATACTTTTTATGTGCTCCTAATCACCTTCTTATAGGGAAAAAGGTGCTCAAATCCGTTAGAGAGGACATTTATCACTGGTGCATCTAGGTTAATTAGACCTTCTCTTTGAACTCTCTCAACCCCAAAGTAGCTTTCTATGTTGAGCACTTCATGCAATTCATTGACGAGACCATTGTTTGACCCAACTATTTTCAACATCACTGGTCTCATGGTTTGAGGATCCCCTACTCTCATCTAGTTTGGTTGAGATAAACCACCATACTTTATTTGCTGTCTTTTTTCTTTGCAGGAGTTTGAGTTTGAGGAGCTTTTATTTTTCGGTGTCTATTCTACCATGAAATCCATGGGAGGCACCATTGTCTATAGAGAGATTTTGGTGGTTCTCTATCCTCTTTCTTCTGCTACGTTGATTAAAGATGTTTGGTTACGTTTCTTTGTGAGGTCACCACTTTTAGGCATAGATATCTCCATGTTTGTCTAAGATCTACTAGATTGATTACTTCATTCAATTTATCATAGATGTTGGAGGTGTTAAGTTGCCATTGGATTCTATTGATTCACATGCAAATTAAGACAGATTGGTGAAACATTGCTCATCCCTATGATCTACTACGACTAAGACTCCTTGGCAACCCAACTCTCATTCTAATATATCCAAAAGGATTCATACATCAGGTTCATATGAAACCACATCATTTTTGGGATTTGTGAGCAGAAAAGAAGCTGAAATTTATGTCATACTCTCTAAAATCATGCAAAGTTAAAACGAAAAAAGAATTGCAGATTTTGTTTTCAAACAAGATTTTCAAACTCACGTGGGAATTTTTTTCTTCAAAATTGCAGAATATTTCTTTCAAATCACATGCCTTGTTTTTGGGAGAATTGCACAGGGGTTTTTGTTAAAATCATGAGTGATTTTTTTCTAAGAATTACGACCCATCCTTTCTTGAAATTGTGGATTTTTGGCTCAAACTTGTGGAATTCTCTTAGAAAGTGGCAAGGATTATTTTTGACAAGGGTGTGGATTTTTTTGAGATTTCTGAGGTCTAGCGAGTGTCATTGTCTATTGCTGGGCAATGGGTTTTGTAGGTTTTATCTAGCAGCTAGCACACATTTGCCCTTTGTTTTTGGGTAGATTTGCAAAAAATGCAATCATTCAATTGATTGTTTTTTAATTAATTTGCATTTTTTTTGCTGCTATGGCATGTATTTTTTGTCGCAAATTGACATGTTATAGTCAAGGACTTCGCTGAAATTTTGTCTTACTTTAAAATTGTAGGTTGAAGGAGGGAAGAACAATATAAATGGCCTTGTTACCCGACATCATGTTGGAAGGTAGCCAAAGATTCTCCAGTAAAAATTATAATACTTGGAAGCAACGTATGTTAACTATTTTCAAGCATAGATGCCTCACAAATATTGCCCTTGGTAAATATTCTTATCCAGCCACTTTGATTAAAAACTAGGATAAATTTGATGAGTTTGATACAGAAGTAGTCATGTTGATCAAGTTATATGTGGCAAATGAAATGCTTCTTGAAGTCCAGTTAGGGATGACTGCAACTGAAATTTGGAAGCATTTACAAGATTCGCATGAGATTTTAAACAAGAGTAGATCCTTCTTCCTAAAGCATATTGATCATGATTGATGAAAAAAATTCATTGGAGGGGCATTTACTTAAGATCAAGGACATTAGAGATTAGTTGTCAACCATTGATCTAAAAATGGAAGAAGAGGACATGGTGGTAATCATGTTGAAAAGCTTATCATTTGCTCATGAACATTTTATTGAGACCTTGAATATCACCTCTATGAATGTTGACTTGAAGTTTGAAGAGTTGTTCAATAAGTTCTTACAGTAGGATAGATGGAAGAAATAGTTTTGTAGCAGCAGTGTGACAAAGGGTGTAGAACAGTCTTTGTTAGAGAAAAAAAGTGCAAAGGAAAATGGTCACAGAAGAAAGGCAAATTGACAATGAGGATGCAAGTAGGAATCTGAAGAACATTACATATCATTATTGTGGTCAGATGGGTCATATGGTTTAAGAAACCCTAGACAAAATTTCTGATTGCTACTATAAGAAAACCTAACAGAATTTTCTTTAGTTAATATAGATTTACCAACACAAATATCTTCAGATTAAGCACTAAATCCTTTGGAATTTAATACAGCAGAAAATATCTGAAAGAATGTCAAATGAATAGCCTTCGCTAGAGGCATTCAATCTGAATATCACATGGAACAGTTCTAGGTATGGCAAATGGCATAATTCACTGGATAATATTGGCTTGTCTTATATTGCTGCCATACCTGGATCTGGGTAAGTTGACTGATACTTGAGCAAATAAATTCCGTAGTGACTAGTTGAGGGATCAACTATGTGGTGGCCTGATCTAGGCTGCTATAGAAAATCAAACATTGCTATCTGCTGCGATTTGTTTGAGGGCTGTCCAATTGTGTTCAATCAATTCTTCTGGCCTTATTTCTCTTGAGGTCAAGTAGTAATGGATCGATTGCAGGTTTGGGTGTGGGAATCACTACCTTTGCCCTTGAATTGATGACCTTCAAACCATGGAAGTTGTCAATGTTGCTATTCATTCAGCCAACCAAGTTGTCAATACGAGTTGCCATTCCATTTAGCTCACACAAGTTTGAATCGTGCTGTTATTTGGTCTATATCTGGTTGTTCCTGCAGATTGCTTCCCTCTTGGGCCCACGCCACCTTCAAAATCTTGTCCTCTGCCTCTCCTCTAGGTTTGTCAGCAATGAAAATCTGAGGGTTACTATTGATAATTTCCAGGTGGTGGAATTGGTGGCTTGTGGTCAAGGTTAGGGTTTTCGTCCTATCTATAGAAAGAAGCTAGGGTTTGCATCCAACTTGCACCCCTTGAGAAAATTTTCAAAAATGATGCCAATTTCTCTTTGTCTTCACATAGCCAGCAGAACTAACTTTATACCTATTTGTTTTAACACTAGATTCGGAAGTTGGTGCCAAATTATGAGTGTCTAGGTCGGCCATAGAATTATTATTATTTTAAAATTAATATTACATTACTAATAATTTTATTATTAATATATATTTATTATTGCGTTAGTGTTTAATAACACTTTTGGTGCTGAAAGTCGGCCTTAGGAGGTTAGGGACATTACATATGGAGAAGCATTGCAGGAAAAAGGCTGGTTGTGTTGAAGTATGTAGCATCGACAACTTCTTCCTGTTCGTATGCTCAGAATATGTGTGTTCGTGCTGGCATGTTGTAGGGAACCTTCCTAGTTCTGCCCTCAAATTGTTGATTAAGGACTTCAAGAATATTGTCAAAAATTCTGATGTAAACTTTTAAATTACTGGTCTGTGGTTTCAGTCTGGTATATTGGCTTGAAGATTATGATAAAATGTTCCAAAGACTTATAAATCAATGCTACAATGACTAAACTATAATCTAAATGCAAGAATGACTCATCTTGAACTTTTACAATGCACATATACGACTTCTATATGCAAACTAATCACCCACAGCCAAGTGACATTTCGTCAAACAATTGGCATGCAAACTAGAGTATGGAAATGAGAGCTACAGCCATAAGCATTTTATTGAACATTTGCCATGCAATTCCTATTATGAAATGTTGACTTTCAGCTAGGGACATTAAGACAAACAGTTATCTTGCAAACTGAAATAAATACTACAAATATATCATATGCAACTCCTTTTTATTGATGTCCCAGTTACCACAAATATGAAAGGGCCAAGACTCTTGGCTTACAGCTGAATATGATATGAAACAAAATACCCAGGTCTGAGTACAATGGCAGCATACAACCAACTTCGAATGTCTATTAAATACTGAAATTAAATGCAAGAGAACCTGATCCAATGAAGCGCCTACATTGTGGGTAATGTAGCAACTCAAATACCATGTAAATTGTGAAGCAACATGTGTGGCTGCTGCTGCTATAGTATGGCCTCCAACAATTATAAATTCTGCCCAAATTTCAATGTCATGACAGCAGCAACTAATCTGGAAATGAGCAGCAATTAAAACCCTTGAAGAACCCTTGAGTAGACTCAACTAAAATGCAATATACTGTAGCGATTTACTATTCATGGGTACTGTAGCGCACTGTTTATGTGCACTGTTCACGACATTGTAGCAGCAAATAACCCTCTGTATGATGTTCTCAGTCTGCCATATACATATGCCCTCAGCTATGCCAATAAATCTGAAAATAAATCCCCAATCAGCACAATGTCAACTTCTGGATGAAGCCAACCCTAGGAGCAACTTCAGATGAATATCTCACACCCTCAGATTGCTGATGCAATGAAGTCTTCACGTTCTCCAATGCCGATACTCTGGACAAGCTGCAGAAACCCTAGCTTCTTCAACAAAGCCAAGAGACAAGTCTTCTCATCAAAAATAACAATGATCAATCCCCCTTCTCTTATTTTCAAAAGCCTTATATATATTTCCCATGAAGGTTCGATTTTTTCCAATAAGGCATTAAATCAATTAATGATATTAAATGACATTTAATGATATAATATTTTCACTTTGTCATTTAATATTTCACCTTCGTAAAGAGCCACACTTAATGAATTAAATGGTCCCCTTTAATGATACTTGGACCCTTACTTAAGTTATAATATAAAATTATATTATAACTTAATAATATAAGCTCAAAACATTAATGTTTATTTAAACTAAATAAACATTAATAACTCCATTAATACTCAACATTTTTGAATGTCGTCTGAACTGGGAGTTGACATGATGAAGCTGCATATGACCATACCCCCTTTACTAAAAATAGTAGGGGTCCATCTCTAACATCCCAAGATTTACTAAAAATAGGAAGTAGAGCAAATGATGTCTGAATGATGCCAAACGAAGACCAAACTGAAGCACTCTGAACACTAGAGATGATACCAATCCTCAAAAGACCCTCTATCCAACACATTAGCCTACGAGGGTCAGGATAATAGGCTAATCTCACAAAATCCAAGTCTGCTAAAATGGGGACATTACACATGTCTATGTGGATGTCAGTGGAATATTTATGTGGCTGTCAATGACTCTTCCTCTCCACCGTGGAGTCTCTTCACTTCTTTGACGGTGACTCTTCATGTCTTTGTGGCTGACGGTGTAGTTGTGGCTGTCAGTGAAGATGTGGCAGTTGGTGTCTTTTCCTTCCTTCGTGGTGTCTCTTCACTTGGCATTCCGATTCTTTATATTCATTGCTCTTCCATTTTCGTTCTTCTTCTTCTTTGACAGATGGATAGTTATATATTGCTGGCTTCTCTCATTTGTCCAGTAGCAAGTTGAGAACATTGTTTGTATTCATTTTCAGAGATATAATAAAGATCATATTTGTGTGGGCTGGGTTTTTCACCCTCAGGTGGAGGGTTTTCCCAGGATAAGTCTTTTGTGTCCTTGTTATTCATAAATTCTATGTCCTTGTTATTCATAAATTTTGAGCATACGAACAGGAATAAGATCTCTGTCGATGCTACATACTTCAACAGGTTGATCAAAAATACAATTATGGAGGGCCTCAACCATAGGTTCATATTACAAATTATTTCAAGGAGAAGGATCTAGCTTTCTATGCTTTCACGACCAATAGATTTGTAGATCAATCCAAGTCATGTGCATGATGTCGAAACTAAAAATTTCCTAGGGTTATAGTGTATTTTCCTAAGGGTTTTCTGTTCCTCTAAGCCTAAAACCTACGTTACCGGTTTGGTTTAAGGCTCGGGTTTGTGTTTGCGGGTTCAAGCAAAATTTTTTTAGGGGGTTGGGTTTGTTTTGGTTTCACCCATATATATATATATATATATATATAAAATATTAGAGGTAATATACATATTTTTAATATCTTAATGTATAATAATTTTTATAAATATTATATAGTCTCAATAATACATAATATTATAATAAAATATTAATATTAATATACTATGTTACAATATAATGATGATACCATTATTTTAAAATTATATTAGAATATTATATATAATATGTAATACTAATACTATACATTATAAATCAAAATTTAAAATATATTTTGTTGTGCTCATTGCACACACACCCTTGTGTCACAGGGGACCCCCGTAGTTGCAGTCTGCTCGAGCGAGAGAGGTGAAGAGGTTTTTTGTGGATCATCTCCAAAGGGCCAAAGTATCCCAAAGCGAATTTGCGTGAATGCACTCAAAATCCCGAGTTTGTAAGCTTAAAGGGTTTGACGTTTGAGACAAATAGAAAATCGCGAGTTTTGCAGAAAGGGAAATCACACATTTCGAGCCAAACATAAAATTGCAAAACATAATCGCGAATTTCATCAGGCTAGGGGGGCGTTAAAATAAAATAGAGTGTGGCGTGCTTTTCGCAAAAGAGGCCAAACTTTTAAAATGCCTAAAGAGGCCGAGTTCTCTTCAACAAGGGATATAAAGTTAAATTTAATATTTGTTAAATTAATTTATTTAATTTTTCAAAGTGATTAATTCAGGTCAAAATTGGTTGTTTGCAAAATCGACGAGCTAATGCGGCCACCTAAAATGCAAAGTGTAGACCTGATCGCGATCAAAGCCAGGAAAGCAAAGATGCAGTGCGCAGGACCAAAAATGACGAAGCATGGGGAAATGCGCCACCACCAGACAACAAGTTGAAATCCATCGACGAGATTGAAGACCGAGAACACAGAATGCTACAAAATATGCATTCTCAGAAGAATACACAGCTGGATTTAATTCTAGAAATACAGTTTCTGAGAATTGAAATTGTTTATTGTAAAAAGACAAATGCCTATGGGCCCCATCTAATGTATTCAAAGTAAGGGGACACAGGTCAGTTATTTCCAACCACCCAATTGACTGAAATAATGCCAAATAGTGGTCGGTAGCTGAGGAAAGTGGTTGGGGGGATAACTGAGGATTGAATGGGCATGGGTTAAAGCTGCCAAGTTCTAGAAGGCAGATTAGGACTGTTGGATGCAGTCAATCCCGACCTCTGATTCAAATTGTAAAATCTATAAAAGGCAAGGTGCCTCTCTTTGTAAAGGGTTAGATTTTTTAGGGTTAGATTGTTAGATTCTAGTTAGATTTTAGTAGTTAGGAATAGAGTAGAATTGCTACAGAAATTGTTTTAATGACAACCAAAATCAATATATGAACATTGAAGTATGGTGTTTGTTATCTTGGTTTTCTTCTATTTGCATCGTTTCCTTCCACAGGTTTAGATAGATCCTTTTTGGTGTGCAGGTATTTGATGGATTCAGGTTCATACCATTGGGGACATGCTGATTGTGTATCCTTGTGTATGGTTAGCCCGAGCCTTTAAATTGTGTTTAGTTCAATTGCAGGTGTCCGTCTGAGTTGCTCCAGAATTGGGTGTTTGGGCATGCACCTGCAGTCTGAAAATCTTCTAAGTCCCCTTGAAGATTGCACCGTTCTTGTGAGGTTTTGAGTTATTCTGGCCAAGCAGGGATTGGTTATGTCGAATCAGTCTACCTGCATACCAGTCTTGTTAATTTTAGGTCTCCTAAACCCTTCTCCTTTGCTTTTATTTCACAGTTTGAGAATCGCAACAGACCAACTTGTCGCAAAACGTAAGGCCCCTTGTGCTCCCAACAAAACACATCGAACCACTGAGTTATCCCACAGTCAAGAACTGACATTTGGAACCTTGAGGTTGTCCCCTTTGATCAACTAAAACAACATTATGGATTCCTTATACAAGAGAGGATAGGATACTCAGCTAGAACATTCTATTCTGTGTTGGCTGGAGAGAGTTGTTGCAATACGTTTTTAGCCACGTCAACACATTTCTAATCCGAAAGAATGTCCCGATAGTGGAAAAACTATATTAGTGGATTTAAATAAAAATTTAATATACATTGCCAATCCAAAAGAATGTCTGATAGTGGAAAATTAAAAATTTGTAATGTCCCCTTTTGGGATTTCCCTGAATCTTGCCCTTGTAAATATCAAAGTCTGCTAATTTTCACCCTTATTAATTCTAATATTAGATATTGATCCATTGATTTTCTTGTCTTCTTTGATCTTATGGATGGTTCCTCCAATTCCCCCTTCTCAATTGAATTAATCTCTTCTTTATATCTTCATTTGTGGGAAGTCACACCTCTTCATAAGAAATGTGTCATCATTCTTCATTGCTACCATTTGAGAATAATAAATTATTATTCAAGTTGATCTCTCTTGGATGTCCTCCTCAAATGAGACTTTCTCCTTTTTATATCCTCCAATGTGAGGGAGAGGTCACACCTCTTCATCATGTATGCCCCTTTGGCAAGAGACACACCCTTTCCACCATTAGCACCCTTTGAAAGGGTCAAAGGGTGCAACTCTTCATTATTTCTGCCTTTTGAAAGGAACACAACCTTTCATATTCAGATCTGCACTTCCTATTTATATCAGATTTGTACTTCTGATTCCCCAAATTATCCCCTCAAATGAGGTTCTCTTCTCCCTTTCATATCTTTCATTTCATGTCGTTGACAATTCGTTAACTTAATTAAAGTTTAATTATATTTAATTCTATTCTTTAATATTTTAATTGTAATTTTATTATTATCATTTATCATTAAATTGTATTTCAATGTGGGGACATTAACAAAATTATAATAGTGGATTCAATGCATCTTCGACATTTTGGAAAAAAAATGGCGAACCAAAGATTCCTCAAAATTTGTTTGGGTTGAGCAGCGAACAAAAATGCCCCAAGTCCGTTGAAATCTAAAAGAAAATGTTTCAAAATTTACTCCGGGTTTGTCGGAGCTCATTCTAGACGAACCCACAATCATTTTCCTGTACCTTTGAAGAACCACACGTATCGAGCCGAATTCCGAACCTAGTACGAACCGGATCGGGACCCGGGGAGTCGGGGGGAGGGATCCGATAACCTAAACCCTTTTGTAAGTGAGGAAAAAGAATGCTATGAAAGGAAACTTTTCCCTTTGAGAGTTAGATTCCCTATTACATTTAGGTAAATCAAGTGTGTAAAACACCTTGATTTATACTTTAAATAAATTATTGCAATTGAAATAATAAAGTTTATATAATGTCCTTATGGAAAATTTTAATTACAGATAATAAAGTACAATAATATGCTTTTTTCAACAAAAATGAAATCTAATTACTACAAAAGCAAAAAAAAGATGTGTATGAGCTCTCTGCCTCGGACATTAGCGCCTCACACAAACTACAATACAACACATTGTTGTTCCATACAGAGAGACAACAAGGGTCCACAAAGCAATGTGGAACTTGTACCTGCATGGATTTCAAAGCAATAACAATACAAAAAGTAACAAAACCAAAGCACTAACAAATTAATATTTTATTTAAGTAATTAAAATAAACCAGAAAGTGAAGAGTAGAAGTTACTAATGTGTTGAATCCATGAAAAACTGTAGAAATTCTGCACTCAAAAGAAACAAAGAGAAAAGATGAGGTGGATGCGTTAAGAGGTTGGCCTTAGTCAAACCTCTGTTTTAGTATTTCTACCTCCACGGACAGCCAAGATGGATGATAGACAATAAATATTGAAGAAAGATAGTAAAAGCAATGCTACAAAAGAAAAGATAGTGAAATATGCTATATAAACTTAAATAATGATACTGAATCACTTGAGTGAAGGAAAGACAATCAAATCAGTATGAAGAACTCTCCAAAAACCTGTCACAATCTCCTAGAGATGATTACACAAGTGCCAAAAGATTGCCGTACACCAAGACATTGTGAAGGAGGTATATGCAAGAGCTCGGGAACGCTGAAATGTGCAATATTGTGTGTCCAAAGCTTCAAGTTGCAGAAAGCAGTGTGTGAGAGCTTAAGAGAGAGAGGCCACTGTTGTGTCCAATTGAATGAATAAATTGTTGCCTCATTTTCAAAATGGAGGGTTTTTAGCCCTAGATAGAAGGTTCAAGTTCATTTGCGAGAACCTACATGGCCGATAGGGGTGTTACCTTGGCAAATTCCAAGAAGTGTAATGCTCCAACGGTCCTTTGGATTACACATTTTCATGGCATGCTAACACATCGTGCAAACGTCCATGTGTAGCACTTACATGTAAGAAAATCATACTCAAGAATTGCAAGAACATTACAAATTCATTTGGAAAGATAACATTTTGATAAAATCATAGCATAATTACAAAATATATTTTCTTAAAGGGAGGTTTTATGTAGTGTGATATTGTAGGGGTATGCAATTTGTGACACTACATTTTGCCCCCACTTTAGCGAGCATATGCACTGTATTGGATATCTTGCATAAAATTGATTTGTTAAGATGCAATTTTACCACAAACATGCTAGTTGCTTACTAACATGTTAGGCAAAAATAACATAGAGTAGAGAAAAATTTAGACAAATTAAAGACCTTGAAAAGTATGGCTAGCAAGTTGTGTTATGATAGAGACCGTATGACGATTTGATTATACCATGATTGCTGCAAGTTGCACTACAGGACAACCATGGAGAAGACAAAACATATACGAATTGATATTCTAGTAGGCGATCTCATGCTTGGTGGTTCATATGTGATCAGATTTCTAAAAGGATTAGGCAAATTTTAATATACAAAAGTGAATGTGCAATGTGAGAGTGCAAGTTATTTTAAGGAAAAGATAGCAAGAAGATGTTCTATCACAAGTCTACCTTCTCTGCCTCCCACAAATCTTTCATCTTCCATTCTATTTCTTTGGAAAGTTGGAAATAGGGCCCTACTCAAACTTGTGCTTAACTACTTGATGAGGAATGCTCACATCAACTATGGTAGGCTTAAGGGTGCCCGAAAAGATTTGGTGGAGAGTACGCTGTGGAGTTCGATGCGCAACAAGAGTGGCACTAGATATGACCTTTGTGTTGGGCTTAACAAGAGGCTCTGCGAGAGGTGGAATGCTAGAAAATGTTGGAATAAGTGGCAAATCTAGTGAAGGAGCAATGAACACTTGCATGTGTTTAGGATGAGGTTCATCAAGATCACTTGGAGGGGTTGAAGGTGGAACAACAAATACAGTAGCAATTGGTTAAGAAGAAGCGAGAAGAGATTTGTGCTTAACCAAGTCAGGAGGTGGTCACATAAGAGGGGGATGTTCATCCTCAGACATCTGCAAAGTAGCCTGTGCTTGAGCCAAGGCCTACCTATGATGCTTATGCTCTCACGCAAGTTGGTTTCGACAATTATGTGGTCTGGGAATAGATGTTTGAGATGATTTAAGAGCACTTTGTTTTGCAAATGAAGTTGTTGTTGTCGACATAAATTGCTTGTTGTTATGTTTGATAATATTGGTTATTTGACAACGTATTAATTAATTGTATTGAGTGGGTTGTTAGTCTCGGGTAGTTATGTGTCAGTTGGTTGACGGTTGTGTACCTCTCGGCAACCGTCGGGTCCTTTAAATATGTCGTGTACTACCAAGGAAGGGGCATGGTATTGTCGGATCTATTGTAATCCTTGGCCGACCATTTTGGCCTCTTCTCTATAATAATTGAATGTGCAAATAGAGATATATTTTATTGTCGTGTCTGGTATGCATTGTCATGTACATTATTATTTCCTGTATTTAATTTACCAGTTGTAGTGGTAAACATTTTGGCGCCGTTGCCTTAAAAGAAATCGGGTCAGCCTTGAGTGATTCATGTCCGTAGATCCCATCAAAGGTGAGAAGAGGCCACAGGGTGGTCAAGACCAAGCGATTAGGTGATTTGCCGACCCTCGGTCGGAGGGAGCACAAAGACGAGTCGAAGCTTGGAAGTACTCGGAGTGTTGGGACGCTGGAGGTGGACGTGTAGAGGACGCGCGCGTCTGAGAGTGCAAGGAAAGCATCGGAACGTAGTGGTCGAAACAGTTCACTCAGGTCCGACACACCTAGAAGTACTTGAAGTGTTGGGGACGCTGAAGGTGGACGTGTAGAGGACGCCTGCGTGGCTGAGAGTGCAGGGAAAGCACTGAAACGTAGTGAGGCGAATACACACGTACCTTCCGAGTGAAAATAATGTTGAACACCCAGGAGAAGCAAAAACTGCCGAAGTTCACGAGAGACGGGTCGGAGGACCCGGTACGGCATTGCAAAACATGCATAACCATTTGGGAGGCAAATGGCCAAGATGACAAGGACTACTGGCTGAAGGCATTTCCCGCCACCCTTCGGGGGATCACCATTGACTGGTACACAGACCTCGACGCCCAACACAAGACGAGATGGAGTGATCTGAAGAGGGCGTTCCAGGAGGAATTCAAACTCTTGAGGGATGATAATGAGATTGTGGCCAAAATCTATAATACTAAGCAAGGGAAAAATGAGAGTGTACGCGCTTACAACCGTAGGCTCAAAGAATTGTTGAACAAGATGGAAAACCTACCAGTCGACGGGTTGAAGAAGAGGTGGTTCACAAAGGGATTGATACCCTCACTGCGCAAGAAGATGAAAGTAGTGCCTTCGTCCTCATACGCCGATGCGTACAATCGAGTGATGGACATCGAGAGTGAAAATAAAACCTCCTCTTGAGAAAAGAGGAAGACTGATGATGATGAGAGCACCGCAAGTAGCAGTGACGAAGGATCCAAAACCATACGAGCCCTTCGACGGGATATGTTGAGAATGATGAAAGAATTGAAGGCTAAGAAAGGAACCAACAATGAAGGTAATGAACTATGGTGTATTGAGTGCAAAAGGGAGGGGCACACGAAAGGTAATTGTCCTAGAAATATGTTTTGTGAAATTTGCCAAGTGTTGGGGCATTCAATCAAGGAGTGTCTGCACAATTTGAAGATGAGAAGTACACAAGTACTCTTCACACAGGGAGAGTCCAGCCCATCGAAATCACAAAATGTATCGCCAAGTGGTTATGGAAATCAATGAGGGCGAAACCAAATACAGTACGACTCCAGAGGACGTCCTATCATACAGTGCCGACAATGTAGTGAATGGGGACACTTTGCAAGAGACTGTCATAACAAGAAAGATAACATACAATTATTGTGCAAATGGTGTAGACCAGGTGACCATGAAGACACCAATTGCCCGAATCAGAAGGGTATTAATATGCTGGACGTGGAGGAACAAGAGGACGTAGTTTTGGCAATCACAAGAGCACAAACAAAGAAGGCGATGTATTCAAACTCTCGTACGGAAAAGGAACAAGCCAAATTAGAACAAGTGTTGGCAAAAGAACAAGTAACTTCCAATGGAACTGCAAGTATGTCATTGCGGGAGTCAGAGAAGAACATAGCCCGACAGTTGCTACAAACAACTGTACCCATCAAGGTGGCAGACCTTCTTCAAACTATGCCTCAACTAAGAATGGCAATTGCCAACATAGTCAGTGACGACACAGTCATCCAGAAACAATGTAAGCCACACGAGGAGGAACTGGCGGGAAAACCATCAGTCGAAGGGAATGAGTTCAGTGATCCACCGTTGTTGACGGTGAGCATCGGGAGGAAGCCGACGATCGTCGAGATGGAAATAATGGGGAAGAAGTTGACAAACACCATTGTCGATGGATGCTCTGGGGTAAATGTACTGCCAGGAGACACATGGAAATGTCGAGGGAAGCCGAAGCTTTGGCCGCCAACATTCCACTTGGTAGGTGCCGACCAGCACGGCATCCAGCCATTGGGAACATTGATGGCACAAAAAGTAATGATTGGGACAACAATTTTTCTTGGACTTTGTAGTCATCCGGTTACAGAAGAAGGTGCACGGTGCACTCCTCGAGAGGGGATGGTTGATTACTGCCAAGGCGAATCATAACTGGAAGTGAAACACACTCTCGATCGAGAGTGACAGGAGGAAGCACATCATTGACTCGAGGAACTAGGCGGTGAGTGAAGAACTGGCACCCTCAGACTTTTGAGTCTGAGGGTGGAGAGTTAGGTATGGACGGAGGGAGGAAAGGCATGAAACCCAACGATGAAGCGGTGCTCGAAGTGGAAGATTGCTTTGAGGATGAGACGAGTTCTCTTAATGGATTATTTCACTGGCAGATGGAGGATTATGAAGTCTCCCACCCCAACTGTAACATGCTACAAAATTGGCCAAATTGAGGAAGTACAAAGTCTGTCGTACGATAATCATTTGTGCACATCCGACGTTGGTGTGTCTGGGCTGTACGAACAGTTGCCAAGTGCTCTTGTACTGTATGATCAAAGGCCGCCGAGTGGGAATGGGGAAGTATCTAAGGTGTACGAAGAAGACTCACAGGGCGAGGATCAGAAATTGGATGCTGTAGAGCTTGGTGGAGATGCCCCAAAGAAGTTAATACTATACGTTAAATGGTTCACATCAGCTGAAAGTAATTTAGCCGTAGGGTTCAAATCAGCCGAACATAATTTAGCCGTAGGGTTCAAATCAGCCAAGAGTAAGTTGACCATACAACCCATAAGAGCCGAGAGTACATGGAGCGTACGGTCCACAGGAACCAAGAGTGAAGTTGCCGAAGGATTGTCACTGTACGCCAAGAGTAAAGCTTTTGAAGAATTGTCATCCTATGTAGAGAGTAAAGTTGCTGAACGATTGACTAAGTCCATACCTACGCTGTACGGTTCGGAGCAGACAAGAGCAAGTTGGCTCCTCAAAGTCCAGGTTGCGTTGACGTGATGAGGTTACCACACGAAGCTAAGAGCCCCAGCTACACTGTACAAACTAGAGAAGCCGAGTGCTGGAGATCCGTACAGTCAAGGGAGAGTCGGGGAAGCAGACTTGACAGTAGGACAAAATCGAGAGAGGGAAGGAACATTCCCATCCAGCCACAGGAGAAGTCGAATCCGTACGGTGCAGGTGAAGAAGCAAAAGTACCGTACAATGTACGGTCAACATGTACGATTGACACACAGGTGCAAAGCAAGGCGAGGATTTTGTACGATGTACGACAGAGCACCATTTCGTACAACGTAGCTCACCTATATGACGTACCTCGTTCAATCAACCTGTACGACGTAGCTCATCCACCCATTCCGTACGGCGTAGTCCATTCATTCGACCCCTACAGCGTACGACATAAATTGCATACACCCATTCCGTATGGCGTAGTTCATTGATTCGACCCGTACGACGTACGACATAAACTGCATAGAGAACATGGTACGATGTACGGTGAAATCGTATGACGGATATTGCACATGAGGCATCGTACGACATACAGGGGAGTTGTACGAACATCGTACATGAGACATCGTACAGTATACAGGGAAGCAATCAAGGAGAGGTCGTGTTGATGTGTCTGAAATTGCATTACTACGGTCCCATTCGGCCAATGCAGAATAGAATACTAAGAATCCTATCCTCTCTTGAAATAAGGAAATCCCTAGTGCTGTTTTTAATTGATCAATGGGGATTACCTCAATGTTTCGGTTGTCAAGTCTTGACTGCAGGATAGCTTAGTGGTTGATGTGATTTGCTGGGAGCACAAGGGGACTTACGTTTTGCAACAAGGTGGTCTGCTGCGATTCTCAGACTACGAAATAAAATCAAAAGGGAAGGGTTCAGGAAGCCTAAGGACAAGGATGATAACAACTGATGTAGTGGGTAGACAGATTTCGATAAACCAGTTCTTGTTTCGCCAGAGATACCCTCACAACTAGACAAAAACGGTGCAAGCTCCAAGGGATGAAAGATTTTCAGACCGGAGACACTCGTTTTAGGCACCCAATTCTGGTGCAGCCTAAGACGAACACTTGCAGTTGAACTAAGAACAGTTCGGGTTCAGACTAACCATGCACGGTGACCTACAATCAGCAGACCCCTAATGGTATGAACCAGAAATGCATCAAATACCCCTCCACACTTCACCATTAAAATCCTTGCACTCTAAAATTTAACTAGCTGAAAGAAACCATGCAAATAGGATGAAAACGAGACAATAAACACCAAATCAATGTTTATATATTGATTTCAGCTGCCTATTACAACAATTTCTGCAGCATCTCTATGCTACTGCTAAGATCTAACCTATTCTATCTTCTAAAATCTAACTACAAAATTCTAACCAACTGTCTAACTATCTAACCTTTTACAAAAGAAAGGCCTCTGCCTTTTATAGAATTTACAATATTGAATTGAAGGCTAGGATGGACTGCATCCAAGGGTCCTGATTTGCCTTCCAGAAGCTAGCAGCTTTAACCTATGCCCAATCAATTCTTAGTTGTCCAACCAACCATAAATTTCAACCACCTACAACTGTTTTGGCATTAATTTGAGTCTATCTGGTAGTTGGACATAACTGTCCACAACTGACTTGTTTCCCCTTTGTTCCAAAATATCTAAGTGGGGCCCACAGGCAGTTTTACAATAAAACAGTTTCAGTTTACAGAAACTAAACTTCTGGAATTAAATCCAGCTGTGTACTTTTCCTGAGAATGCATACTTTGCAGTATTCGGAGTGTTCTTCGGTCTTTGGTGGTGAACTTTAACTTGTTGTCCGGGTGGCATGCTTCTCAATGCTTCATCGCTTTGATCCTGCGCTGCATCTTTTTTTCTCCAGCTTCTAGCGCTTGGCCTTGGTTGCGATCCTTCTTCGATTTGCGTTTTTAGGCCTTCTCCTGGTTCTCTGCGATGGCATCCTGCGACCTGCAAACCATTAATCCCATTTTAATAAATTAATTTGAAAAATTAAAATTAATTTAACAAACATTAAATTTAACGCTCGGCTCGAGAAGCTCTTTGTGAGATGTATCTTTTGAATGCTTCTCCTCAAACGTGAACTCCGACTCCTTTGTCTTGGTGGTGCTTGGGCGATATGAATCCACTAAAGCATCTTGGCTGACTGGCGAATTCGTGATTTTGCCCTATTGTTCAATTCCAGCCTACAAGTTGGTTTGAAAATATCTAAGTTTTAACGCCCCCTTCTTCATTGGCATTTTCGGGCTAAAAGCCATTTTGAATTTATTGAAATTCGGCCTAAATGGTGATTTTGCCAATTTTGGCCTGGAGGGTCATTTAAAAAATTTCCAAAGTTTTAACGCTTTTACTCCTGCGAATTTAGTTGTTCCTAGCAATTTCGGGCTAAATGCAAAAAATGCGAACTCGGACGTTATGCGCGATTTTACCCCCCTTGCCCAATTTTGGGGTGAAGAAACTTTTTGCAAACGTTAAAGTTTAACTTTTTACCTCATTCTGGTGATTTTCGGGCAAGAAGGGCATTTGAAAAGTTTTGAAAAGTTCATACTTAGACGTTTTTGAAATTCGGCCTAAATCGCACTTCTGCAAACTTTAAGTTAACGCCTTACTTCTTATTTTCGCATTTTCAGGGGGTTTAGCAACTTTGCAAGCTTTTAACTTTTGACATTTTACCTTTAAGCCCCGAAAATCGGCAAATATGGAGCTTTTGCGAACTTTTAGATTTTCAGACGTTTTACCTGTTCACCGAAATTCGGGCTCAAAACGCGTTTTGCAAACTTGGTAACTTAATGCCTTTCTATTTTTAAAAGTTTTCATCTCCCGAAAATTGGCAAAAATGTGGGTTTTGCAAACTTTTAAAGATATTTGACATTTTATCCCTATCCACTGAATTTTGGCCCTTAAGGCGATTTTGCGAACTCTTCTATTTTCGCGTTTTACCCTTTTGGCGAAATTCGGGTTACATTGCTCCTTTTTTGGAATTTTCGGCCTGGGAGTCGATTTTGAAAGTATATGGCACTTTTTTTGGCTATTCAGAGACTTTGTGAATTTTGAAACTTCTTCCTTATTTTCGGCATTGTGAAGCTTTTACAAGATTTTTCGGGATTCTGGGCTTCCCATTTCAGCGTGATTTTCAACTTCGGAGCTATTTCGGGTATTTTCATCTACATTGAGTGATTTTCAATTTAATTTCTATTCGGTTGAAAAGCCTATATTTCGCGATTTTCGCCCTTATCGATTGGAATTTTGGGCTTCCTATTTCGGCGTGATTTTCAACTTCGGAGCCATCGATTTGCAAAGTCGGGACTTTGGCAAATGAGAGGAAATTGCGACTTATGTTTCGGGATCACAATAACACTGGAAATGGCTCGGGAGACTCAGACATTTAGGAGAAAGTACGCGATTCCATGTTTGATCTCATCGGGACACTACTGACCCTAGGCTATTCGGCTTTCACACTGGGCATTCACCTTCTCTCTTCAATGCAGAGAAATGGGCAAAACAAAGGGGGTCCCCGTAAAAGACGGGGTGAGGTGTGCACAACGCACAATAGGTCATTCGACCACGCTACAGGTACGACAACCAAAGGTGGAGGCTGTATGGCAACCAAGAGAAATCCGTACGGACCACAAGAGGAATACCGTATGGTCAAGGAAGCAGTATATAAAAAACTTGAAGGCATCAGTTTTGAGTTGGGTGAAGGGAGTCTCAAGCCACACGCCTGTGCATCGTACAACCAAGAGAGAAGCACAAGCCTGTATGAAAGAACAAGTCTATACGCAAGGAGGATAAGCCCATATGGAAGGAGAACAAGTTAGAAAACACAATACCCGTACGGGAGAATACGCCTTGATCATAATTTTGACTTCATTGGCCTTGTTATTGACGTCTTAAAAAAGCGGAAAATTGATGCACGCCATGGAGTTCCGTGTGGGTTTGATGGTTGTAATTTGGTGTTGGCGGCGGGGGCGCTTCCCCTCGACCCCACCTTGTATCGCGACCCAGGACTCTGCGAGGGGCGCTGCCCCTCGACCCCTCAAGGGGCTCTGCCCCTTGACCCCACTGGGGGTGCTGCCCCCAGACCCCAGCAAGGGGCTCTGCCCCTTGACCTCGTTGGGGGCATTGCCCCAAACCCCCGCAAGGGACTCTGCCCCTTGACCCCATTGGGGGCGTTGCCCCAAATCCCCATTTGATTTGGCACGTACACTACAAGTTGGGGTTGTCCAGTTGAAGTCGTTTGTCGTTAGTCTTCTTGAATATTACTTGATGTTTGCTTGTCGTCTGGAAGACGACTTTTCTTTTTGGGGGATGATGTTGTCGGCATAAATTGCCTGTTGCTATGTTTGATAATATTTGTTATCCGACAACGTATTAATTAATTGTATTGAGTGGGTTGTCAATCTTGGGTAGTTATGTGTCGGTTGGTTGACAGTTGTGTACCTCTCGGCAACTGTCGGGTGCTTTAAATATGGCGTGTACTGCCAAGGAAGGGGCATGGTATTGTCAGATCTATTGTAATCCTTGGCCGACCATCTTTGGTCTCTTCTCTGTAATAATTGAATGTGCGAATAGAGATATATTTTATTGTTGTGTTTGGTATGCATTGTCATGTACATTATTATTTCCTGTATTTAATTTAGTAGTTGTAGCGGTAAACAGTTGTCTTCACAATTGAAACTGGCAGAAGGACAGGTCCAAGGGTGGAATAGGAGGTGCTGAAGGTGCAAGCAGTCTAGTTTTTAGCACAAATGCCTTTCCTCTTACTGCCTTTGAAGCAGGAGGGGGAACAAAAGGAACCCTCAGGGAACAAGACATAAATGATGTATGCGAGGATTCCAACATAGAAGATTTGTGGAAATTTGTGGTGGTGATTTGGTTTTGCAATTGATTTATTTGGATTTTGCTTTTTATCACCTATTGGATGGTACTGTTGTCGATGTGGTCTTGGACAATGTGTCAAAGATCCACACATTCTTTTTTATCTGGCCAGGGACACAATGATATTGACTTAAGGCTTGTGCATTATACCAACTTGCATATGGCTTGTTTGAGGGCAGTGGTCTCTATCTTGAAGGCTAATCATTATCCTTTAGTAGTCTTTATTAAAAACTATAAAAGCTATTGGAGAGTTCAGCGAGTTGCCTGTTTCTTAGAGATTGTAGTGTAGAAACCTCAGGAGCTTGTGGTATAGTGATTACATTTGCTTGGTTGAAGTGTTTATTCTTTCTATAACCCCTAGAAGAAGACATTGCATCCTGACTATCAAATTGAAACGATGAGGAGTTAACCCCCATACTGAGTCAAAATCTGATTATAGTTGTGCAATGTAGTACATAAATGCATGAAAGAATTATATTTCATTAGAAGACTTTTCTCCCTCAACGTTGGTTGTAGGTTTCCAATGAACACACATTGTACATCAACATTAGGGAGAGCATAAGGGATTTGTGAGAACAAAGATTGGTATCTGAAGATAAAGTCAATTGCTTTCTCACAATTTTGCTGTTTACAATGAATTAGGTTAGTGAAAGTGACCGAGGTTCAATGTTTGCTTGAAAATGCTGTATGAATTGATTTATCAATTGATCGAAGGAGAAAATAGAGTTGTTCGAGATTGAGCAAAACCGATCCAATGTAGTGTCTTTAAGAGATCGCGTGAAAAGATTTGCTAGGAAAGTGTCTTGGAAAAAAAATTTACAACACAAGCTAGTGAAGGAAGAGACACGAGCCCGTGTATCTCCCTTACCACTATACTTCTCAATTCTTGGTACCTTAAACCCTTGTGGCAAAGGTGTGTTCAGAATATTTGAGGCAAGAGGATTTTTACGATAATAAGGTTGTATCAAAGGTTGAGAAGCAGTGTTTTGTTAAATTAGCAAGTTGAGATTGCATCTAATCAATGTTTTGCAAACGCGTATCAAGCATAGGGTTTAGTGAAACTTCAAAAGTTTGAACGCTTGTGGTTGGAATGGTGGTGACTTGCGGGCTTGTAGAAGCAACAAAGATACTGGCTCATTGTGTGAAAATAGATTGTGAACTAGCAAGAGGTTGATACCAAAGCAAAGGTTGATAGGTATCAAAAGGACTAAGAGTTGAAGCAACAATACATCCACCAGAAGGAGCAACATAAGCAACAATGAAGATAGCATCGTGGAAAAGAAAATCATGACACAAGGTAGTGAATGTAGAGACATGAGTTTGTGGATCTCCCTTATACTTCTCAAACCTTGGTACCTTAAACCCTTGCGACAAAGGTGTGTTTAGAATATTTAAGGCAAGAGGTCTTCAACGATAATAAGGCTGCATCAAAGGTTGAGAAGTAGTGTTTTGTTAAATTGGCAAGTCGAGATTGCATCTAATCGATGTGTGACAAAAGCATATTAAGCATAGGGTTCAACGAAATAGCAAAAGTTTGTATGCTTGTGGTTGGAGTGGTGGTGACTTGCAAGCCTTTAGAAGCAACAAAGATAGTGGGTCGTTGTGTGAAAATAGGTTGTGAACTAACAAGCAGTTGATACCCAAGCAAAGGTTGATAGTTATCGAAAGGATTGAGAGTTGAGCAACAATACATCCACTAGAAGAAGTAACAAAAGCAACAATCAAGACCACCAATGAGCCACTCGCAGGGTAAGTTGTGTGCCAGTGACATTCAACTGGAATCTCCTACATTTTCTAGAAGAGATGAATCAGAGGTAACATGACTTTTAACAATATAAACCAATGTTCATAGAAGTCAAGCCCCTTAGGTTCTTGAGTTAGCATGTTCCTCAAGTTCTCAACAATGAGAGCTGCTTGAGAGTAATAATCATTCATTAAATTGTCCTGGAAGCCCTTAAGTCCTCAAAATTTTGGATGTTCTATATATATATATATCCTAGCTAAGGCAAAGAGTAGTTAGGGGATAAACTTATACCATACTGCTTGTTCCTAGTGCACTTAGATTGAGACATGTTAAGGTTTCTTAGACTCCTAATTGTTTCTCTAGAAGCATTAGATTGGGTTGTGAAATTTGTATGAGTAGCAGTAGCACAACACACAATCCAAGTACCAGTTGCATGAGGTTGCTCACCTAGTGAAGACCACATGGGAATGAGAACTCTTAGCGGCCCATCATCTGAAGCTTCAAACAAAGGAAGTCTATAAGCTATGGTAGATGTGAAGACCCTTTGTCGTCTGTGCTGATAGTTTTCAGATTTTTGAATGCAGGTTATAGTTTTTTTTTTGTTTGTATTCTGATTTTTTTGTGTTTTATGAGGGATTTGACATAACATATGAAAGATATATAAACAAATGCTCTATATAACTGAAAAATCAATTGCAATCCATTCAACTTGCCAAGGCTACAAGATATAGCATTATAACTTTGGATTTTCAACCTTATTAAATCTAAATATCAAAAAAGCAATTATATTGGAATGATTGGAACCTGTTGTTCTGATTCAAACTGCTGTGTCAGATTGATTGCACTTCTAATGGCTGTGTTTGATTTCTCTATGGATGCCGCTGCCTCTGAAATTATTCCAGAATTTTTAATTATCTCCTCAAGCAAAATCGCCCAAGCCCTAGATGGTATGGCTGGGCTGAGAAAGATTTAAATGGCCTGTAGCAGCTGTAAATGATGACGAATCTTCCTATTTTGAATCTGCAATCAATTCAATACTTTTTCCCTCTGTCAAATGATGAAAACTTGAAGAAATACTTTGCAGTTTAAGCACAATTTGGACTCCTAATGTGAAGCCCTCCTGTAGACCAAATTCAGAGGATATTTCACTTCCTCAAATGGTCGCACACTGAAGATTATCCATTCTCCAATGGTTGCTTGCACGCTGAAAACCCTGGCTTTTGCTTGCAGAGAGAAATTCATGAAGACAAAGTGCAATAATGATGCCTTGGTTCGATTTCCAAAGGCTTTTATATTTTCTCCATGAAGGGGGTCGAATTTCTCCTAAAAAGCACAATTTTAACCTATTAAACATTTTTAATGTTTGCATAATAACTTAATTTCACCCCCTTGGCCTAAGCACCTCACTTAAATAATCAATTGGCCCCTATTTAATGATGCAAAGACCCCTTCTTAATGAAATATTAATAACTTTATAATATAACATTAAATGCCTTATTATAATTAATTATTAATAAAGTGTTCACTTTATTAATAATTAAATAATCTTAACTCCCCAAATAATCATATTTTCTCAATTTTGTCTGCACTCGGAAGATAACCATTTTATCCTCTGCATGTGCAACTGCCTTACTAAAAATAGAAAGGGCATCCCTCTACGTAACTCTGATTTACTATAAATAGTAAGTAATGCATACAAAGTCTCGGAGACCTCAAACGAAAGTGCTAATCACTGAACACTGGAGATGATACAAGCCTCAAAAGGCCCTCTAACCATCCTCATTGGCCTATGAGGGTCAAAATAATAGGATAATCATCCAAAATCCATGTCTGCTAAAATGGGGACATTACACTAGAGCATCTCTTTGTAGTCCACTCTATCCTCAGTTTATACACCTCCAGGGATGTCTTCTCCACCACCTCGTCAGTAAATATTTAGTTCTTTATATTCACCCTTCCAATTTTGTTTTTAGTCATTTGGAAGACTTTCTTTTTTGAAGGGCTAATGTAGTTATCAAATAAATCAATTAGTGTAATTGTAGTAAGCTTAATCAATTGTAATGTCCCTTTTTTACACCTTATTCTACTAGTATTGGCTAGTTTTTAGGGTTTCGTGGTGGTTTCCAGTTTCGTAGGGAGTGTTCCTATATTCTTGGTGAGATTACTTCTCAGTTTTAGTGTGTTTCATCGATAGTTGCTATTTATAGTAAGTGCTTGCATGGCACCAATCTTTTTTGGGTTTTTTTTGGGTTTGTTCTTTTTGGTCTTCAGGGAATACTACTATTTATAGTAAGTGCTTTCATGAATTTGGGTTTGTTCTCTTTGGCCCCAGACAACATTGCTATTTATAGTAAGTGCTTGCATGGTACCAATCTTTTTGGGTTTGTTCTCTTTTATTCTTGGAGAACATTGCTATTTATTGCAAGTGCTTGCATGGCACTAATCTTTTTGGGTTTTTCTAGGTTTATTCTCTTTGGTCCTTGGAGAACACTAGTATTTATAGTAGTGCCAAGCACTAATCTTTCTAAGTTTTTCTGGGTTTGTTCTCATTGATCTATGTAGAACATTGCCATTTATAGTATGAGTTTGTGTCAACATCAGTTGTCACCTTACAAATTCAATTGGTTTTGGTAGTATTATTATTTTGGGATAGTCGATGATTGCGTTAACGATCTTGTTGACTTATGGTCCTCGAAGAACACTTCTATTTATAGCATGAGCTCATGTCGGCATTAGTTGTCTTTTGACAGCTTCATTCTGTTCAGGCAATGTTACTATTTTGGGACAGTTGGTGATTGCATCGATAATGATATCTTGACGACTTATGGTGTTTTGAGGTATTATTTAAATAACATTAAAGTATTAAAGTGAAATTGTATATTTAACTTACTGTTATTTAAATTTAATAAAGTTACTTTATATTGGTGCTTTGAGAGTTACAAGGTTATTTTTTTTTTTGATAGAGTGCTTTTTAGAAGTGGATGCCAACATAGGGAGACATAAGAAGTTGATAAAGTTCTATTTAAAAGATTGCACAAATCTAATTAGGGCGTTGAGCTTGGAGTTCATAAAAAGGTATTTTGGAGCTCATTTGCTCTATGTTGAAGTTTGTTATTTCTTTGTTTGAAAACCCTTGTGGTTTGCGAGATTGGACTTGGTTCATCTCAACCTTCCTGATGACTTAAACCCTCTTGGAGAAGATTAGCTCCGGTGGTGAAAGATCTACCTTGGTTAATGATTTGGTGGAATCATTTAGGTTTCACATCCGCACTTCAATGAAGACAAATTTCTTATGGTTTTGAGGTTTGCAGTTTACAGCTTGTTTTTGGACGTTTGGAACTTATTTTATGAGCAGTTTATTGTGTTTGATGAATTGATTGTTTACATTGATGAGTATTGCTGGGCGAAATTGGTATTTTCACCCTAGGCATGGAGATTATTAATTATATTGCTGGAACTTTGTACATTTTGAAGGAGAATAAGAGCCATAGTAGAGACATCTTGGTTGGAGTAGAATATATAAGGATTTCAAAGCATATGATTTATTCTATTTCTCCCTTGTTGAGACGTTTGAAACTATTTTAATAAGCTGGTAGATCTGGTAAGATACACTTGTTTGGATGCCATGTTCTTGGGAAAAAAGGATGTGAGTATTATGATCTTTTTGCTGCTTTTGCTATGAAAATGCTGGGTGCTGCTATGAAGTTTCAGAACTGATTTCCAAGGCTTTTCTCTGCATATTCCCTTCTTGGAGTCAACCTAGCTGATATACTTGGTCTTGAACAATATTGGAGGAGGTATTTTGGGTTTTTGGACTGCTGCTATTAATTTCTGGGTGTTATAAAATGTATTTGCAGAATGGAATTATGTATGCAAGGTCAGGAAACAAGCTTGGATCATTGTATTTTCTAGCTATCCAAAAACTATTTAATTATTGAAATCATATTTGTTTCTGCTGTGTGATTTTCTATTCTATGGTGAATGAAATGGCATTACAATCTGCTGGTCAATTTTTTTATGTGTTTAAATTGTACATCAACTTGCAATTCTGAGCAAAACTTGCAAGTCTGAAACAAAACATTTAAATCATCAAGCAAATTGTTTGTTATAATGACATGGTAAGAATGCAATCAGTAAGGCCCAAGGGTGTCAACTGTTTGACAGAATACCTTCATAGCTGAGTGGGTGTAAGTAGTGCGCAAAATTGGGGTGCAATTTGGGGTAGTATCTTACATCATTTGTCGGATGCAAACAGTTGGAAGTTGTTGATGGTTGGTAGTTTTCACCAACCATTGGTCGCTTTATATATTAATATTTTAAATGAGTTCGGGGGAACACATGTATGTAAATTCCATGAATCAATTATTTAAAAGTTCATGTTTGTGTGATTGTTGTTATGACTTCTTTGTAATATTTGCATTCATTATAATGTTTACACTATGATTTTTAATCAAGTAGGACTAGATAATAAACATTATTAGTTGAAGTCTTTAATAAGTTTGTTCAACTTTAGGATGTAGTTAATGTTTTATTTCTTTTTAGCATATTTTTGTAAATCTATCCCACATAGATAATGTGGTTTGTCGTCCTTTATTGTAATCCTATATAAAAAAGCTTCCACTTATTTAATTAATGAATTATACTCAAGATATGTTTAAATTTAAAAGGGATAACACTTGAGAATTTTCAAGTATGATAATTGCTCATATTAAACTTAACTTTTGGAAGTTAGCCATCTACAAGGGTGGTTGAAGAAAATTAGATTTCAATAAAAAGGAAGGTATAAACTCAACAAAAAAATGGGTGAAAGGTATTGGATATCCACATCAAATTTTAATATATATACTGTTAACTCTAGGAGGAATAGAATAAAATTCAGAATTTAGGTAGTCTTCAAAGCCTATGAACATATTAAAAAAAATGAATTGCTTTGTGTTTGTGTGTTTTTAAAAAAAAAACTGCGTTGTTGGAAATTTGGGGATGGCTGGTCGTCCCCTTCCTCTTTGCTTCCCATCCTTGAATATCTATTGATAAGTAGAAATGATATCAAGTCAACGACATCACTAACATTTGTTATGCAACATGATAAGAAGTCAAAGAATAGACAGTTTTGTCTAGTATTGACTGTGCTCATGAGTTATGAATAATGACAGAAGTGTTTGTTTTTATCAAAGGCAACAATCATAGTCACTAATCACGATAATGACAGTCATGTTCGCTATTCACAAGGTTTTCAAACCCAATAATACAGCTGTCTTCACAACTGTAGATAACCGTGTTCATTTTTGAAACGACACAAATAATTGCTGTTGTCCCTTGGCAACTGATCTAATCACTATTCTATAATGGCAGCTAGACATATTAACAGCTACTTACACTGTTTAACGTGTATAACTTGTTTATAATAGTTCTAAAGTAGAATGACCAAAAACTTGCAGGTTTGAGGCTTATATAGAAAAAACTAATTTACTGTGATACAACTGTTGTTCTGTAGTTAGGTCGGATCCCTTCTAGGGCCGACCTAGTGCACAAAATGCTAAGTGGCCTGTCAGCCTTGGCATTTGGATATCTCAGTTGTATGAATCTAATTTGGGCCAGGCCCTATTTGGGCGAACCACTTGTGTGTAACTTATGATTAAGTTAAATGTAACTTGTAACTAAGGGAGACTCATATGTAACTTGTAATATATAGTTCTGACCCTATCCTTGGCGCCAAAAGTATATGGCCGACTTGAGGTCTATTAGGAGGTATTGATTCGTATATATGCAAGATCATGATTGCATCAATAGATATGAATTCAATTACATGAAGGACATGTAGTGTGCTCGGGGGTGACGATAAGAGCTTATTGTCTATGGTTGGGAAGGCAAGAGATTTGATGTTTGCTTGTGGTTAACAAGCACTACCATAAAATCAACATGGTATCAGAGCGGGTTCTTTCTATAGAGCCTAACCGCTTGAAGGTAGATCCTGTGCTTTTGAGGGAGTTCAATCAAAGTAATTTGTAGACTGAGAAATCTAAGTGCAGGCAAAAGTCGATTACCGAGCCTCTCAACTCAGACGTGAGCATCGCATATGCTCTGCGGCGAGTAATGCTTCACAACGCTCGCGGCTAGAGACATCGACAAGGTGGCAGCAAGCATTCCGAGGATTCAATGAAGCGACGCGAGTCGGTATGCGTGCTATCGACTGCTCAGTGTAATGGAAGTTTGAGATTGAGTAACAACATAGTGGCGAGTTTTGTGGTGATCACATTAAGCCGTACACAAATGTGAAATGTGTGCGTATGGGAACGAAAGCGAATGGAGGCACCTAATGATCAGGAATGATGGAGAAGGCCTCCGTGCAATAATGCCTTGCATCAACTCTCACATCATCCTAGAAGCTTTGAGAGTCACATGAAGCATTCGTTTCGCTGAAGCCTGCATAGGCATAATTGCAACTGAAGGTCGAGTTATTCGAGTTCTTATTTATGTCGCTCTTGAAGATCATCTGACGGTTGTCATAGGATGGGCACTGCAGCTTAGCATTCTGGCACACCCTGCTACAGGTGGATTTCTGTCACATTTATGTGGTCGGTCCATCACTTTGCTGTGGATGGTATTAAATGCAGCTCTTCAGATGATGCTTAAGCTATGCACGAAGCAGATATCGTGGACAAATGATGAGTGATGGCGAGGGCCAAAGGCCACACAACCATCAGATCATCAGTAGGTGCTTCGATGTGATCAATCCAAGTGAATGGAAATTCCAATGCTGAGCAAAATTATAAAAGATAAGTACTCTTTATGTTTGAATAATGTTCATGAATTTTTCATTAAGTCATGCTACATCATCAGCGAATCATGTATTGACATTTCCCTGACTATCATTATCTCTCTTTGAAATGCTTCTAGGACGAATCAGAGATTGCATTCAAGGAAGGAAGATTGCTTGCATTTCTTCGCAGAGGAAGAATCAACATTCAGAGGGAGTCTGACATATCGTCAGTAGTAACCTTGGACAAAGAGGTCAGAAGGTTGAGAGGGAGCTTGATGCTTCAGCTTCAGAGGAAGCATGACGCTTCAGCTTCAAAGGAAGCATGACATTTCAGCTTCAGAGGGAGCCTAACATTTCAGCCTTAGAGGAAGCCTGACATTCCATCTTCAGAGGGAGCCACGCCATCATGATGATTTGGTTAATGAGTTCTTCTCTGTGAGGGAGAAGTTTGAGGTGCAATCCCTTGTTAATGCATTGTTCTCTGGGAGAAGTTTGAGGTGAAAGCCCTCGTTCCACCCTTTGCGAGTAGGTATGGTGGATCCACCCTCTGCAAGTAGGCATGGTGGAGATGCATTCTTCTCTTGGAGAAGTCTGAGGTTACAGCCCTCGGTCCACCCTCTGCGAGTAGGCATGGTGGTAATGCACCCTTCTCTGGGAGAAGGTTGAGGTGAAAGCCCTCTTCCACCCTCTGCGAGTAGGCATGGTGAGCCCACCCTCTGCGAGTAGGTATGGTGGGTACCATGGAAGAAAATCCATGATGTGCTTGTTCACCCTCTGGGAGTAGCTATGGTGAATGTATTACTCATGGGAGTAGCCATGGTGGTAGTCACTATGTGACTTGGTTATTAAGAAGGAATCCTCACTAGCTAAGAGGGAGTGTTGCTGTGTAGCTAGGTCGGATCCCTTCTAGGGCCGACCTAGTGCACAAAATGCCAAGTGGCCTGTCGGCCTTGGCATTTGGATATCTTAGTTGTATGAGTCTAATTTGGGGCCCTATTTGGGCGAACCACTTGTGTGTAACTTATGAGTAAGTTAAATGTAACTTGCAACTAAGGGAGACTCTTATGTAACTTATAATATATAGTTCTGACCCTATCCTTGGCGCCAAAAGTATATGGCTGACTTGTGATCTATTAGGAGGTATTGATTCATATTTATGCAAGATTATGACTATAGGTTTGTCTTGTGTGAACCCAAATAGAACTTGGGCAATTTTAGTAGTGCTGACATGGAACTTGTGCTTTTTTTATTATATGATAATTTACATCATAGGTAGAGAATTTGGTAAGTTTTTGATGATTTTTGAAGAGTACTTGTTGAGAATTTGTTGATTCTAAGCCCTTGAATTGTGTCGCAGAAAAATGTGGATTAAACTCTCCAAAAACACTATTTTTTTTGCTTTATAAGCATTTTTTTTTTCCTTTTAAAAAATCATGAAAACTATGTGCACCATGAAGATTTGTGTGGTTTTGAAGGCCTTTATTTGGGCTTGGTGGTTGGGGCACAACTTCTTGAGTTTGTCATATATTGTGTTAGGGAGCTTGTGAGGGGCATTCCCCTTGGACCTCGTAAGGGGCATTGCCCTCGAACCTCACAAGGGGTACTACCCCTAATCCCACAAAGGGCATTGCACCTCGAGTTTGCTAGAGTGTTGTTTAGACTCCTACCAAGTTTTGTGCCCGAAGTGGCTTGAGATCAAGGTTTCAATCTCAATAGATAGAGAAGAGCTTCAAAGTATAAAGAGATGTCAATTCTTAAAATGAAATTTAATTTTTAAATTATGTTGTATGCTTACTGCATAATAATTAATGTTCAGTAATTTTTGAAAATCAATAATATATTAAGATTTAGTAATATTAACTTTTCTTGTACATTTATGATTATAGTATATACTAACTTCATTAATATTGTATAGGCTTATATCTATTTTTGTAAAATAAAAATATTAGGAAATATGTATACTAGATATATTGCTGGTCCAATTAAGGTGTTATACCTTGTCCTAGGTTTAAATTACACTTATCACTTAAGTTTACTTAGGGAGCACATGGACATTTCCACCTTTAGTGGAATCTTCACGTTATGACTTTCTGCCTCATATGGAACAACCACCTTTAGTGGTTTTATCATGTTATCAATTTTCCACCATAGGTGGGTGATCTGCATTTAGTGGACATATTACACTATCACTTTTCCACCTTAAGTGGGTGATAAGTTATCACTTTATATATCATGTCATAAGATTAAGATACTTGTCATAATCTTATGCCTTCCTATGTTTCATCTTGGCCTATTTACCCAAGGGGTTTCCTATGTACTATCATCCATTGTATTGTATTCTTGATAGGAATATAGTTTATCCTTGTCATATTGATTATCTCTTGTTATTGTGCTTTCCATTAGGCCTCTACATCTTTGGTGGCTACCTTCATAGCCAAATCTTACATGGTATCAAAGCTTTTAAAGTGCCTTTGGTTAGTCATTTTGAGAGATTTTTGTGCATTTTGGGGTTTCTTGTTTTCATGGCTTCATAATGTAGGTAAATATCACAGTTTTTTGGGTCAAATCTAAGGTCACCATTGGATTCAGAAGATTTGAGGAAGTCACTTTTGCCTTTTGTTTCATCCAAATTGGACATTGGAGGCCAAATCTACAAGCATTTGAAGGTTGCAGGTGCTATGGCAATACAAACGTCATAGTTATGTAGGCGATTTTCAAACAGCGATATCTTAGTCAGCTGGGCTCTTTTTTTTGAGCAATTTTTTTTTTTGATTTGGGGTAGAATTTTGTGCTCTTTGCATTGGTGCATGATTGTTTTGATTTTGGTGCCAGGATTTTTCAGAAAATTGTGTAATCCCTGCTTTTGCAACTTTCAAGGTCTTGTTTGGGCTCATATGTACTCCTTTTTAGGTGCAATTTTTTTAGAAAGTGCATAATTTTTTCTATATTTCATAGTGGTGCTATTAGTTTGTACTCATTGTGATCAGAATTTCATGTTGAACACATGGCCTTATTTGGCTTATTTTTGGCAAATGTAATGCATATATCACAATTTGGTCTTTTGCATATTGATTTGTGTCTAATATAGCCTAATTGTGGCTGTTATAAACATCAAAATTAGAAGTCCATTTTGCCTTTGTTTTGCAAGTGCCCATTGTAATCGCACTAAATATAAAGTGCCAAATCATTGCTTTTTTTTTGGGGGGGGGGGGAAGGTTCTTTGATTGAGTGAATTTGGTGGGTAACCTTGCAATGGTTGATTGCATTCTTTTGCATGTTTTGTGTTCTAATGATGGGGAATCTCAAATCGAACTCCTAAGATCACATGATAATGCATTATGGTAGAAATCAATATGTAATTATCTCATGGGAAAGGGTTATCTTGGCTACCTAAAGGAAACAATTTCGCAACCAACTGATCCTAATGCATTATCAAGGTGGGAGATTGAAATGGAGAAGACACTTGGATGAATATGCTCATTAGTCTCATATGATTTGTAGTTTCATCTTGAATAATGTAAAACACCTAAGGGGGTGTGGGAGACTCTTGAAAAATTGTATTGTAAAACTGATAAGCTTAGGGTATTCCATATTGATAATGATTTGATGAATCTCGATCCAAGAAGTATTGAGCACATTCAAGACTACATCTCCAAAATCAAGCAATTAAGAAAACAGCTAAAGGAGTGCAATATTCAGAAGGAGGATTTACAATCGGTTCTTAATGTATTATCCAAGCTTGGTCTTGAGTATTCGGTGTTTGTTTTTGGCTTTCATACACATAGGCTTTCAATGGGAGCATCATATGTTGGTCCTAAGTTTGCTGATTTTGCAAATCTTTTAATCCAAGAGGAAGCAAGGTTAATTCACATGGGTCTAATCATGTCTTCTCAATGCTAAGCATTGTTGGCAATCGATCCTATGGTAAAGAAAGAAACAGGGAATCTTGATAAGAAGCATAAGAAGAAAAAGAACAAGCTAAACAAAGAATTTGAATCCTCTCCCTCTCAATGGGAATCATCTAAGAAGGAGAAGCCTAAATGTGCATATTGCAAGAAATTAGGGCATGATGAACACTAGTGTTATCTAAAGCAAATTGATGAGTTGAAGCATCTTCTTAAGAAGAATCAAATAAATTTGCCTCCAACAATGTCTAAGGGTTATCCTATTTTCATCATCATCTAAGCTAGAGAAGCATAAGGGGCAAGCACTTGTTGTAGTTGCAAATTCTAATTCAGGTAGGTGGATGCTTGATTCAGGAGCTTCTCATCATATGGCTTCTTTAGAGAGTATGTTCTCTTCATTTGAGTCTCGTTCATCACTATTCTGATGGCTAACAACACATGTGTGTTTGTGGGAAGGGATCTATTGACATGGATGGCAGAGCATTCAATTGTTCTTTGTCTTCATTGTCAACTATTATCTTTTCTATCTATCAAATTACACATGGTGGAGCAGGAAAGAGTGTTGAGTTCACACTAGATTCTGTCATCATTTGAGATTTGCAGAGCAAAGATGTTACAATTTGAGAGGTTGATCATTATTCTCGAGTCTACACCTCCTCACATTTTGCTCCTATTGTTGATTCAGTTGATGTACATACTATGGCATCTAGTGTGGACACATTTGAGGAGATTTAGTGTGGTCATTTGAATCTTGGTGTTCTTTCTACTGAGGTTTTTGAGACATGTGTTGATATTACTTCTCCTTCATCGACTGTTGTATTTGATGATACTTGTGTTGCTATAGTTATGGCTTCTTGTGATTTAGTGCAACAAGATATCCATTTTCTTCTTGATATAGTGCCCTTGGATAACTACTTGACAAACATTGCAGGTTTGTTTGTGGAGTGCTATCTTGCAAATTTGGGAGACACCATTGATGACATTCATCTTCTTTTTGATGGAGATGATCCTTCTTTAGTTGTTGTGAGGGAGCACTTTGACCCTCTTATTCATTCTCTACATGATCATTCTTTTGAGTTTGATGTGATTGTGGATACTTATGTACAACACTTGGAGGAGGGCTCTTTATCTTCAGATGAGACACTTGAGTCTTTTCCAGTTCAGTGGCCTAGTACACTTGATTTGGAAGAGGCAACTTTCAACATCGACATGGGGACACTTGAGCAGATTTCAAAGACTCCAAACATCTTGAGTTTTCTTCCTACATATTTCTTTTAGGATTGGGGAGACATCATTCATGCACCTCTGGTTTTGACTCTTCCTAAGGGGAGGACAGTCGTTCGACGATTGCGGACTATCTTCTACATCTAGTTTCGAGCATCTACCATTGGCACACATTCTACATTGAGGGGGGAGCTACATGGAATCTCTTCTTCTCTCTTATGAGGGGGACTTTTTCCTTGCATGGGGTTTTGTCCTTCTCATTCTTCTTTGAGAGGATATTGTCTTTTCATCTCTCTTTTGGGGAGGAGTTTTTTCCCACTGGGTTTTCTCTTTTTCTCCGTTCGTGAGAGATTGCATTGCATTTGTACATGGGTATCTAACATGGCCTAGTAGTAGGAACCCACCTTGCATTGTTTGCTTTTGTGTACATTCTTCCTAAGTTACACTTAAGGGGGGGTGTTGGTGTAATTAAGGTGTTGTACCTTTTCCTAGGTTCTAATTACACTTATCACTTAAGTTTACTTAGGGACCACATAGGACATTTCCACCTTTAGTGGACTTATCACAATATCACTTTCCATCTCATGTGGAACTTCCACCTTTAGTGGTTTTATTATGTTATTTCTTTTGCACCTTAGTTGGGTGATCCACCTTTAGTGGATGCATAGTTGAACTACACGCCAAAAGAAAAAACTCGCCAAGGCCTGGAAAAAAAACTCTGCGAAAACTCAGCAAAAACTTGACAACTTAAAAATTTGCTTAAGTTTAATTAGAAATGCATTTTTTATGCAAAATTCAATGAGGAGTTGTATCCAATGAGTCAATAAATGAGTACACAAAAGAAACAAGCTGAGTCTAGATATATTTGATTGATTTAAATGTAAATTGGGTACAAAATGGCATCCTCATGTGGAATTCTAATGGCTGATAGACTGAAACAAAATGAAATAGCAAATTGTTTTTGTAAAACTAAGAGTAAATGCTACATTAAAACATATTACAGCTTCCTCTTTCCATCTCTAGTGAAAAATAGGGGAGAGATAGAACTAGAGGGTCTAGTCCTAAGAGTCCGATGTGGCTCCTCTACCTTGCCAAAATGAGGTCGAGGGTAGCACCCCTCGCGGGGGTCTGGGTGTGTGTGAGAGAGAGGTAGAGAGAGTCTAGCTCTTGGGGGAGAGAGGAGAGCCTAAGATAGAGAGTTGTAGAGAGAGGGGGTAGAGGAAGAGTTATAGGGAGATAGATGGGTCTAGAATTCGGAGCAGATAAAGTAAGTGAGATAGAGAGAGCGAGAGAATGTTGATAGGAGCCTACTAATTATTGAAATTTGTTTATTTGAAAATTTAAAAGATCTTCTAAAACCTAGAATTTGCATTATAACTCCTAGAGATTTGAAACTACTCTCAATCATCCTGCCAATATATACATGAAATATAACTTTAAGTATAAGACTTATACTTAAATGTTATATTTCATGTATATATTCTGATGAAGAGATTGAGACTGACTTGAAAATTTTTTTTAAGATAATTTTTTGATATGTTTGGGCCTCTTTTCCTTATGCAGTCAAATTTTTGCCAGAGACTCGTCAAGTTTTTGTGAAAAACTTGCCAAAAAATTTGCAAGTTTTTGTGCAAGTTAATGGCATAAATACTCACCGACCAAAAATGCTCACAAGTTTTTAAAACTTGGTGAGTACTATGCGAGTATTCCATCTATGAGTAGACATATCACACTATCAATTTCCCACCTTAGGTGGGTGATAAGTTATCATTTTATGTATCATGTCATAAGATCAAGACACTTGTCATAATCTTATGCCTTTCTATGTTTCAGTTTGGCCTATTTAAGTAAGCGGTCTTCTGTGTACTATCATCCATTTTATTGCATTCTTGATAGGAATACAGTTTATTCTTATCATATTGATTCTCTCTTGTTATTGTGCTTTCCATTAGGCCTCTAGATCTTGGGTGCCTACCTTCGTAGCCAAATCTTATATATATATATATATATATATATATATATATATGTATGTATGTATGTATGTATGTATGTATGTATGTATCTTTTTTGTTTGTACTAACCCAAAATGAACTTAACCTTATGTATGTATGTATGTATATATGTATTTATCTTTTTTGTTTGTACTAACCCAAAATGAACTTAATCTCAATTTTGTTTTTGGTTAGATCCACTAATCAAATCCACAAATCTGACCTAGGATCCGAACTAGAATTTGCAACTTGGCTTTCCAAGAAGTGGGGGATAACTATTGACTTAGTAGGCAATGCAGTACCTGATAATTATAGACAAGAGATTACTTTGACTTGTATCTAGGTATGTGATAGTATTATAATTATATTTACTTGAGTACAATGCTTTGGTTGAATTTGTTCGAGTGGCTTCTCTCTCGTAGATGCTGAAGGTTGGTGTCTACATGTGCCTAAGTTTGCTTCCTTACGGTTATTTGTTTTCTTTGGCTTGTCTAAGCTTTTGTTTCTGTCTCAAGAAGTTTGTTCTCCATTTTTAGGTAATTGTTTTTTGTACGAATGGTGTCTTAGAGTTGTCTTTTTGGTGTTTCTGTACACTGGATTGGTTATGTAGGTTTTATTGTTCATCTTGGTTTGGGTGAGGGCCCCAATGTACCCCACCCTAAAAAAAAATAAAAAATGCTCTAGTTGAATCCAGGACATGCATGTAAATTCTTTTTGTTTGTTACAAGCAGATGGACGTGTTTCCTCAATACATATTTTGATTAAGTAGTATATTGGTTTAACTTGATATTTTAGTTGCCTTAGTGTGTATTGGAATACTATGGTTAGTTGATGCCTTTCATACAGAAAGGATAAATCTTGCATTACATACAAACTTGAAATCAATCTAGAGAAATTGTAAGGTTATTTTGCCTATGTCCAGTTTTGTGCTTGAATGTGATCCTTAACATGTGAGTAGGGACTCTTTAACATCCGATTTGTTCTTGGACAGAATAAGAGCTATTGTGGGGCCCACAATTCTGTTTTTAATCATTTGTATAAAACAAAAATATCCTCCCGAATTTGAAAGAACCCTATCGTTGTGCTCTTACAAAGTAGTCAACTTACAGAAACAAGTTCTTTCAGAGCTGTCATGGATCAACTAGACTTCATTTTTAAAGCCTATTAGGCTATTACTGATGGGTGTAGTTTGAAACAGCCCTTAGTTAGCCACATTCTTATGATGATAGACTTAAGAGCGGTCATATTTTGTCCTGCATCTTTGGTCATCTGGTGAGTGACCTATGCTTTAGGCCATTCCAAGGAAAAGGATTGTGAGACTATTTCATCTTGCAACTCTTTACAGAGCTCTGCAAGTTTGTTTTTTTGGTTCTTCAATGATTAAGGGGATGAGATCATTTAGCTGAGAACACATTGTAGAAGCTTGCTTTGGATTCTGTTGCCATATTGCTCACCTTCTTCAACAATTTTTTGGTCGTGGATGTTTGGACTGCCTTGTATTTAGCTGATCGTGTATCAATATTTTGTTTTTGTTGAGGATGTCCAAGTAGTTTTTTTTCCAAATTTGATATCTTCCCTGATAACAAGTATTGCTCAGCATATATTGGGATGCTTTTGTCTCAAATAAGTGGTAAGGTTCTATAACTATTTACATTTTTTTGTAGACATTGTCATCATTTCTCTTCTTTTTTTCTTGGTATTTTCAATCTTACTTTTTCTTTTCTTACCTATGTATATTTCAATTGCATCTTCTCCTCTTGCTTTGTTCTCTTGTTTGGATGGAATGCATTAAATTGTCAGCACTCTCTATATTATTTCTTGCCGAACAACTCTTGTTCTAGTAATCTGTGTTTGAATTTTTGAGTTTCTGGATTACTACTGTGTAGTAGTTTTTTGTATCAACATTTTAGATCACACATAGTGATCCATCATCGAGACAAGGAGAGAAAAATAATTATAGATTCCAGACCAGGCCAATATAGAGGAGTGTTCTTGAAGTTGAGACACAAGAAACTGAGTAGAGCAAAAGGAACAATAGAGACCTGAATAAATGATAAAATGGAAGAAAACAAATCAACATATATTTAATCTGTATCTGTTCATCTGTGAACATTATCTTTTTTAATTGCTTCTTGCTCCATGTGTTTTTACATGTTATTGAGCAGTGTTGTGCTCATCTGGATTTTATTTATTACCTTTTATTTCTTAAGTTAAAATACCTTTTTGCATGTTCCTTATAAGTGAAACTGTGCTTGAAGCACTATCCTGTACCTCTTTTTCTCCTTCTCAATATCCTGTGTTTTAATGGGTTTTAAGTAGTTGTTTTTGGCAAGGCTTGGCTGTCTGCCCACTTACTGTGCAGCTTTAGATGCTCCATATTCTTTTTATGATATCCTTTCTGTTATATATATTTGAGCTCCTTTGACTATCTTTCATCATCTGTGGACATCAATATTTTTGTTCCCTCTTTTTCTAAATCTTGCCATGATGCACTTAGTTTATTTTGCTGGGTGCTTATGTAGTGAGTCTTAGAAGATAGTCCTGATGTCTGTTCTGTTACATTGTGACCATATTTTCTTTTCATGGCATTTGAGAGTCTGCAACTTTGATGGTGAATTGGCTTTTAAAACCCTTTACACGATGGATGACTTTCATCTAATGAGGTAGATGCAGCCATTGAACCCAAGTCTTTCCTCAATAGGTTTGCTTGTAGTAAGAATGTGGTATCTTATGCAATTCTTCATCTTCACAGAAGAGAGATCTAAGATCTATCATCTCTCATTAATACCATCTATTAAAAACACAGAACTCCTCTTTTTGCCAGTCTCCTCAGTTTGCAGCTCCTCATCGGTCCTGAGTGGCCTGTATGCTTGTATAAATATTTTTTTATTCTAATAGGTACGTCTCAGACCCTTTGGTTGGTTTTCTGGTTAAGTTTGACATTATGTTCCATAGAGTTTTGGGGACAGAGATGGTGTGTCAACAGGGGACATGTTTTTAGGTCAGCAGTCCAAGGACCATTTTTTGGGGACTGTTGGGAAACAGCAGTATAAATTTTTTGCATGAGTCAATTTGAAATCAAAGACATTTAGAAGACACGAGAAAATAAAGAGCAAAGGTTTGAGAAGATACTTTGAATAAGAATCAATTCAAAGATTTTATAGTCTCATTTGTAAGATAACTTTGATTTTTCAAATTTCATAAAACTATTGACTGAATTTTTGGTTGTCCTAGATTAGTATAGAAGCTGTATGGAATGATGTACATACAATGAGAAGTATCCTTCTTTGATAATGCTAGGTTGAAAAGAAATGTAAACTATGGATATTTATTGCATTGCTCTTTCTTTCTATACGCGTGTAGTCTCTGAGTGAAGAATGAAACCTGTCAATGAAACTACTGATTCCTCTTTGTAGCTTGGACACAGACCTATCAAATCACCCTGCAAACTATTGAACACAGGAAACAAGTCCTAACAAGCTTCTGTTAAAAGAAAGCCCAAAAAATGACCTGAAAACATGTATATTATTTTTCACATTGGGTACATTCTGTCATTTTGAAAAAAATTTGGGGTGGCTCTGGCCATCCTGCCATCTGGAAATAGCACTGGTGATAGGGATGCCAGCTTCAGGACCAGTTTGACACTGTTCAATTATACCATCCTTTTGATCCGGTTTTTCTTTATGTATGCCAATATTGCTTAAGCCAGTTCTAACTACATGGTCAGTTCAAGAAAGTCCTTGTGTGATGGTGCTGCTTTGAATGTATACACAGGTATTTTATAAACTTGGTCATAGCTGTCTGCTTGTGCAATCTTTCTGATACAGCAAAACATTTTTTCTCTAAAAAGAAGTACCAGCAGTATAGTATTTTGAAGAAACTAATAACAGTTTTTATTGAGATTGTAACCAATCATATAGGTTTTATTATATTAGCTAATATTATGGTGCATAATCATAACTTGTTTCTATTTGTTGTTATTTCCTTTGATAAAATAGCTTTTGTGTTTCTAGTGCAGGCCTTTTAGGTTACCGTCCATTCTTGTAGGGGATGGTAGACTTGGTGGTATTTCTGGAACTATTTCAGCATATGAGACCTTATGCATTCGAGGCTATGACATAGATGCAGTTATATTGGCAGACGCTGGTCTTTCAAATGAGATGTATTTATCAACATATTTACATCACAGGTGTCTATTCAACACCATTAAGAACTAATTTCAAAATATTAGTTAGCTCCATTGATCACATTGATAACTTTTAAAGAAAAAGGTAACGAAACAACATTAAAAGAGTGTTTCTCTATTTGGCTTATAAATAGATGATATTTGGTTATCTGAATCATTGAAGATGCTATCTTTTTGTTTTCAGAAGGTTCTATATTGCATATATTCTTACACAGGCTTGACTATTCTTCAGGTCTTGCTTAGCACTCCATGGGAAAAGTTAAATTTAGTACATCCACCTGAATTATGAAAAGGCAGTGCTGAATTTCATAAGCGCTATTATGCTGATTTCTCATCATATTGATAACTATTAAAGAAAAACTCAAAAAGGAAATAATATTGAAAGGAAGTTTTTCTATGTGGCTTATATAAAAAATAGTTTTTGTGAACTGAATCAGTAAAGTTATATCTTTGGCTTCAGAAGGTTCTATAATACAATTGTTTTTTACGCAAACTAGTGTTTTCTTTAGGTCTTGTTTAATATATAATGAAGTAAAAGTTAATTGTAGTACCTCTGCTAAATTGTAAAAATGTATTACTGATCGTGATAAATGTCATTGTGCTGGTTGTTCATTTTTGCCATTTGTCCAATGTTTTTTAACCACACACATCATGTCAAGTAAAGTGAGTTTTTTGAAATGTATAGCGCAAATATTTAGAATTTGTGTTAGACTCCATTTTCAATAGACAAAAGTGACGTTACAATAGTCAGGTATTTTTTGTTTTAGAAGTAATGACAACATAAATAGGATTTAGTCTGAGCATAGTTTGAAGACAAATATGCTGCTTTAGTGGCATAAATAACGAGATATTATCCATATAAGTGGCCTCACATATCACCCTTTGAACAAATAGTGCACAACTTTTTAAGAATCTGCATGATAACTTGAGGATAAGAACTCTTCTTTCCCTGAATCCTGAGGTTAGTATTCTCAGGGTTGAATTAGTAGTATGATAACGTTCAACTATATACTCATGGTGGAAACCCTGTGATCATGACTTTGTCCCCCAAGCGAAGGTCAGATATACAAGAATAACAACTAAAAAGGCATAAAACAAATACTTGTAATATAACAATCAGACAAGTTGCATTCTATGTTATCCCAAGTTTTTGGAACGAGGATCGTAGGGAAAGGGGATGCGTTTCAGGGTCCCCAATTTTTTGGGCCATTTTTGGGGACGGCAAAGGGGACGACTATATATTAAATAGGAAAAATTTAAAATATATAGGGAAATTTTAAATATTCATATGAAAACATTGATAAAGTATTCTTATATACATTATAGAACCTTAATACATAACATTTGTGTTGAATTGAGAGTTCGCATGAGAGTCAATGTCAAACAAATTAGCAAATGCCAAATGTCATACTCAAACCTTAAATCAAATTTCTTTCAGAATTCATTGTCAATATGTATGTGATTAAAAAATAGCCTACAAATTACAACAAAATGTTCTAAGGCTACAAGTTTCACTTTCAATTATGATATGAAAATACAAAAAAGAAAGTACACTGCTGCCTCTAATCTACATATCTCAACACCACATCAAAATCAGAGTCCTCTTTTGAGTCACTGTCATTGTGAGGGTCCGCATAATCCGATGGAATCACAACCAATTCTCGTAGTGCCTCATCATCATTAACCTGGGCAAAATCTTTAGGATCAACATCCCACCGTAAAGTTGGAGTCTATTGATAATTTGGATTCTGATGATCTTGAAGTCAAAGAGCACAATGCATGACCAATAGCTTCTCTACTTTTCTAGAGGTAATTATATTCCTCTTGATGGAGTGGATAAAGCCACATATGGACCAATTTCTCTCTGCAACAGAGGAACTAGCAACCTATGAAAGAAGGTGAATAACAAGCATCTTCAAATGTGGTGTATCCTTCTTGTGCCATGTCCACCATCCAATAGGGTTAGTTTGAGCTAATGTAGCTCGATCTATTTTTGCCTTTGGTTCACTAAATGTTGGACCACAAAAGATTTGTTAAGGCAAGCATTTATGTGTGAAGTATTGTAGACTCCTCATTTGTATAAATCATTCGGAAGGCCTTCATTAGCCCTTCTATCACCTCTTCATCATCACAAGGAGACAACATTCCAGCCTTTGGTGCATACCATTTAAGATTTAGAGTAAAGGATGCCATATGAAGCGGGTGTTCATTGTGTTTCACCTCCACATCATAATGGGCTTAATATGTTGCTCATATAATCCCAAATTAGGATCCTTAGCCAAAATTGTTTACTTTATCTTTCCAAGCATGTTGTCAAATGTCTCACTTACTTCTCCAAGACTAAGAGAGTTTGTATTAGCATTCTAATGATATCTACAATGGTGAGATAAAAGAGCAAATATATCTGTAAAATGCAAACAAAAAGTTAAAAAAGAATTAATTGACAAGTTAGAAACTTTGAAAGTTGAAACATCGAACAATAAAATTTAAATATTAAAATCAGTAATTTAATATGAAATTCAAGAACTTAATATTTAGTAAAATCAGCGATGTAATAATAAAATCAGCAATGTCTTACATCATAGTGTACCACCAATCGCCATCAAGGGTCCCCATCAAGGGTCCTTTGTTTGATGGCTACTCCTTCAGTAGAACTTGAATGAGGCTATTTACTCCTCTAAGTTCATCATCATCAATTGTAGAGGCCCATGCAACTCAAGCATCCTCTTTAGCAAAATGAAGCAACTAGCATATCTTATCTCAATAGGTTTGAGGAACTACTTTGAAAACATCTTGAAGAGAGCGAGATGTGGTGGTTGGAAATGAACTTTTGAATATCCCTAGCTTTTGCCATTGCTTGCTTCAGCTAATCTATTTTCCCTATGTCTGTCAATTCATTGTTCAATACACGAACACAACATGGGTTCCAAAAGATATGCTTGTAACACCCTCTACCATCATACCAACTAATATGCACAAATGTGCTGAATTAGTGACCACTTGTACAACATTTGAGGCCCCAACCTCCTCTATGGCTTCTCTCAAAATGTAAACTGCAAAGTATATACATGACCTAAAACACAAAAATCACAATGTGAAGACATGAACTATGGTACAAAGGAGCTTGTATCCCTCAGCTTAGTATTATTAGTTCTATGTGGAGTCATGTGCTTGTATGTCAGCGAAGTCAATAAATGTTGCTAGAGTCCTAGGAGCATTACTTAGGATACGTTTTGTCTTAGCAAACTAGAAGTATAAATGTAACTTAATCACTAGGGCTTTAATTGGAAAAAAGTTTAAAATTTATTCTTCTTAGCCAAAAAGTATTTTCATTTTTGTGTTTTTTAAAACAAGGGTTTGACTTTCATGCTTTTACATTTAAGAATTTTCAAAATTTTATGCATTTTTTTCTTGAATTCAGTAGAGTTGGCCAAGTCCACCCATCGGGACTCATTGAGTTCGACAAGTCTTGCAGATTTGGCGAGTTTGACTAGACTTGTTAGGTGCCTAGGTCACAAATCCTTAAGCCTCAATTTGATGTACTCAGTTTGGGACTTGTCAAAGTCTTGTAAGTAGGATCCAAATCCATTTCCACAAAAGTTTGAGCATAAATGTTGTCAGAATCCTACATAGTCTCTTGAGCAACATCCAAATTTGGCAAAGGAATCCCCAATAGCCTCAAAGCAAGAAATACACCGATATTACAATGGTAAATAAGGTTGGCATAACCAAACAAGTATAGAGAAGGAATCATGAGGAGGATCAAAAGATGGATACCGAGGTTTAAGGCGTAAATATAATCCACTTAGAACCATGAACCAAAACTAATAATAGTCATTTCTATCAACAAATGACATGCAATTTAAATCTACAATAAGAGTCCCTATATGCAAAAAAGGAAGTCAAGTTTTTTCTTCAACAAAGGTTTCCAAAATTTTGAATTTCACTCATTCAAAATGTTGTGGTTAAGTCAAAACAAATGGAATTTTCCTACTAAGGCATGCTTCATCCATGTTTTCTTTCTCACACATCCACTTATGTATTCTTATCAAGCACTACTTTTGTTAGATTTAGCTGTGAAGCCACCCAAGATCAAAATGACTGAAGTAAAGCAAAAGTTGAAATCCAAAGGTGAACAAACTCCCTTAGCATTGAGTTAGGACTCGTGAACAAGTGAACTAGCCAAGGGAGAGGTGAGTAATGTTTATATAGCAAAATAAGGGCAAGTAATTCCAAGAGGATTTATAACTCCCAACTGCCCAAATAGGCAGCAGTTTTACCTACTTGGTAAATGCCAAAATACATGGTTGTAAATACTTAGGTAAGGATAAGCAAATGGTCATTGGAGGTGGCAAATAAATCTAAAAGGTGTGAGACTCAACTACCTAAAGGTGGGTGGGAGTGACACATGTAATTGATGGATTCTGCCACATGTCCTCATCCTAAGCATTCTAATATAACCTAAGAAAGCTTAATAATGTGTCGGAAAAATAAACATTTCCTAACATAAGAAAAATAAAAAATCTAAACTAACAACTTTAGGCACCGGTCTACTTTTTTAGCAAACCATATTTTCAGATCTGTGATCTACATCCTTTCCATCATGAATCCTTATTTGAACAAAGAGATTTGAGCTACCATGATTATCAGAATTATTGACAATTCCTTTGTGTTCGTCATTCTCAATACTTAAACTCCATTTCTTCCCACATAGAGAATCAAGACATGATTTTGTGGGTTATACGATTTTGATTTAGGGTAGAGGAAGCTTCCAAACCAGCAATACCCCCATTAGATGAAGCAAATCCTATCCCAACATTGCTGTTTGATTGTGCATTCAATGTGTGAAGGGAATTGCCACATGGAGAGGGTTTGGAGGAAAAATCAGGGCAGGTAGATTCCCTAAGCTACCCCTCACCACTTGTCAAATGAAGTGCATATGCCTTATCAATTGATTTTTCCCATCTAAAATTTAGATGAGCTTTTGAAATATTATGGAGATTACTACTTAAAAATGCCCTTACTTCTATGCTAGTTCTCAATGAAGATGTAGCATGAATGCTTGGCTTGGACTGTGATAGAGGAACCACTTCAAACATAAAGGAAAGCTCATGGCTGCTAGTATTATCAAGAAAGAAGATGTGATTAGGGCGCATGACTGCTTAGTGGTGGAGGTTATAGTGAGTGATAACAAAGCTAAAATAATAAATATTATGATTTTTCGCTTTAAATATTTAAAAAATTCATATGTTCTTCATAATATAGATACATATAGACATTAGATTTGATTGGATTGTTTGTGTTGTATTGTTTGCTAGTGGTTGTATCAATTCTCCTACAACCAAATAAGGATTTTGGTGCATATGGTAGTGCATTAAAAAATGATAGAACACTAAGGATTTTTGAAGATTATCTTGCAATGTTAAGATATATTCAAAATTTCAATGATTTAAAACTCACCAAAAAACTCACACAAATTGTGAGTACTTGTAAATTGCAAAGGGTGTTGACTAACTCTTTCATTTAGTTGAGGGAATGTTTTGGCAAATTACAAGTTGGAACTTACAAGTGTACTTGTTGAGTTCTTGTTGATAAATCACTAGGCATTGAGTTAATGAATTTAACTATTTTTTTTAATTTGTTGATTCTTTGCTATACTTTGCCGAGTTCTAGGGTCTGAGTCAAAATTGGGTCTATCGAGTCATGAGTTTAATAATTATGGATCTATTGTGCCAAATGTATTTTGACACTTCTCAATTAGGTGTATTTGGTTGGGATAATATAAATAGCTTTTTTATTTCACAATATATTTAGATGTCAATGTGATAGGGCTTATTTACCTACACATCAGGAACATTTTAATGCCTCATAAGGCAGTTTCATTTTGTCTTAGCACAATTTATTTCCAAATGACATACTTTGAGTCATTATTAGCGACTACATTGTAATGATACTACACTTAGTGTAGTTGGATTGATAAAACTTGGTTTGCTCTTGAGTATTTGAACCATAGTTTTAAAACTTGTCAAGTACTCACCCAACTCACAAGCACTTAATTGTTTTGGTTGCAAATGACATAGCTTTTCTTCTAGTTGTTTTCCTTGTTGAGAAGGCATGCCAAACTTTTTCAATCTGTGGTTTCCTCTTTCTAAATTGAAAACAATGGCTTTTTCTAACCCTAGGCTATTCAATCATCTTAATTTCTAAGATTGATATTGAATTACTAAATCCTAGTAGATCTTCCTGTTGAGACATGGACCAGCTAGGACTCGAACCTAGGACCTTCCATACGTTGCTGGAGTGCTCTACCATTGAGCTACTGGCCCCTCTTGGACCAGTCCATCATTGGTTCGGGTGTGGCTTATTTCCAACACCAACAACCCCCCTTAAGCCACACCTCTCGTGTCCTTGGGGCTCCTAGCTTGGACCTAGCTCTGATACCATGTTGAGACATGGACCAGCTAGGACTCGAACCTAGGACCTTCCATACGTTGCTGGAGTGCTCTACCACTAAGCTATTGGCCCCTCTTGGACCAGTCCATCGTCGGTTTGGGTGTGGCTTATTTCCAACACCAACACTAATTCTGTTATGCTACGCAGATCACCCCCCATCTAAGAAATAGGGAACCCCCTCCCTTCCCTCTAACCAGTTGGCGTGGGAGAGCACAGTTGAGAGTTGTAGCCAAGAGTAGTGCTGATAGCAACGCCGAAAGAGTGGTGTTGAGATTTTTAAAAGTTCGGCATATGCCCACCCCCCCTTTTAATACTGAAATGCTAACGTGATAAAAAAAGTCAACGCTTAGAGAAGGAACAAAAGTAAGTTCGGGCTCTTCACCCATTGCCTTCATTTTCATTTCTGAGAAGCCCAATAAAAAGCCCGTCGAAAATACTGAAGTGTCATGCAAAGGGAAATTTAGGTAGGTAATGAGGCGCGGGTGCCTCTTTCGGAGCAAGTAAAATGCTCTTGGTATTGCCTTCAAGAATGCCGTAAAAAATACTGAAGGCAAATACTTGAGGGCAGCTCAAAAAGAAAAATATAAAGTTCAGGTTTTTTAGTTCGAAGGAAGGTGAAGTCATATTTCTCGATCCCCCTTACATTTTCCCATACATTTTCCCATAAGTTCGGCTTTTTCTTTTGAAAACACTTTCACCGACATGCTTTGTAAAGATGAAATTAAATTCGGACCCGTTCTCTTCAAAAAATAAATCGATAAAAGAATTTGTTAAGTTGGCTTCTATTCGCCGATAAGAATATTGAAGAAAACCCCGAGTATGCCAATGAGACGATAAAAGGAGGATGGCACAAATTTCAAACGCATAAGCCAAAGTTCATATCTTTTAAAATAGTGAACATTTTGTTTTTTTTGTGCCTTGTAAAGACCGAATGAAACAAATAAAACAAACATGTGCCTTTAAAAACAAAAAGGAAAGCCGTTTCATAATCTTAAGCACCGCTGAATGGTCCCCCCGCCCCCAACTTCGAAATAAGAGTAAGGCAGGTTCAAGCTTAAACCAATACAAAGAAATAAAAATATACATAGATATGATGAAGTTTTATATTGGGGGTGTTTTATTTGTCGCTTGGATTATGACTATGCACATGAATTGGCTCTAATTATTCAAATCCAAAGATGATTGATTCAAGTGAATTTGTGTTTTGTAGATTTATTTCACTGAAGAGGACCAATAGGAAGAGATTGTCTGCAAAAGAGTAAATGATTAACTTGTCAAATAGCTCAGATAGCGGGATCCATAAAATGTGTTGATGAAGAAGCACGACGATGTGTTGACGTGTCTGAAATCACATTACTGCAAACTCCATACGGCCAACACAGAATAGAATAACCAGTTGAGTATCCTATCCTCTCTTGAGATAAGGAAGTCCCTAATGCTATTTTTTTTTTATATTTGATCAAAGGGGACAACCTCAAGGTTTTTTTTGTCAGGTCTTGATTGCGGGATTTCTCAGTGGTTTGATGTGTTTATGTTGGAAACACAAGGGGGGACTTACGTTGGATGGGTAATTTATAGATAAGTTCCCTGGAACTTTTATAATCTTTCTATCAAGTGATTTCGGTTAAGTTGATACTGTTTTAATGGGACTACGGATTTTCTGGATAAAAAAGGGGAAAAAGGAGGGAAGGATAGGGAGAGAGAGATACATGAAATGTAAATTCTAACTAAGATAGCAGTTTCATCAAACAGACGGAAGCCTCCAAATAACAAGACTAAGCATTACCAGCTACTCAAGCACAGTGTTTGCATAAATCTAGTGCAATCTTCAAAGGAAAATAAGATTTTTCATGTTATCACATACAACATCAAAACTTTTACATTCATAGTGAGTATTCAATAACCGAACTAAGCATGAAAGGTCCAGATTAACCATGCAGAGAGAAAGGCAATCAGCCGTTCCCCAATGGTGTGGATTGCGAGGATTCTATCAGATGTTTGCTTGAAAATGCTATGTAAAGGAAATAAACATAACTGAAAGATTTCTAAATTAAGTGAAGAAGGAGACCATGCACTCACAAGGAAACTTGAAAACAGTCTTAATCTTTGCATTAATTCCTGTAAATTTCGCCAGAGCTTTTGCAACAATCCAAGAACTTCTTACAAAATAAGGGAAAACCAGTCCCTTAAATAGGCTTCAAAAAGGATGAATGGCCTACATTTAATCTAAACAAGTGGCTCAGATTCATCCATAAAGCATGGCTGCCCATACCCATAAATGGGATGCAAATATCAACAACCACCCCTAAAGGAGCAATAACTACCAAAAAAGTTAATTACAACAATTTCAAAAAAATCCAAAAAGGTGCCTTAATAAAGTTTTACATTTTGTTGACTAAAAGTCAAATGTCACCTTTTGGTGCAAAAGTGCACTTTTAAGACTTAGAGAGAAAAAAGCATTTTTGAGAAATCACTTTCTCTATTTCAGCCTCACACTCCTTTTCTAGAAATTGATCTTTGGCATGCAAATATTCCGGCCACAGATCACGACCTGCTGCACGTTCCTCACGAACGTATTCCTGGAACCTGATGCATAACTGGAATAACAAACTGAATGGAGGCACATGAGGATGCCGAATTTTGTATTGCATGCCTTCGAGATACTGGTCTACGTGCTTTAAATTGTCCTTCCAGCTGGAGCGATTACGCTCAAAGCATAACATGTTTGAATGGAACTGACCAACGAAACGCAAGTCTTTAGCGGAATAGGTAATCCTATCCGTTCCCAATCTTTCTTCCCAGTCGGGCTGGATTGCATCATTGGACAAGTCGTTTATCCATCCCGAAACCATTGATCGGAGGATTGTCTTACCTAGTTCTTGCATGTTTCCCAGAATCACCTCAAATGCGTCATTCTCTTTGTCAATAATTTCTTTGGTGTCGTTTTTCATGGTGATAGTCCAGTACCATTCCTTAAGAGTACTGATGCTATGAGGATCTAGGATGGCAGACAATGTACGAATCTGCGCGTGTCCAGAAAAGAGCTCTCATGAGGGGAAGGGTAGTGGCAGCCACTTCGTGCATGTGGAGGGATTCCCTCTTTACCTCTAATAAATTGACTAGAGTGAGTTCTCGATGGCGGGCCATCTTTTTTTACTTCCTCAAGGATTCGCTCTCCCCTTTTCTTGATGTCTTGTATCCATTCCCTGACGGCCCTTGCGGTGTCCCATACTCCCTCAAATTCTGTTGTGGTCCTTTGCGCCAATGCCGTTGGGGGAATATGGGATTTAGAGGCATTGTGTAGTGGCCTCAGGAGCTGATCGATGTATCCCTCGGCTTGCTCAGCACGAGCCCGATACATGTCCTTTTCAATTGTTATCTCTTCGAGCTGCCTGAGTATATTCTGCACTGAATCCTTGAATTCTTCCTTTTCTTGCTCCTTAGTGGCTCGTCCAATGGGGATAGTTGTGATGCTATAATCCGCTAGTGTAATCTGATCTGCTGGCTTGTCTATAGGCGGGGTGGCAATGTGAAGAGTGCGGTTCCTTTGCTCGTCTTTGGTCACTCTAGAATATGCCTTGGGCTTTTTCTTCCCCTTAGCTTTTGCTTGGTCTATGCGCGAGAAGATATCCTCTAGATCAATAGGTGGTTTGGTGGCGGCCTTGCGCTGGGCTCTGACAATCAACCACTCTTGAGGCACTGTCTGGGCTGATGATAAGGTTAAGTTTGCATTCTGTTCTTTGACGTTTTTAGCCGACTCATCACAGATTCGCAGCTGCTCTGCTACTGGAGGGGTGGAAGAGGTGCGAAGTTCTTTGCTTGCAGCTGAATTTTCTCCTATTTCACTGAACAACTGTCTGGCATCTTCATGTGATGGTTGTTCTTCAGTCCTTTCGAGCTCATGAGTCTCATCTATCCTTTGCTCTCCTTCGACGGTAGAGTCATCTTTGGCTGTATTGTGGAGCAGCAACTCGTGGCGGCTCTGCTGAGTGGGTTCATGCACTTTGACCCCTTGAATGGATGGAATCTCTCCTTCCTCTATTTGGTTGCCCAGTTCGGTTGATTCAAGGGCTCTTAGCTCAACTTCTAGCATGTCAGGCACAGGAGGATCATTAGCTTCAAACGCGTCGACCTCACTCTGGGAAGGCGGAGCAGGTATATAATCTAATTCCACTACATCGTCAGACGAACTGGGGTCCTTTGATGATGACGTGACCTCTGGTCTCCTTATAGGAATTTTCTCCCTTCTTGTTCTTTTGGACGTCCGAGTCCCTTTGCAAGCCTTAGCCTTCTTTCTTTTCTCAGGTTTCTCAATTTCTTCCTTGGGTGGACTGGACATTCCCTCATCTTCGGAGGATTGAGAATCAAGGCTACCCATTAGGTGGTAGGTGAATTGGACTCCTTCGTGAATTAGCCTCTCAATCTATTGATGTAACCATTGATCTGTGTACCTTGCTGGGGCTGCCATGACTGCCTCAAAATCAGTAATTGGGTCCTGGGACCAATCAAATCCTGGCAAAAGGTGCCTTACTGCTTCAAATTCTCGGACCTGGAGGCAATTCCCTGAATCTGTGAGCTGATCTGGGACCCGACGGTATTCAAAGAGTCGCATTTGCTGCACACTCAGTCTAGAATATTCCCGCCTCCGGACCTTGTAGTCATTGGAGCAATTCTTCCAATAGTCTTCAACTGATTCCTTTGCTTTGTACCGCCTGCCATAGGCTCTCTTTGCCAGATTATCATGATCGAAATATTTTCTCGGAAAATGGTCCTGTAGACCATAAGAGGCCAGCTCTGCGAGGGATTCCTCTACTAGGGCAGGGGTCTTCAGGTGGACATCGTGGTTGCCTATGATCATGGGGAATGTGAATCCAACCTGCTTGCTTTCTCTGAGTAAGATGTTGGTCGGACATGACTGCCTTGCAACCTCCATAAGAATTATTTTGTCGGTTGGGTACCGTGGAAGTCAGAGAGGGGCACCATCAAAGCCTACTATTCGGATATAGGAGAACCGTGGGAACGGAATGAACCAGGCTCCATACCTCTGTACTAGAATAGTAGCTTGCTCTGAGAGCCTTATGTGTAATCCTCCCTGCATTAGCCTGACCAGGCGCATTGTGAAGGCGTCATTGATGCGCTCATATTGGCCAACTGCATAAGCTAGGCTTCTCTTTTCCCTTTGGGCAATATCTTGGTAGTGCAGCTGCGGGTAACAATCATAGACCTTCACCTGACCAGGCCCATTCTCGATTTCACCTTTCATTATCAAACCTGGCAATGGCTGGTTCTTGGCGAACATGTACACCAAGTAAGAGGTCATAGTGAAGTATTTCTTCGTTTCAAGCTCTATCAACTGGGTGTGGATGTTGTCGCTTATGATCTGGGCCCAGTCAAATTTAGACTTCCCAGCGAAGACTCTCTCTGTGAAATAGAACATCCACTCTTCAAAGTAGTTGGATTTAGGAAGTCCCATAACTCGGTTGAGTAATGTGACCATATCCCCATGTTCATTATGAAAATCACTTCTTGGGGTCTTTCTCACAATTCTGGCGCTTGGAAGCCTTCTCTCCTTGTACCACTCTTCGTTGATCAGTGCTTTGCATCGGGCCGGATTCATATCAGATGCCCCTTGTGCTTCATCTATGGTTGTGGCTGTGGGATTGTTTGGGAAGGGAATGTCGAATGCGTCGCCGATGGCCTCAGGAGTGAAGTTGGCGACGGTCATGTTCTCAAGGAGCACCAATCTGGAATTTGGCTGATAGTGCCGGGCGGTCTCTACCACTAACTCATAGTTCTATACTGCTGGAGGAAATCGTGCTGCCTGGGCGATGCCACTTTCCACCATCTGTCTAGGCTTGCCTACGCATTAGGGGAGAAGACTCGATTCCTGAAGTCGTGAATGTCAATATGGCCAAGGTCGGTATCACTGACATTGTCCCAGACACTCTGCACTTTTGGCTCCCTCAATCCTCCTCTTTGATACTGGTACTTCATCCTTTCAACCTTGCGCGGGATATCTGACTTGGATGCTCGTGATGTCTCGGTTGCAGCCGGCGTCTTTGATGATTCTACCGCTGATTTAGGCATTTATCCTGCACAGCCGAATGTGGATTACGAGGTGATACAAAAGAAGTAAGGCGGGTTAGATAGAGAATACTCCAGCATTCAAGGATTAATTCAAAATTTAGATTGGACGTGGAGCGACATTTCTAGCTAACAGCTCGGTTGATTTTAACCACAGCATTCATAAAGCTTTTAATCGCGAATTTATACTTAAGCATTTTCTGGATTAATTCTCAACAGGGCAAAGCTCAGAAAGTTTTCCTAAGTTTGAAAAATGCAATTTCTGGTTAAATCTTAGGAGCGAATTCTAGTTTTGATTGCTTTGCACAACGTTTTCAAGCGAAAAAGATGCAGATTTCGAAAATTTAAGCATTCTAATAAGATTTGCATAGGCGTCCATTTGATTTATAAACATTTGAAATGATCAAGAGAGACAAAGTGCACTTACCTGACGAAAACGGATGGCGAGGAATTGCCCAACCTTGCTGCGCAAAGACGAATGGACAATTCTGCAGAGTTTTGAATTACAACGGTTATCTCCTTGATTCAAATTTTCGCGGTTACTGTTTGAAAGGAATTTATCATTTTAAACGGTTTTTTACCTTGGGTAATTGGCAACCTAAACTTGAATTATTAATGGTTTATGCAACATTTTATCTTGAATGTGAATCGCGCGAAATTGGCTCTCTTTCCCTTTCAAAATTGGACGTGATCTTTCTTTACACGAAATGCAGCAGCATGGAGGGGGTTTTACAAATTTGAATGGCGTTTTATCTTCTCATTTTCGGACCTTCTGGCAAGTTTTGCAAATTCAGCGTCTATCTTCCGACTCGTGACCTTGGGGATATGGAGGCCCTTCCAAAACTTAAACTTTGTTTTATCTAACCCTAAGGGCGAACTTCGGACCATTCAACGCTTCTTGCAAGTCATACAAACCTCGGAGCTATGGCGTCCTTCGCGATTTTTGCGTCTTGGAGAATTTCAGAGCATCCACTAACCTTAACGCCTATGTGATTTCGAAGATTTTACCAGAACTTCGGAGTTTCGGACCTGGATGCCTTTTATGCAAACTTAGGAGCATTCATCGCTTTTGGGATTTTGCGGTTTCAGGCTTTTGGCGAGTTGAAAGAATTTCAGGCTATTTAACATGTTTCGCAACTTTTAAAAACTTCGGACCCTAGGCCCATTTTCACAAATTTTCGTATCTTTGAATTTCGGAGCTTCAAGGCGTTTTGCGATTTTGAAGATTTTCGGAGCATTAAGCTTTTTTGGTGAACTCTATCATTTTCGGACCTAAACCACCTTTTTGCAAATTTCGAAGTGTTTGAATGAATTCTAACACCTTTTGCGATTGGAGATATTTCGGAGCATTAAACATGTTTGTAAATTCAGAGTTTTAGCGTTTTTCTTTGCAAATTAGAAAAGTTTTCGGACCCTAGCGCATGCTCTGCAACTTAAGAAGACTTCGGACCCTAAGGCGCTTCCTACGAATTTCGGACCATTAAACATGCTTTCGCAACTTTTAAAAACTTCGGACCTTAGCCACCTTTTCGCAAACTCAAGGTAAATTTCGGAGTTTTTGAACTTTTGGCAAACTGGAGGCATTTTTGGACCTATACCCACCTTCTGCAAATTTGCACAACTTTGAATTTCGGCCCTAGGGTCTGAAATCGGGGACTTAAGTGAATTTCGGATCATAAGGGTCCTTTTGCAACATTTCACATTTTCAAATTTTCGCCCCAGGGTCTGAAATTGGGCATTTTAAGTGAATTTCAGACCATAAGGGTCTTTTTGCAAGATTTAGAAAGCATTTTCGGACCTTTAAACAGTTTTGGGAAATTTTGAATTTTTGAAATTTTCGCCCCAGGGTCCGAAATTCGACCCCTTGGGCGATTTTAGCAAATTTTCAACCTTGTGAAGTTTTAACACTTGGCCTCTGGGTCCGAAATTGGGCCCATAAGGCAATTTTGGGAACTTAAGCAAAATTTCGGACTTTAGACCAGTTTTCGCTAGATTCTACAAATTTTGGATTTTGGAGGTTTCGGAACTCTAAGGCATTTGGGCAAGTTTCGCAACTTTTAAAAACTTCGGCATTTTGGCCAGGAAATTCGCTCCTTCACCAGCAGGCGAAAATCTCCCTTTACTCAAATCCCACAAACATTGCGGAGACAAACCTTATGCAATCTACTTCATAGCTCTTGTGCGAAAAACGACGACTTTGGGTCCTCGGGCGACCTTTAGATGCACTGCTCTTGCTTGGCGGGCTTCGCCAATTTCTATCACCTTACGCCTATCCAAGGCGATTTTCAAAATTTCGAACAAACTCTTGGCATTCGTGCCCGAGGGCTAGACTAGCCTGATGGATTCATTGGCTCTTTTCATTGACATCATCACTTTACGGACCAATCGCGGACTCGCTCGAAAGGACGCGAGACATTCTGCGCGAAACTCAACAGGGCGAGGACGAAAGGCTCAAAAATAGGAAGGGGGACCCTGTCGGCGACAAGGAGCGTGTGCAATGCACAACACGATGATGATGAACAATTCAACTAGATGGGAGATACAACTGCAACGTAGAACGACCAAAATGATGTTATTCCAAATTTTTGGAATGCATTAGCAAGACACACAAAATGCTACAAGACATGCAGAATCATAAATGCACAATTGGAATTGACAACTGGAATTGACAAAAAAATCGGATTGTTTGTAAAAACAATTGCTGTATTGTAAAATGACTCCTTGTGGGCCCTGTTTAATGCAAATTAAAACAAAGGGGACACAAGTTAGCTATTTCTCAACTACTTGATTTACCTTGAGCTGAGTTAAGTCTCGTCTTCTAGCAAAAGAGATTGGGAATAGTTGCAGGTAGCTGAAGAAGTGATTGGAAAGGGGGCAATTGGGAAGTTATTGTTAATTTTAACACTTTCAGATTAACTAAACTCAGAAAATCAGAATTTGTTTACTGATTCGATTAGTTAGATTAGAGATTTATAGTTTCAGATTTAAGCATTGTAAGGAAAGAGAATGAAATAAAGACAAGACACAATTACCCTGGGAAAACCTCCTAGGAGGAAAAACCCAGCCAGAAAAGATCCTCGGATCTGATTATGGATTATGGTTATGCAATCATTACAACACTTATCTCAAGAACTTGTAGAAGCAGATGTTGCTGTCACAAAAAGAATGACAGATTGGTTGGCTGTCACATGTGTGTTGGTTGCTGCTGGCTTGTTGCTCCTTTAACCCAGATTTGCAGACCTTCAAGGAATTCGCACTATCTTCACTAAGTTTGCTGACTTCTAATGATGGAATTCACACCTCAACTAGAAGATCCAAATTGCTGATGTAGCAGATATAATTGCTATAGGTGCAGATGTAGTCTTTCTTCTTGAAGTTTGCATTATCCAAACATGAATATTTCGCATGAAGTGAGAACTGAATTAAATGATTTGTGATGTGGGTTTTATGCTTATATATATGTGGAGCAAACCCCTTTAACATGCCGCCTTGCAAAATAGATTAAAACCTTTTAATTATTTAATTTATTTAATTTGCTTAATGCGAAATGTTTAGGATAGGCCCTATCGTGATGGCATGTAGACTTTAGTGTAGTGTGGAGGTGAAGCGTGGAGATATAGGGCCCAACCCTCATGCGTTGGAGAAGGGGCTGGCCCCCTTAGGCGGATTCCAATGTTGCCCAAGGCAATTGGAATCCGCCACCCTAATTACGAACAACAGTTATGAGAATTACTAGGTATGGGTTAAAGTTGCGAGGACTTTTACAAGGCAAATTAGAGCCATTGGATGGTTTAAATCCTGGCCTTTGATTCAAAATGTAAAACCTATAAAGGTCAGTGCCTTTCTCTTTGTAAAGGGTAAGATAGATTTTTTTTAGGATTTAAAATAGTTAGACAACTAGCAGATTAGGAGTAGAAGTAAAAGAGGACCGCTGGACAAAAAATGTTGCAATGGCAGTTGAAACAAATAAATAAACATTGAATTATGCTCATTACCATTTTGTTTTCTTCTATTTGCATGGTTTCTCTTCATCTAGTTAGTTAATATTGAGTGATTTTAATGGTGAAGTGTGAGGGTGTTTGATTTGATTTCAGGTTCATACCATTGAGGGCTTGCTGATTGTCGGTCTTTGTGCATGGTCAGTCTAAATCTAATATTATTCTTAGTTCAATTGTGTGTGTGTGTCTCAGAGTGCGCCAGAATTGGGTGCTTGAATGAATATCCATAGTCTAAAAATCTTTTATTTTCTAGGAGCTTGCACTATTCCTGTGGAGTTGTTAGTATATCTCTGGCTAAGCAGGAACTAGTTTATTTGAAATCTGTCTACCGCAGCATCAACCGTTGCTCTCATTGTCCTTAAGTTTCCTAAACCCTGTCTTTTTGCTTTTATTTCCCTAGCTTAAGAATCAAGGCTGTAATGGTCTGCCCTATGAGTTAAAATTTCCCTGTCAATGCATTGCTGGTATTATGTCAAACAGTTACCGAACTTCCAACTATGATCTGTTTTTTGATTTTCCCTTCACTGTAATGATTGAGAAGTTAAGGGTTCACCTGGTGTGTTTAAGTTTATATTTTTTCCATTCACACATTTCCAGCTCACATACAAATCACTACAATTGCTAAATGAGATTAACCAATTAACAAATTCAAATCACAATACTGAATCTTTCATAAATATGAAAAATCTAATATCCTTTACAATACAAACACTTTCAAAATATAAGTCTCCAAGTACAAATCAGAGGAGTTAAGAACCATACAGATTCTGGACTTGATGATTTTTGTTGCAAGAAAATCCCACGTTTGGCGTCCAACAAGCTGCCGGTAATTATCGATATCTAATTCGAACTTCACTCCCTGCCTGGCTCTCGTCTGTTCTCTGCTGAAACACAAGGTACTCTACAGTACAGGTGTTTCTTCTACGTAATTACCTGCTCCAGTACTTCCTTACATACTCAAACGCCATGATTGCAGCTGTAACTAGCAGCTATGACCCAGTGTGTAACTTCAGCACAGACGTCACTGAAAAATAACCTTCCAATGCCTGCTGTTCCAACAGTGAATAATGAAGTGATCACGTCCCTAAATAATGTCTTCAGAAAGTTCCAACAGCTCCTATCGCACCCTTCACATTTCACAGTTAGCACGTCTTTTAGTTTGAATGACCCCCACACTCGTTGGTTCTTGGAGCCACACTATATTTCCAACACGTGACACATTGCTTCAGGGTTTTGTGCTTCTTGAACTTCCTTTTCACCGCCCAGCTAAGTAATATTCATGCCCAGCCGCTGAAGATTGCTCACGTCCAGCCAAATGCTTTGCTCACGACCCAGTCAGGGGAGTCTCATACTCCCGGCCTTTATGATATGAATACGCCTAGTCAAAGAAAGTGTGTCAGTGTTTGCAAATGTGGAAGTTCGAACTACAAAGGTTTTTTCAGCCGTCTCCACGAACTATGACCTTCTTCACGTGCCCTTGCTCCCACTCATTGTTTGTTGTTGCTACTGAAAGTTGACTGGTAGTACTAGGAATTTTCTGTATATACCAACAAAATTTCACAGCAATGTAATAACCTCTTACCAGTTCATCGTCCTATGCAAATGAAACCGTCCCAGATTGAAATTTCCAAACTCCTCCTTAAATTGCAAATTTATCATTAAGTGATTTGCCAAACCTGGTCTCTCACAGGCAAGAGAAATGTCACATTCGAGGGATTTCCTCCCCAAATGCCAAGGAAACTTTCCAGATTTTCTCCAAAAAATTAGCTTCACAATTTCCAAAGTCACAATTCCCAAGATGTCTTTTCCAGCATTAAATGCTCTTATTTATAACTTCATTTGCGCCCAATTACCAATGCACCGCGAATGTGGGATAAATAACTTCCTTTTTAAAAATCACTTCTCTCTCAAGTGAATAAAATGGCCCTTTTAAATATAGTGACTTTATAAGTAAATGTACTTCAATTTAATAGTCAGTTTATTAATTTAAACTCTTTTTTCCCTCTAAAAATGACCCTTTCAATTTTATAATCATATTTTGACACTCAAGGTCACTGTTTAATGCGCCCAAGATTCAAAACTTTTCACTCCGGTTCCAATGAGCTATAACACTAAGGTTGGAATTAAATATTTTAATTGAATTTAAGCAACCTTAGTAAAATAACTAAAAATAACTCATTAATGCATCAAATTTGCGAAAACTTGTCAGAACACATCGAAATCGAATTTCGATCGCACTGGAGTGATTTTGATGACGAATAATAGCAAACGAGGCTGATTGGGTGACTTACTAAAAGTAGACGGCTTCTCCAAGATTCTTGGGGACCAATGCTGAAGCCAGAAATCACTTCAGAAAGTGGCATATAACTCCACTAAACCAACCGAACTCACCGGATACATCGGATTACTCATCTGAACAAGCTGACATGAACCCAGAGTGTCAGCTACTAAAGCTTGCTAGAGAACTTGAAAAATTGGGGACATTACAGTTCGTCTTGCCCAAAGATTGCTTGTCCTCAAGCAATGCCAATACAATCCCCACAATCTTCTGATTGATCCAACTGAAACTAAGAATAATCCCGGGGTCCCAAATCAATCTAAGAAATCTGCAACACCATCTATTGGAAGCATTATGTTTCAAGGTGCCCCAATCAAAGACCTCCTGAAAACCTCCAACAATAAGAGAAAAAACATATTGTGTAAACTCATTCGTCTCCTTAAAAAACTGCTCTCCCAAAGAATTAAACTGCAAAACCATAGGAATAGACTTCGCAATGTCCACATAGGCTCTCACATTCCTATCAACTTTAGAGTTGCTAATCAAAGTGGATTCAAGTTTCCAAATCGAACTTGGAATGGAGCCACTATGCTGGCATTGTGTTCCTCAGATCAAAACTGACAATCCTTCATCCTCAAAGTGCACTGTCATCTCCTGGTTTTCCATCAACGAATTATCATCAAAACCAAAGCTGAAAAACCTGAGTGAACTGAGATCTATCCCATGCAATATATCCTACCAAGGTGCCTCAGTATGATCCATATCTGAAACCCCATTGTCTAACTCGATCTTGGGTGATAGGAAAAGAAATCTGCTCCACTTGAAAGGATAACCCTTAGCATCTCTCAACATTATGTCCCAAAAGTGATGCCAATCAGTACTTGACTGGAAGTCGGTAATCATAGAGTCAACCTCAGATTCATATATCATGACAATGACATTCCGATCACAAACCGTGATTCCCTCACTGTCACCTAACCTCCTAGTGTCCCGGAAAGAAACTCGAGAGCACCATCCAACCCAACTCACTGCAATCAACCAATCACCATCTAGGGGCATGTATATTGACATCATGTGATGACTATAACATCTAATACTCTCACAAGTAGAGGAGGAAGGTAACCGAGCTATACCCAAGAAATCCTCCATAATTGTTTGTACAAATGACTGAAAGTGCTAAAGAAAGTAAGTATGCAAGACTGAAACTACAAACTGTAACATCAAATCTATCAGAAACCAAGTCCTAGCCAAAATTTTCCTGCAATCCACCTGCAACAACTGTGACGGTCTCCTATATATACTGTAATAGGGGGTAACAACAACATTACTACTACACTCCAAGTCACTGCCACAAGGAAAAAATCCACCACGCTGATATTGCACTACTTTGTCACCCTCTACAGTCCAATCAAACCAATTCTCAAACATTGGGTTCCATAGACAACTAGCTGGTGAAAACAAGGTGTGAGACTTGCCAAACTTGGTCTCATCACCTGTCATCAGAAACATGTCATACCAGGACGACCCCCAAAGCTCCATACTCAAATCACCTTTCCCTGCCATCAATGATATAGTCAAATCCTGTGTGTGTGAGCTCAAGGTAAATTGATGGATATACCTCAACATAAAGTCCAGGTGGTACACTCTTGTCTGCCCTAATGAAATACCAGAGTGGCCATGAGTAATCCCCTTCGCACTGACAAACACAAAAGAAAGCTCACAACTCAATGCAGAAAGATCCACTCCATCAACAACATCAACATGATAATCATCCAAACCTCCAAAGATCCCTGAGCCTGTGACCAAGTCTGTAGTGTCCAAGTCATCAACAATCCATTCCACCCATAGTGGTCTCTTTCAAATATGAATGATGCCCATCATAGGTGCATAAAAACAAATACCAACCCCTGTCAAGCTACTGGTATAGATCAGAACAACACCATATAACCTGTGAACCAAATCCAAAATGGTATTCAAGGTATCTCTACAGCCCAAAGAGGGTAATAACTCATCATACTCCCTCCTCTAACTCCAAAAAGGCACTTCCAAGCTCTCCTATCCATGTCCATAGCCGCTGCCCCCAAAGTGCAACCTAATAAAATTCTGATCAGCATCATAGGACAGCCATCAAACAATGAAATAGGAGGTAATATCCATGAAGGTGGTGCTAGATTACTGTAACCAACATGCTCCTCTCCAAAATGTAAACTGAAATCATTCGGAAAGGTGCTGAAGTCATGTTTTGCCATCTCATACTTATGGATTTCATCAATTCCCTCGATGATCTGTTTGATCTCCAATGTTCTTGCATCATACTCCTGAATCATTGATGGACCAATAATGGTTTCCTTCACCTTGTGTAGGGAAGAGTGGGCCATGCTCAACTGTAAACAAAGTTCATCAATTTCTTGCTCTTTCCTTTTCAAGGCATCTGAATAGATCTCAACTAGGTTGAGAAGGTGATCACGATTTGAAAGGAGATGTAAATAGTTTGTTTTTATTGTTCCCATTCCTTCTTTGATCATTTGCAAGCTATCAAGAGAAAACTTCGCTTCAATTCCCTTTTGTCTTCTCTCTAACTGAATCTTCCAAAGGTAATTTTCAACCAGCTTATGCATCTCATCATTGATGGGATAAGGCTGCCACAATCCCATCCTCATTCACCTTCAACTGATTCCGCAAACTGTGCGGACTGTGAGGTGTATGAACAACTTCTGCTTCACATGATGAATTGTCTGATTGGCCTTGAAGAACTTGATTCTCACAATCAACTGCCTCTATGATATCTTCTTGGCACACTTGCTGATCTAAAACTTGGGCAGCGTTAGGCCCAAATCTAGAATTGTCTTCATCATCATTTGGTTTCAAAACACTAATGGACTCCTCTAATTCAACTATCCCACGAAATGGGGCCATGAATCTTTCGTTTGGAAAAAGTGGAACTGTTACCTATTTTTCGCTTCTGGCTGAAAAATAGGTTGAGAATGCTAGCATGAACAAAAGAAAACTAGTGTATACTTATTCTCTTTTCTGTGTTTTAAGGATGATGTTTCTAAGTACTTTCATTCTGTAACAGCAAAGAAAGACATTTCATTGCAAAAGAAAAGTATTTTTTTTATTCATTTTCAAAATGCGTCCCACACAGTAGCCGTGGGACTAGCTACGTATATTCAATGCAGAAGAGAAATATACACATATGTATGCAAGTACAAAGAAAAATAAGGCATGTCAGAAGTGGAACCAGTCATTGCCTGAATGACTGGAACAGTTGGAGATGCTCGTTGTAGCCTTTGTCTTGCTGCTCCCCCCCGGTCCGTTGATGTTTTCCTTCTGATCTGCAAAAAAGGTTGAAACAAACAATGTGTTAGAACTTTTGTTCTAAGCAATAGCTGGCTGCATTTCTGACATATGTACTAATGCACGCATATATATATATGATCCCTACGTACATGGAATGCATATAGCTCGCAAGTACAAAGGAGTCTCCAAAAAGGCAAAAAATCAGATCAAAGGAAAGCCACCATAGATATGCATTTTTTGCTAACAGGTTTGTTTCATGTGCAGGAAAAGAAAAAAGGACAGTTTGCTGGTCATAAAATTCACTAAGATGAGTGGAGACAAATGCGGCTCCCACAAGGGTTGAGCCCAGCTCATGTGAGGAAAATCAAGGTTTAATGCAATCAAATCATGTCAGGGCTGGTGATAAAGGGGAGAAGACATTCAAAATTCTAGTCATTATTCCATTTGGGATTAACAGTCTTTATCCTGATTATGGGGGTGGAGTTACTGTCAAAAAATATTTCAGATTGTGGTACTAGTTGCAAAACAATGGCAGCCATTGTTTAAAGATAAGGTCAGATTTATAGGTGATCAGTCACCTGGGCCACACCAGAATGAGGATGAGGCCTTGCTCACGAGTTCGCTTCAGCCTTATGTGAGTGTGGACAATCAAGAATCAAACCAATTATCAGATTCCAGCTACATGTGAGGTATGATAGTCTACAGTAAGATTGATTTTCCTTGTTTCATACACATGATTACACTAAGAAATACTTGTTAAGATCAGATGACCAATATTGTCTAAGAGAGCTGATTTTAAAAGCTAGGAGATTGCCTAATAGGAAGGTCCTACAATTTGATAATGAAAGGGTTTGTCATGGGTACTTCACCATTGTGGTGTTGGTTGGAGGCAAATAAAATGACAGCTAAGGCAGCTAAGAAAAAATGTGTCTTACAGCTGGACACCTCATAGACCAGCACTTATGGGGATACAACCTACTCTGGAAAAAGATGCAATTAAGTACAACGAAGACGCTTTGAAGAAGCATGCACATGATTCTAATTTTCTGAAAGTGACCAGTAGTCCTTTGCCATCACATGTGCCTTGCATTGAGGACCACTCAAGAATGGATTGATAAGTATGAAGTTAAAGATGAAAATTCAGACTTCTCACAGTCTGATTTTGCATCAGCAGTTGAAAAAGAGCTTGAGGAAGACAAGTTACGAAGGAAGCTGTTTTTAAATGGCATGATGATGAAGGCAAGTCAGAACATTCGTTTGAAGATGTTAGTTTTCAAGAATCACATCACTTGGAAGGTCAAATGAGGGTAAACAAAGACATGATTATTATTGTCCTGGCTCACGTTGGTGACACTCATAAGATGCTGGCAGCTTATTTTTGGAAAACTCTAGTAAGAACAGTGGTCATATAAAATTTTCTATGAATGGTTCTCTTCCTGAAAATATGGGATTGGGAGGTGGTTGGTAAGTGGCATATCAATTGCAACAGGCTGAATCAAATCAGAGTGCAAGTTTAAAGAGAGTTTTCCTTATGCTGGATCTGCCTCTCACATCCCTTCTGCTGTGGGTTCTATAAGATCATTAAAATCACTACCTGGTTTAGAAGGACGTGAATCCATGCAGTAAAGGGCTATTTGTGAGTATGAGCAGCCATGGTGTTTGACAGAGAAGAAAAGCTTTAAGGACAAATGATGTATGTCACAGTCTTCATACTGTGTCTAGCAAGCATAGTTTTGGTACACAAGGTCTCAGTGACCTTTAAAGATGAATATAGTCCAAGTACACTATGGGAAAAGTTAGTAAAAGAGCAGTCACAGGTCCCTCAAGGGAAAATAACAATGTTAGCGAACCTTATTCAAGACACCAATAAGAGCCAAGAAGAGCACATATAGAGCAGCAGAAAGGTGATTTCAAAGATCATAAGACATTCACAGTAGCAGCATACCATCATAGCACTTTGATTGCAGTCATTAGTTATGAATCACCCAAAGTGTCATGGAGGTGCGGTATCATTTCTTTCCTTTGGCTGTAGATAAATTGAACCCAGAAATCAGTCTAATAAATGGAGAAGCTCCAACAGTTTTGGATACTAGGGAAGAGGAAAGTATTATTACCATAATCTAGATAATGGAGGGAGTCATGAAGTAGAGCTCTCAAGAAATCAATCCTACTTGATATGCAGAACAATGAAACTGCTTTCCATAAATACCTGTTGACCAGAATGAAATTGCCAATGAAGGAATGGGCTTTAGCAAGAAGAAGTGGTTGTGAAGCATGGTGATCAATGGGGTCGAACCATGCAAGCGTCATGTATGCTTTCCTTTCTTGATCAGATGTTGGCAAAACTTGCAAGTGGAATGCATAGGCCTGCACAGCAGACCATTGTACCTGGTGCATGTGTGCCAGATTTACTTGCATCTCTGCCAGAAAAAATAAAAAATAAAAAAATAAAAATGAATGAAACAGCTGGGAGGTAAACTTGGGAGCTCCTTAGAGAGTGATCTTGGTGTTCAAACTATTGGAGACTTGTTGCAGTTTTCTGAACAAAAGCTGCAGGAGCGTTATGGAATGAATACTGGGACATGGTTATGGAGTATTGCAAGAGGAATCAGTGGAGATGAAGTTAAGGGCCGTCTGCTTCCTAAGAGTCAAGGCTGTGGCAAAACATTTCCAGGTCCTCAAGCTTTAAGAACTATTGCCTCTGTTGAGCATTGGCTGGGTGAACTTTCTGCAGAGTTAAATGCTCGTATACAGGTTGATCTAGAGCAAAATAAACGTATTGCTCATCAGCTCATTCTGCATGCTCGAGCTCACCAAGAATATGGCATGAATTCCAACAGGAAGTTTCCATCCAAGTCCTGTCCGTTAAGATATGGCAAGGAAAAAATATTACAAGATGCTCTTCAGCTTTTTGAATACGGATTACGGGAGTATTGTGGAGGATATGGAGGGGGGAAGCGAGACAGTCAACATGGTCATGCTTGGGCAATAGTTGGACTATCAGTGACAGCTTCTAACTCTTTTGCCACTCCATCACCACACAGGAAAGAAGATAAAGTGGATTTTGAAGTCTACAAGGAAATAGTCGTGGAGAGAAATTTGTTAATACACCTCCAAGCCCAAGAGGGCCTGAGAAAGAGTCAAGCTAAGTACATCGCAAGAACATGATAAACATTGTATTGAGAGTAGGTTCCAGGTTGGGGCAAAGTTTGGTTGTACTTAAGCAATCAAAGAGTCAAGGGAGAAGATGAGAAGCTAAAGCAATTCAAATATGGCCCATTTGAGATTGTTGAGCAAGTGGGGTGTGAATCCAATAACTCGTTTTTTCCAGGATCAACTTCCATCTCTGATTCCTCTGCAGACTTGCATCTATCTGCTAAAGACCTTAATCATGATGAAACAACACAGGACAAAAAGGGTTTGAGAGAAGAATATGTGGAGGAAATCGCTGAAGACAGTACGACAGGCCCACAAATGATATTTTTCAGATGGGGATTGACACAAATGAGGATTGCATTAGTAGTTGTTCTTTTACTGAAGGAGGGATGAGTAGACAAAGGGTTCTCATCGAAAGATAATTTTACATAGCTCAGAAAAATGGAAAAAAACACAGTAATTCGAGCTATTTTTCTCATAGTTGTGATAGAAAGGGGAAAAATAATCCTGTACACCAAGGAAAATAGCTTACAAATGCAACAGATCACATAAGTAAATTGTTATAGCAAATATAAGCAGATGGAAAGCAGGTTCGATGCCATAAATTTTTTTTAGAAAGAGCACACAGAGAAAGCCATACATATTACAGTAAAAGGGGCATTTTTTCTTCTTCCAGAATCGAAAAGAAATGGCGGACCTGTGCAGCATAGCAGATGCAGGGTGAAAGGAGCGCCCAGCAAGCAAGGAATCACTTCGAACACCCAGAATGTACCCAGAAACGCAAGAAATTTTCACAGCGGCTCCACAAAATGAGCCCGAAACCAGCAGATTCGAAGAGAGAAGAACAGGTCGCAAGCAAAAACAGGGCCCAGCGCTCAAGGATGCGCCCAGAACTGAAGAATGCATCATTTCTTTTCCTTCAAACCCTAAGCGACGCCCAGTGCAGAGCGGTTTCCAGAATGCTCGAAAGACAAAAAGTGAAGATGCGAATGAGGATTTTAGGGTTTTCATTTCCCTTAAAATGTCTTCTTTAAAAAAATCATTTCTTTTCCTTCATATGCCACGCGCTATGTATGGTGGACAGGTTCGCTTATATCTTCAAGTGATGATTAATCACTTTAAATATTTGTAAAACCTTGTAAATCTTTTGGCTTCCTAAGTGATTCTTATCACTTTGTCCCCCCCCTTGCTATTATCCTTAGCAAGTTCTTTTTGTAAGAGCTCAAAATACGCCCTCAGCCATATAACAATGTCTTTTTAATGAAGTTTTCTTTTTATTAAAATTTTTTTTTTTTTTTGATTAAACATTTATTTAATATTATTCTTATTTAATATTTAAAAAAATAATGAATTATAATAAAAAAAATTTATTTAGTAAAGTGTTAATAAAAACACTTTTATTAAATATATTTTTTATTACACTTTATTATTTAATATTTAATAAATAAAAAATAATAAAATTGTATTATTAAAGTGATTTATTTGTTTTATCGCTTTAATTAAAACAATTTTATTACTTTTATATTATTAAAGCTTTTTAAATATAAATAAAAATAAAGTCAAACAAATGTTTGACCAAATAGTAATAAATCTTTTTTGAAAGAAATCACTTTATTAGATATTTTTTTGGGCAGAAGGAGGGATATTTTTGCATTTATGAGGGCTTGCAGGCCTGTCAGAGACATTTCAGAAGCATTTATGTTGCATTTATGAGGTTTTATGTTTGCAGAATGGATGACTTAGCCTTTTGGCTCAGGTTTATCCCTTTTAAGATATTTTTGAGGCTAAAAAGTTAGGGTTTTTGAGTTTGCTCGACCAAAAAGGAGGAGGTGGAGTCTTCTTGATATGTTTGGAAAAAGGCATATATACTGAGAGCCTTCTCTTTTGTAAGGGTTCTGATTCATTCATCTTGGAGCAGACTGTAATTTTTGGTTCTCTCTGCAAGAATGGATGTCTTTGTAACACATTTTCAGGATTTATGAAGCTTGGTGATACCTGTTTGGCAAGGATAATAGCTTGTTTTGCTGCTCTACTTCTCATCCTTCTTTGTTACTGCATCTTCAGGGTTAGTCAGTTCTTTGGTGGTTGGCTTTTGCCCCCCTTAAAATTTACATCTCCTTTTGATGCCTTATGCAGAAATACATGTACTACTTGCAGGTCATAAGCTGTGTTTTAATGATTAATGGTCTTAGGTTGTGAAAAAAGGATTTTTTCCCTCTTAGGACTGTGATTATCCAGCCTGTTTATGAAGCATTGATGCAAGGGTTATGAGTTGTTGGTCAGTGTGAAAAAGGGTTCATTATCATTGCTGTACTGTGTGTCTTATGCTTAGATAGATTCCAAAAAGAATACCATCTGGTGCAATCACCTTAGTTTCAGGTTTTAGTTTTTGTATTATCTCCTCCTCACTCTTTTCCCTGAAGAAATTGTTAGTTTAGGTGCAGAATCTGAAAAGAACCAGCTTACTCTGGAGGTTCACTCCATTTTTTAGGCAACCCACAGGCCTAGGAGGGTTCCCATGTGTCACAGGCCTGCTGAGTTGATAGCTTAGCAAACAGGGGTGCAGGTCCAAGTGATAACAGGAACATCATTAGAATTACATTTAGAATCATCAAGAGTAGCCATCATCTCACCGGTTTTGTCAAGCCTTACCTCCAAGTTACCCACAAAGAAACTATTACAATCCATACTTGAAGAAACAATTGATTTTTTCTTTGATTTCATGAACATTATTGTACCCATCTATGATAGAAGGACATGAAGAAGCTACTTCATCCTCATTTTTACAAGCATTAGGTCCAACTAAAGCAATTTCTTCTTTCCCAAACCTTCCCTCTTTGTCTTCTTCTTCTACTATCACCTTAATCATTTCCCCTGTGCATATATGATTAGGCTCCCAAGCCCCTTTGCAAGAAAAGCTAAGATTTTGTCTCCGTAGTTCATTCTCACTGACATCTTGAATCTTTTCACTGGAAGAGTCATATTCATAAACTTCTAATTTCTTTTTGAAGATGGATCTAAACCAACCAGGATGCTCACGCAAGTACTGAAGATCTTCTTGTAGCTCTTCATAAGTCTTCATCTTTCTGATTAACCCTTCAGGATGGAGGAATACACCTGCTCTGATACCATTGTAATGGTCTGCCCTATGAGTTAAAATTTCCCTCCTGGTATTATGTGAAACAGTTACCGAACTTCCAACTATGATCTGTTTTTTCCCTTCACTGTAATGATTGAGAAGTTAAGGGTTCACCTGGTGCGTTTAAGTTTATTTTTTTTTCATTCACACATTTCCAGCTCACATACAAATCACTACAATTGCTGACTGAGATTAACCAATTAACAAATTCAAATCACAATACTGAATCTTTCATTAATATGCGAAATCTAATATCCTTTATAATACAATCACTTTCAAAATATAAGTCTCCAAGTACAAATCAGAGGAGTTAAGAACCATACAGATTCTGGACTTGATGATTTTTGTTGCAAGAAAATCCCACGTTTGGCCTCCAACAAGGTGCTGCTAATTATCGATGTCTAATTCCAACTTCACTCCCTGCCTGGCTTTCATCTGTTCTCTGCTGAAACTCAAGGTACTCTACAATACAGGTGTTTCTTCTATGTAATCACCTGCTCCAGCACTTCCTTACACACTCAAACACCATGATTGCAGCTGTAACTAGCAGCTATGACCCAGTGCGTAACTTCAGCACAGACGTCACTGAAAATAACCCTCCAATGCCTGCTGTTCCAACAGCGATTAATGAAGGGAACACGCCCCTAAATAATATCTGCAGAAAGTTCCAACAGCTCCTATCGCTCCTTCACATTTCACAGTTAGCACGTCTTTTAGTTTGAATGACCCACACACTCGTTGGTGCTTGCAGCCACACTATATTTCCAACACGTGACACATTGCTTCATGGTTTCGTGCTTATTGAACTTCCTTTTCACTGCCCAGCTAGGTAATATTCATGCCCAGCCGCTGAAGATTGCTCACATCCAGCCAGATGATTTGCTCACGACCCAGTCAGGGGAGTCTCATACACCCAGCCTTTATGATATGAATACGCCTAGTCAAAGAAAGTCTGTCAGTGTTTGCAAATGTGGAAGTTCGAACTACAAAGGTTTTTTCAGCAGTCTCACGAACTATGACCTTCTTCACGTGCCCTTGCTCCCACTCATTGTTTGTTGTTGCTACTGAAACTTGACTGGTAGTATTAAGAATTCTCTGTATATATCAACAAAATTTCACAGCAATGTAATAACCTCTTACCAGTTCATCGTCCTCTGCAAATGAAACCATCCCAGATTGAAATTTCCAGACTCCTTAAATTGCAAATTTATCATTAAGTGATTTCCCCAACTTGGTCTCTCACAGGCAAGAGAAATGTCACATTCGAGGGATTTCGTCCCCAAATGCCAAGGAAACTTTCGAGATTTTCTCCAAAAAATTAGCTTCACAATTTCCAAAGTCACAATTCCCAAGATGTCTTTTCCAGCATTAAATGCTCTTATTTATAACTTCGTTTGTGCCCAATTACCAATGCACCGCGAATGTGGGATAAATAACTTCCTTTTTATAAATCACTTCTCTCTCAAGTGAATAAAATGGCCCTTTTAAATAAAGTGACTTTATAAGTAAATGTACTTCAATTTAATAGTCAGTTTATTAATTTAAACTCTTTTTTCCCTCTAAAAATTGCCCTTTCAATGATATAATCATATTTTGACACTTAAGGTAACTGTTTAATGCGGTGAAGATTCAAAACTTTTTACTCCGGTTCCAACAAGCTATAACACTAAGGTTGGAATTAAATATTTTAATTGAATTTAAGCAACCTTAGTAAAATAATTAAAAATATCTCATTAATGCACCAAATTTGCGAAAACTTTTCAAAAGACATCGGAATCGAATTCCGATCGCACTGGAGTGATCTTGATGACGAATAATAGCAAACGAGGCTGATTGGGCGACTTAGTAAAAATAGACGGCTTCTTCAAGATTCTTGGAGATTAATCCATAGGCCAAAAATCACTTCAAAAAGTGGCGTATAATTCCACTAAACCAACAGGACTTTCCAGAAACATCAGATTACTCATCTGAACAAGCTGACATGAACCCAGAGTGTTAGCTACTAAAGCTTGCTAGAGAAATTGAAAAGTTGGGGACATTACAAAGGCATCATTAGATGTTGACCAGGTTGTTACATTCGTAAGTCCCCTTGTGTTTACCAACAAAACAAATAAATCACTGAGTTATCCTAAGCCGTCAAGACTTGACAGTTGGAACCTTCAGGTTACCCCCTTTGATTAGTCTAAATAGCATTAGGGATTTCTTTACTCAAGAGAGGATAGGATACTTAGAATTTTATTCTTTGTTGACCGAAAGAGTAGCAATACTTTTCCCGCGTCAACATAATTGGTGCTAGAAGGAGTGCGCTTGTTAGAGGTTTGTAGCAAGCTAAGTTTGGAACACCTTTTTATATGTTATATTCGAGATATGTTAGATCTCTAAAAACTAGAACACACCCAAAAAATTAGAAAATTTGAAAAAAGACAAAACGTTTCTATGTTAAGATGTGGGAGCAGCCACTTCATGGAGACTGTCCTCAGGTTGACATTCCCTGAATTCATCAGAAGCTGAGTGCATAGTTGTATCCAAGGCAGTTGTCTGAATTTCCATCTGCAGGGCATTGCAGAATCCACAACATAGCTTACCGTGATGAGCTGAATTGCTCGATCTTTTTGTTAAAAGTCGAGTTAGTGCTACAGGGAAAGATATTTTTTTTGGGATATCCCGAAACCAAAGGTGTTCATACAACCAGATAGTCCCAACTCTCCATCAATCAATAATGGATTTACTCAATTTAGTGGTTTGATTGAGAACTAGTTTGGTTTCAATGAAGAGATATGCTTGGAAAGCGTGCTGTTACCTTGGTGGTGCAAAATTCATCGCACTTCTCAATCCAAGTTTAACTGCTCGCTATGTTTGGAAGCGGTTAATCAAGTTAGATACCAATATGGACTGCCAAAATCACCAGAGGAATGCATCACCGATCAAGTGTGGAGTGCATACATTGCTATTGATGAGCATAGGAGAATGCAAGATCACTACAGCACCACACCCCCTGAGGATGAACAAGAGTTGCCGGCTACTGTCTCAGATGAATCCACCAATCAAGGTATGGCAGCAAATGATTTCATATGCCTTGCACCTGAGGAAGAAAGAGCTGAAGAAGGCAATCAAGCGATCCCCGTGGATAAGGCAGAGGCCAAAGAACAATTTGTGGAAGCCCCACAAAGGGAAGATGCATTCTAGGGACCATCTGAAGTCGTTTTTAAAGATCAAGCTATCAGAGAGTCCTTGCTGTTTGAGGGTATGCTAACAGAGACGCATAAGGCTGCATGGTTTATGCAACCTCTAGATGCATTGATAGACGAAGCACTCAACTTCCCTGAGTTCAAGTTCAAGACTGATTTTCAGCCTGCACAACCCGTTGTAGAATTTGATGCTGATCTGCACACACCGGATGTGAGCGTGATGCTGCACCACTAGTTATGACCTCCTGAAACTGTTGAAGCTCTTCCCTTGGGCGACACATTGTAGGGCTCAGAAACGTACCAGGTTGTTTCTTTCCTTTCTGTTGTTAATTTTGAATATTATCAATTTGATTTTGGATGTTTTGGGAAAACAACCTGTATATGGATTGACCATGAACCCAATGAACTGCCCCAATTGTTAATAATGCCTGATGTCCTGGTTAAACTCAAGAGTGGCCCTTTGAAATTTTTTCTTTTAGAGTACAAAGACAAATTAGCCAAATTTAGGACTATGCCCGTTACCCTATTGTTGTTGCATGAGCTAAGAAATCGTCCCGGGTCAGGGATGCATGCACATAGTCCACATTTTGTACAGTCAATTTCTCCTTGTACATAATTAGTTTAGGTTTTCTTTTCTATTTTAGAGTAGTTTGCTTTTTTGTTTTTTTAGCTTAGATTTCTTGTTTTCTGCTTTAGAGTAGTTTGCTTTGTTGCTGTAGTGTAGCTTTGCTTTTGTCGAGGGTTGTCTCCTTGTCGTTTTTTAGAGCTATGTGTGTTTTGCTTAGTTTTGGTGTATGAAGCCAGGATTTTTTTTAGTTTGTTTCTTGGATCCTGACTTTTGGTATAGCACCTAATCGATGGTTGCCCTCGTATTCAGCTCATTTGGTTTAAGGATTACTCATTTAAAAATTTTTTTAGTTGCTTATTTTGTCTTGTCACCAACATTGCGATCACCGCACATTTTACACTTAATATTGCTTAGGTCTGTTGTTTTGTCAAAGGGAAGTCATTGCAAGTAAAAAATTTGAAGCTTTGCTTTAGAGACCACTGTAACACTCATTCCCACATAGGCTTCGTTGCTTAGTAGCCAAAGTGAAAGATAAAAGAAAAAAGAGAAAAATCAACAGAAAAGAAATTGAAAAAGCAAAGAAATACAAAAAATGCTTGGCTTTGGGAGTGCAAACACCTCTACCAGTATTCAAAAAGAAAATTTACTGGAAATAGAGCAATCTCTATGAGTTTACAGGTGATAACCTCGTCGGGGCTATAGACGCTTGCTAGCAGTGAGGCAATATCCAGGTTGCTTTTGGAGTTACTCACCCTACATGGCTTGCCATGACTGAACAATGATGTCACATCTTTCTCGAAGCTGGAATGAACTTCACTGCACACACTTGATTCCCAAGATCGGTGACTTGACTCGGTTTGTAACTTTTTTTTTCTTTGAATCCGTCTTTTGTTATTTGGTTTGGTCTGTGGAGTATAGGCTAGAGATTTTGGGTTCGATTCAGATAGTCATCCTTGAAATGTTCAAGAACATTTCCCAGCCGAGTCGCCATTTGTTGTGCTACAAACATCACCTTTCGTCTCAAAGATAGGGACACCCCTCCCTTCCCTCTAACTTGTTGGCGTGGGAGAGCATAGTTGAGAGTCGTTGCCAAGAGTAGTGTCAATTGCAACACCGAAAGAGTGGTGTTGATCTTTTTGAAAGATTGGCATATCCCGACCCCCCCTTTTAATATCGAAATGCTAATGTGATGAAAAAAAAGCCAATGCTTAGGGCAAGAACAAAAGTAAGTTTGGGCTCTTCACCCATCACCTTCATTTTCATTTATGAGAATCTTGATAAAAAGCCCGTCAAAAATACCAAAGTATCATGCAAAGGGAAATTTAGACAGGTAATGAGGCTCTGGTGCTTCTTTCTGAGTGGCTAAAATGTTCTTGGTATTGCCTTCAAGAATGCCGTAAAAAATATTGAAAGCAGATACTTGAGGGCAGAACAAAAAGAAAAATATAAAGTTCAGGTGTTTTAGTTCGAAGGTAGGTGAAGTCATATTTCTCGATCCCCATTTTTCTCGTAAGAAACACGGATAATGCCCAAAGGTTGAAATAAGATAAAGTTCGGCTTTTTCTTTTGAAAGCACTTTCGTCAGCATGCTTTGTGAAGATGAAATTAAATTTGGACCTTTTCTCTTAGAAAAAGAAATCGATAAAACGATTTGTTATGTTGGCTTGTATTCGCCAATAAGAATATCGAAGAAAACCCTGAGTATGCCAATGAGACGATAAAAGGAGGATAGCACAAATTTCAAATGCATGAGCCAAAGTTCGTATGTTTTAAAAAAGAACATTTTTTATTTTTTTTGCCTTGTAAAGATCGAGTGGAATATCGAAAAAGGCCCAGGACCAAAGTCAAAACAAATAAAATAAACATGGGTGTTTAAAAAAAAAAGGGAAAGCCGTTTCATAATGTTAAGCATCGCTGAACAATCCCCCCTCGCCCCCCCCTCCCATCCCCCCCCAACTTCGAAATAAGAGTAAGGTAGGTTCAAGCTTAAACCAAAACAAAGAAATAAAATTATACATAGATGATGGAGTTCTATATTGGGGGTGTTTTATTTGTTGCTTGGATTATGACTATGCACATGAATTGGCTCTAATTATTTAAATCTAAAGATGATTTTATTCAAGTGAATTTGTCTTTTGCAAATTAATTTCATTGAAGAGAACCAATAGGAAGAGATCGTCTACAAAAGACTAATGATTAACTCGTCAAATAGCTCAGATAGCGGGATCCATGAAATCCGGTGATGAAGAAGCAACCATAGCACAAAAGGACCAAAATGATGTTATTCCAAATTTTTGGAAGGCATTAGCAAGACACACAGAATGCTACAAGACATACAAAATAAAAAATGCATAGTTGGAATTGACAGATAAATCAGTTTGTTTTTAAAAACAAGTGTTATATTGTAAAATGACTCCATGTGGGCCCCGTTTAATGCAATTTAAAAGAACTGGTTAGTTATTTCTCAACTACTTGTTTTACCTTGAGCCTAGTGAAGTCTTGACTGGTAGCAAAATTGATTGAGAACAATTGCAGGTAGCTGAAGAAGTGGTTGAAAAGGGGGTAGTTGGGAAGTTATGAGAATTATTAGGTATGGGTTAAAGCCACTAGGACTTCTAGAAGGCAAATCAGAGCCATTGGATGGTTTAAATCCTGACCTTTGATTCAAAATGCAAAACCTATAAAGGCCAATGCTTTTCTCTTTGTAAAGGGTTAGATAGATTTTATTTTAGGATTTAGAACAGTGAGACAGCTAGCAGATTAGGAGTAAAAGTAGAAGAGGATTGCTGGACAAAAATTGTTGTAATGGTAGTTGAAACGAATAAATAAACATTGAAGCATGGTGTTTGTCGTTTTATTTTCTTTTGTTTGAATGGTTTCTCTTCATTTGGTTAGTTAATGTTTAGTGATTTTAATGGTGAAGTGGGAGGGTATTTGATGTGATTCCAGGTTCATACCATTGAGGGCTTGCTGATTATAGGTCTTTCTGCATGGTTAGTCTGAATCCAATATTGTTCTTAGTTCAACTGTGGGTGTTTGTCTCAGGCTGCGCCAGATTTGGGTGCTTGAATGAATATCCATAGTCTGAAAATCTTTTATTTCCTAAGAGCTTGCACTATTCCTCTGGAGTTGTGAGTATATCTCTGGCTAGTAGGGACTAGTTTATTTGAAATTTGTCCATCCACAACATCAACCGTTGCTGTCATTGTCCCTAGGTTTCCTAAACCCTATCTTTTTGCTTTTATTTCCCTAGCTTGAGAATCAAGGCATCGTCAGATGCAGACCAGGTTGTTACATTCTTAAGTCCCCTCGTGTTTACCAACAAAACACATAAACCACTGAGTTATCCTAAGTCCTCAAGACCTGACAGTTGGAACCTTGAGATTATCTGCTTTGATCAGTCCAAACAACATTAGGGATTTCCTTACACAAGAGAGGATAGGATACTTAGCATTCTATCCCGTGTTGACCGAAAGAGTAGCAGCACTTTTCCAGCTTCAACAAGTTCTTAATCTATAAGTAACTATTGTTGTACATACAAATATACTAAGAGGCGGGGTGGTGGTAATATGCCAATATTATCGTACTTTAACATTAATTCCATTAATAACTTCTCAAACTATTATAGGAACTATTAAGCACAAGATAGACATGCATCAACACAATAGAACACTAGATAGATGTAGAAAACCAAAAGGGAAAGCTTCAATGAGAATAGCTTCTTGGATCTACTGCCCAAATCCAGCCTCACAAAGTAGAGAAAGAGCTTACAATATTTTTTAGGCAGCAACCCACAGGAATCACAACCTATGATGGAGACACCATTCCCCAAACAGATTTGTAGGCACCAAACTACAAGAGACACCAACCCCTAATCCAAGAGCTGAGCACAAACTCAGATGATGAGGCACCGACCTCAATTACATCAAAGTGTATGAAAGTTATGTCATGCATACCTTCAAGGCTGAACCTTCAACATCTCCCTGATCTGATCACCTTTAAAACACCCTCATAGTTTGCATGAGATATGCATTTCGAGCCACACATTTAAATTGAGTAGACAGCTTGCACAACTTTTGCCACGATTATCAGTCTTACTAACATACACGCTATCAGTAGAATGAATTCAATCACTATTAAATATGCATTCCTACATTAATTACATCCTCAAGTCGGCCTAGAACTTATTCACAGTATGCACAAGTTGGCCACAGGAACAAACCTTGACCCAAATGTGCAATAGGCCTGATGTAAAAGCCAACACGTTACATCAAGACTAGGAACAAATTATGTGTTTTCTAATACTACCTTAATTGGTCCCAGTCAACCTTCATATGCTTCATCCAAATGGTACATGGTGCAATACTCTGGCCCATTCATCAGGAACTACTATATAGGTAGTGAACTAGTCCGTGTGAGCACATTATTGACCATAACTTTCCTCCTCCTTGAGATTCGTCCCTGAAACTTGAAAATATTTGTCTTTGTGTGTATCCTTACTTATCTTGCAAACCACAAGTCACAAAAAAAAACTGCAGTAGACCTTAGAAACATACCACAAACACTTCTGAATCTCTGCAAACACCTTAGATAGGTTTATAATGATACTAGTGACATACTGCAAGAGAAATATCCAACATAGATGATTCTGTCCTTCCGAAGCACAAATGTTCTGACATGACATGACATGATAGAAGTAATTAAAGTTACAACAACCTTCCAGATGTCTGAAATCGAAGGGAATATATTGATGATCTGACAGCTCCCATGATATACACCTTTGACATTAATTACAACACAAACAACATAATGTTCAACAACTATATCGCTTGTTGCTTGCACTGGAAGAAACACACGTACATTGCAAGGAGATTTGAGAAGGCTTACTTAGAATTGTAGTTACTGGGAGATTTGTGCCATGAACTGTGGTACTTGCCTGCCATACCAAAAATGTGTCTTTATCTTGAAACTCTGTATGGTGACATCCATAGACATTAGGAGACTTCTAATGTTGTGTCTTTATGCATCTCCTAGAAGCATTGCCTGGAACTTGGGAAACTAATTAAAGAGTTTTATTAGACATATCATATAAATTACATTGTGTTATCCCGAAGTGTTGATAAAATAATGTCTTGTGTTATCCCAAAGTATATGCATCCCCCTTCCTAGACTATGTCTACCATCTCCAAATGATTGTGGTTTGAAATAATTTCTAATTACATGGTAATGATTATCAAATATCAATATATTAATCTTTTCTCTTCTTGACATCTATTTAAGTACTTCAAAATCTTTTTCTTTTCCTCATTCTAAAACATTTTAGTGTTATATTTCTTGAAGTTGCATGTCCATTCTATGATTTTTTTTTCTAAATTAAAATATAAATATATATATTTTTTTCAAAGTAGCTTTCTCCAACCTTTTTTGAAAATAGATACCAGTACCCTTCCCCATCTCCTGTACTAATAGAGTTGTGCATCTTATGGTAACTATGGTTGGAACATTTAAGCTCAAGGACATATATTCATTGCCTTAAAAATGTATATTTATGTGGTTTTTAAACATTTTGATTTCACTAGATGAATAAATGAAGGCAATCTTTGTTTTTTACAGCTGTTATTAATTGTCATTCAGGCTGCTTATGTTAGAGTTGGAGTTCTTAACCTGATCTTTAAATAACATCTGAATGAACAAATTTTTATCTGATTGCCTTTGGATTTCTTTTGTAAGTGCTCCGATGTTTTATAATAAGACAAATCAAGCTTAAGCATGATTCTTTATGCAGGAACTTAATTATCTGACCTATTTAAACTCTATGTACATCCAGGGTACCTGTGTTTTTGCTTCCCAAAATTCCAGAAGATCCAAACAATACACTTCTTGAGTGGTTTAGTGAATCCCACAAAATATTTTCTGAAGTTAAGGACACCTTGGAAACATCATATGTGAAAAGAATGAATCGGTTACATGAGATGCCAACAAAGGCAAAGCAGCTGCTTTGGTGGCCTTTTACACAACACTCTCTTGTTCGTGAACAGTACATTAATCTGATTGATTCTCGTTTTGGAGAAAATTTTGGTGTTTACAAGGTTTGCACTGCAATTTTTTGGCAATCCTTACTATTTGTAGAAACATATTTATCCCAAATAATTTATGCTGGGAAGAATGCAACTTAATGTTTTTTAGGGAAAAAGTCGAGAAATTCATATAGTTATAGCTGGTTATGTGGTGGAGATCCTTGAGGATTTTGTCTTTTGTATTGCTTGGCCATTATTTATTTGCAACATGTATTGCAAGTAATGAGATTATTGTGGTCTATCTTCCTGTGCTTATATATGTATAATGGGAGTGGTTTATTCATACATGCTGGCAGCTAAATATTCTACCACAACTCCTCTAGAATTGTTTTTTAATTTTCAACAGACATTGTTGGTGCCTGTGATATTGCTGATGAATTCTATTTTATAAATAGACATAGTTAGTGTCGGATATTGATGATTTCATTATAAATAGACATTGTTTGTGTCTGATATTGATGATGACTACAAAAGCTTACAGTGGAAGAGTCATTAAGATGCATTTCTTAGTCTCATTCTATATTGATGCTGTTTATTTCTGATATAGATAATGATGATGTAAAATTACAGGGCAAGAGTCACAAAGATGTGAATAGGGAGTCTATTGTTCAACAGTTTGATGCCTGTGCAAGCTGGTGGACTCAAGGACCAAATGCCATCTTGCAGGTATCATTTTTCAGCTTATAGTAGTTTTTGGAGTCTTTAATAATGGTATATATGAACCAGGTTTACTTTGTGTTTTTATTCATTCGCAATGTTTTTGAGCTTACTTCAAACCCTATGACAAAAACTCCATGTGAATTTGGCTTTGGAGATGAAAGATTTCTTCCTTGTCAAATTACTGGTGAATTCATTCAAGATTTACAGTTGTGCTTAAACAGAGAAATGGGGATTTTATTTATAGTTGCCAACTTCAGAAATCCAAGTACAAATTTTATTGGGTTTTGCTAGCAAATAATAAACTTGCCAATGTGGTCTGGATATTGTGAAAGAGAACATAATTCATAGCTAGGTGTGTGTAATGAATGTGATACAGTAAAAATCATAAATATTTGTGTTGGCTCATGCTAGCCATACCATTTCTAGTTCCTACATGAAGCTGTACTTTTCTACAAGAGACAGGAAACAATTAACATTTTTTGTTGGATTTAAGCCTTTCCCTCATACCTGGCATGGATTTCCCAAGACTATCACAGCACTGTGGTGGTTGTAAACTTGTAAATATTGCAAATGGGGGCCAATGCATTTTTTATGTGCTTTAAAGCCTTGCCATGTGTCAACACAGCCTTTGTAGGCCTAATTATACCTATCGCTGCCCATCCAAAAACAATTGCTGCTCAATATAGACTCCGTACAAGCATCAAAGGGAGCCGTACTTCTTGTTGGGGCCGCTGTACCACATCAAAAGGGTGCCAAACAGGTGCTAGGGAGGAAGTTAAGCATTGAATGATTGTTGATGGCATTGTTGGATAATATTTTGGTAAGAAATATTAATATTTTATTGTGTAATTAAATCTGAGTGGTATTTCTGATGTATCGGTTTGTATTAGCAATATAAATATATTTATCATGAGATTTCAGGTTTATGTGATATTAAAAATTTTGTAAGAGAAAATTGTTATCAGCATGAAAATTTGGAAACATTAATTCTATGGTGATCTTCTATGGCATTTTATCAAACAATATTGAATTATAATTTGTAATGGTCAACCCTAATTATTTTTTTCTTTTAATAATATAAAAACTGTTAATTTTAGCAATCAGATATAACAGAACTCAGAAATAAAGAAATGCAAGAACACATAACACAGTTTACCCTGGGAAAACCTCCCTCTTGGAGGAAAAACCCACCATTAATTTTCAGATCTTATTAAGCAATTATCATGTATATCTTTTCAATGAGAAGCAATCAGCAAACTACGAACAGTCTGCAATGATGAACTTATCTGCAATAGGATGTTGCTACCACAAGGAGAGTTGCAGTCACTGATATGAAGGTTGCTGATCCTAGGATGAGGTTCGCTGCCCAGAACAGTTTGCTGTCACTTAAATGATGATCGCTGTCCCTCCAATGAAGATCGCTGTCACTGGAGAACAGTTTGTGGAATGAAGGAGATATTTCACTGTTTGAGGACAATTCGCTGTGTATGAAAATGAATATGAATAATGTCATACAATTTACTTGTTTATATACTTGACTTGAGGTGTCAAGTTAGCAAGTCGTCTTGCTTACATAAATCATATTTTACAATTAAACTGATTAATAGGTCCTGCCTCATTACACGCTACATTAAGTTTGCTTAATCACCCAATTTGGGTCTTGCCTTGGAACACGTTACATTATGCTTACACGCCCAAATAGGGCCAGCCTTATAAGAGTGGTTTTGTGTGTGAAGTCAAACTTTAATTGCTTTTAGTAATATTAAAGTTTGACGATCTGGGCTAGCATAATCCGAGCTAGCTACTAATTTCAACACTCCCTCTTTGCTAGGGAGGATTCTAGCAAATTGTGTAATCATGCATCACGGACTTCTTTATGAGATTCATCTTACATTGCCCGCAGAGGATGAATGTAACCTGCAAGAAAAAACAAAACTTTCCATCTTGCATTGCCCGCAGAGGGTGGAAGAGGTCTTTCACCTCAACCTTCTCCTAGAGAAGGATATACTGTCACCTTGCATTGCCCACAGAGGGTGACTCCACCATGCATTGCTCGTAGAGGGTGGAAGATGCAACTTAATGCATCACTGAGATTGAGACTGCCTCTTAGTCATAGTTGGATTCTCCACAATTCCAAGCCTATCTTTGAAGTATTCAAACTTCACATGAGCAAGGGGCTTGGTGAGAATGTCTGCAACCTGCTCATCAGTGCTGATATATTTCAGCTGTAAGGCACCTCTTTGTACCATATCACGAACATAGTGATAGTGAGTTTCCACATGTTTTGATCTGTCATGAAACACAGGATTAACAGATATTTTAATACAACTTTGATTATCACAATGAATAACTGTGGGTTCCCAAGGTTGTCCAAACAACCCAGCAAGAAGCTTTCAAAGCCACACTGCTTCTCTCGAAGTAACACTCGATGCAATATACTCATCTTCTGTAGTACTCAAGGCTACTGAGGACTGTTTCGTGCTGGCCCAAAAAATCATAGCAGAACCCAAACTGAAACAGATACCTGAAGTGCTCTTCCTATCGGTAACACTTTCTGCCCAATCAGAATCTGAGTAGCCTTCCAAGGTAACGGTAGTGTTGATTGGATACTTTAGCCCATAGCCAACAGTTCGACGCAAGTATCTCAGAATAAGTTTGGCTGCAACAAGGTGAACATGCTTTGTTTTGTTCATAAACTGGCTGAGTGCACTCACTGCATAACAAATGTTTGGTCTAGTGTTAACTAGATACATCAATGATCCAATCAACTGCCTGTACTCAGAAGGAGCTGCAAAATCAGAGTTAGCTATAGATACACTCAATTTCTTCAAGTTAGTTTCTATAGGGGTAGACATAGGTTTGCAATCCAACATTCCAAATCTCTTCAAAATATCAACAGTATATTTTCCTTGACTTAGAATGATTTCATTAGGTCTTTGCCACACTTCTAACCCTAGAAAGTAATGCATTAGACCTAGATCCTTCATTTCAAATTCAGTACCTAATTCTTTCTTACACCTAATGATGAGACTATCTTTGCCAGTTAGAAATAAATCATCCACATATAAAACCAAAATTAATATTTCACCATTAAATACTTTAAAGTAAAGGTTAGGATCAACATCATTCTTACAAAACCCTAAAATAACCAAGTACTTATCAATTCTTTCATACCAAGCTCGAGGAGCTTGTTTGAGGCCGTAAAGAGCTTTCTTTAATCTGCATACATGAGATTCTCCATTATGAGTCGCATATCCTTCTGGTTGCTCAATATAGACTTCTTCCTCAATGACACCATTAAGGAAGGCAATCTTTACATCCATCTGATGTAACTTCCAACCCTTAGCTGCAACAATGGCTATAATAGTTCTAATAGGAGTATATCTAGCAACAGGAGCAAATGTTTCCTCATAATCTATGCCTTCTTTTTGAGAAAAACCACGAGCTACAAATCTAGCTTTATATTTCTCTATACTACCATCAACAACATGTTTAATTTTAAACAACCATTTAGAAGACACAATAGACTTACCTTTAGGTCTAGGTACAATATCCCAGACATCATTCTTGATGATGGTTTGATACTCTTCGTCCATAGCTAATTTCCATGCTTGCTGGTTCATAGCTTCTTCTATGCTAAATGGTTCAGTTTGAATGATGTTGCACATCATTGTAACATAGTTGGAGAACTTCTGAGGTCTCCTACTTTCTCTGAAAGTGCCACTAGGAGCTGCAAACTTTTCTGCTTCTTGAATTGTGCTCCTAAGCCAAAGTGGCCATTTCTTGCTAACTGCAATATCTCTAGGTCCATCAGTTGGATCCAGTGGCTCAGGAGGATCACCATGCTGAATAGGTTCGGGAGGCTCAATAGACTCATTCTGAATCTCAGGGTTAGTATCAATATCCATGTTTTGATTATCATTAACTTCTTTATCATCATTGACAAGGGAACCTTTAGATTTCTTAAAAGCAATATTTTCTTCAAACTTAACATCTCTACTTACCTCAATATACTTTTGTCCTGGAATGTAGATACAAAATGCTTTGGAGGATTCACTTTATCCAACAAGGATACCTTTCTTCCCGGATGGCTCTAGCTTAGTTCTCTTTTCCTTTGGCACATGAACATAGACAGGACTTCCAAAAATCCTTAGGTGACTGTTATCCGGTTTGATCTCCAGTGAAGGGCTCTTCAGGAGTTATGTTCTTCAGGACACGGTGAGGGCATCTGTTCTGAATGTATACTGCAATCTTGGATGCTTTGGCCCATAAGGAAGTCTAAAGATCCTGATCATGAATCATTGCTTTAGCTGCTTCAACAATGGCTCTATTCTTTCGTTCAGCCACACCATTTTGCTGAGGATTGTAGGGAACACAAAACTCCCTCTTAATTTCTGTCTCTACACAAAAGTCATTGAAACTACTTGAGGTGTATTCACTTCCATTGTCAGATCTTAACACTTTAATCCTTTTACCAGACATATTTTCAGCTAAGCCTTTAAATTCTTTAAACCTATTTAGCACTTCATCAGATTCTTTAGATTTTAGAAAGTAAATCCAAGTCTTTTTAGAAAAATCATCTATAAATGTAACATAGTATAGAAATCTGCTAGATGAAGGAACAAACATGGGTCGACATAGATTAGAATGAACAAGTGCTAATTTTTCTTTAGCTCTGTTTTCACTTTTATGAAATGGACTCTTAGTGTTCTTACCTAATGCACAACCTTTGCAAGTATCATCATGAAAATAACTAAGTTTAGGCATACCTTTAACCATCTTTTCAAGTGAGGGAAGTGCTTAAAAGTGAAGGTGGCCAAGCCTTCTATGCCATAGTTCGCTAGACTTGGGAGCTTCATGGATGAGTGCTTGAACAGGATTAGCTGAAAACTTATACAAACTATCATATTTATTTCCAATAACACGAGCAGATTTAAAACTAGATTTATTAGGCGAAGCAAGTACTTTACCCTCAACAAACGCTATTTGATAACCTTTATCTTCTAGGGCAGAAATGGAGATTAAGTTTCTTTTAATTCCAGGAACAAATAAGATATCACTAAGATGCAAGGAGATACCCGATTCCAAATTTAAAGAAGTATTGCCAAAACCTCTTACCAAATACTGCGCATCATCACCAATTACCACATGAAGATTGGACTCTTTCTCCATTAAGTCTGAGAGGTGCTCCCGGTATCCCATGATATGCTTGGATGCACCACTGTTTGTCAACCAAGTGTTGTTGTCAGTTGGCACATTGCTAGATAAGGCAGAAATGAAGAGGAAGTCTTCGTTATCCTTCGAATCTGCAACTTCATTTAGGTTCGCTTCTCCTTGCTTGGGCAGATTCTGACATTCTTGGGCAGTGTTTATATTTGTCACTTTCTTTTTGTAACATCAAATCAAGTTAGCTGGAATTTGAACCCTTTGGAGAGGTATGAATAAGAGTTGAATGCTCCCCCTCAACACATCATTCAATCCACTCTTCAAAGTTATTTATTTACTGCCCTGCTCTGCCCTAAGCGAATTAGGCCTGCCTTTTTTAGGTCTGGCCCTAATTTTATCGAATTTCCTTACCTCTCCAACCGACCTTGCCTTTGGCTCATACAAACCCCCCCACAATTTCGTGGATTTTAGGCTCTCAAGGACAAAATCAAGACATCTCCCAAAATTGTGGATTTTGTCAAGTCATGGACAAATTATTGCCAACCACGTCCAAGTCGTGGATTTCTCTATTTTGTGGATTTTGGTGAGGTGTGGATTTTGGTGACCCATGGATAATTCACTTGGCTCTATCAAAGTCATTGATTGCTTTAATTGCTTTACCCTTTCATCATACTTAGTCGCTTACTACATCAAACATTATCATGTTGGGAACATCTTCATCAAGTCATGGATTTTATCAACTCGAGGATAAACTTGCTCTTGATCTTCATTTCACTTCACCTTGTTCAAGACTGTTCATCAACACTTGAGGATGATGTAACTCACTCAATCAACACCTTCAATGGCTCCCAACTGTAAATCTCTTGCACTCAAAGACTAGTTGGAGTCATCATCACTAAGTCGTGGGTTTAGCAAGTTTGTAGATTTTCATGAGTCTTGGATTTTGGTGACTCATGGACAAACCCAGTGACTTTCTCTTCAAGTTGATTTCGTTATTCCTTGCTCAAGTTGATCATAAAAGACCTTTGCTTGCGAACTTGGAGGATTTTAAGGCTAAATTCAATTAAGTGCAACCTTTGTTCATCATCACCTCAAGGTCACCAAGTCGTGAATTTTGCCTGGGCATGGATTTCATGAGGTGGTGGACAAAACTCATTCTCATCTCTCAAGTCCATCGATTTCACCAAGTGAAATATAGTATTGTTACACGATTGACTTGGTGGTGCATTGCTTCTCCAAAACTATTCTATGTACAAAATCACTTTCACCAAGCAGTTAACCTTATTCATTGAATGGTTGAGCACCTCATCTCGAGTGTGGATTTGAAAGATAAACGTTGTATTTCATCATTACTGAAACAATATTACATTATATTGGTTGAGTTATTACAAATGGAGACGCAATCTCCTTATATAGAGAAGACAACTGAAGATAAAAGAGAAACATTCTAAATTACCTAACTGACGTAGAAAATAGAAATTAGCTAATAAATTAAATATGCCTAAATGACATAAAATGACCATTATAGGGTAATCGAATATTATACTAATACCCTCCCATAATGGTCAATTTATTAACTAATCACCCTACACAAGACAAAAACATTAAAACGCAAAGAAGGCTGATTCCTCCTCAGAATGCTTTGCAACATTAGCCTGCTATTGAGACTCTCCTTGGTTGGTCTTCTGATCAGCCAACCACTTTCTGCAGAACCTTTGGATTTGACCAAGCTTCCCACAATAGTGATAGGTGAAATTCTTCTTGGAACCATTCTCAGATGTACGCTGTCCTTTCTGCTGAGTGGACTCGCCTTTGCCTTTATCCTTTGCAGTAAACACCTGTTCCGTACTGACCATGTCACTGTTACTACCAAACTGTTGTCTCCACCGAGCTTGCTGCAATAGCTTAGTGCACAACTCTTTAAACTTCTAGTCAACATTAGTGGAGGTAAGGTTGAGAGACTCGATAAAGTGTTCGTAGGAGCGTGGTAGACTCTTCAGCGTAATCACTACCATGTCCTCCTCTTCCATCTTGCGACCAATGGCCATCGGTTGATTGTGTACATCCTTGATCTTCATAAGATGCTCTTGCAAAGACATCTTCTCATCCATCTTCATTGAAAACATGTTCTTTAGAAAGAACGCTTGACTCTTGTCTGACGTCTCATGGAGATCTTTCAGATGTGTCCATATCTCCGTAGCTGTCTTGCCAAATGGTACCTTTGGAAGCGTTTCGTCGGTGACTGATAGTTTCAGCAACATAATTGCTTCTTTGTTACGTTCATCAAATTTGTCTCGGTATTTGCCCGCCATTGTTGGACAAGTAGACTTGCCCAAAACAATCTGATCGAGACACCGATACTCAAAAATCAAAAGCATTGTTTGCTTCCAGGTATTGTAGTTCTTGCCATTGAATCGCTGATTGGCCTCCAACATGATCTTGGTCAATGATGCCATCCCTCCCGTTTTCTTATGCACAAAAAATGAGGCAAACTCAATTTTCAAAAGAGTCTGATTTTTCAGCCAAAAATCAGTAAAACCTTTAGCGAGCAGCTGGTACAAATGCCGAAAAATCTGGTTTTTGGGTAAAAATCAGTCAAACCCTTGCTCAAAAAACCCACGATTTTGTCAAAAAATCGACAAAAATTTCTGCACAAAATCCTAGGGCTAAAACCCTAGGTGCTGAAAATTGCAGGAAACCAATGATTTTTATGGAAAAATCGTGCAAAAAACAAAACCTTCAAAAAGACAACGTTTGTAGGAAGACATAGAAACCCGAGCCGTAGGAAAAAACCACACGATTGGTTTTCAAAAAAAACCATAGAAGCCCTTTGTACATAAAACATAGAAAAACCCGTGTCAAAAGCAACCCTTATCTGTGGGGATCTAAGAAAGAGAAAGAAAAAAATGCATAGGCACGACACTAAAACATGCAGGTGCGGCTGTGAAAAACCCTTAGACGTTGCAAAAAACAAAACTTGCGATTCTCTGAAAGTCGCAAAAGACTACAAAAGCCACCGTCGCGCATCAACACAGTCGCAGGTCGTAGGTAGAAACAAAAAGCGCGGAGAAAAATAAAGCGCGAAAACCCCCGTTGCGTTGCATGAAAAAAAGAACCAAAAGCTCGCAAAAGCCACAAAAAATGTGAAACTTAGTCGCGCTGACGCGAGAAAAAAAAAACACTAAATGAAACGCCGAGTGTCAAAATCGCGTCGTTGTTGCGGATATTGCCGTCACGTGCACAAAACTATTGCGGAAAATCATTGTTGTAGGCTACCCAAACAAAAGAAGTGTTTGGAACCCAGATTGCACACAGTAGAAACCCCCCAAAAAATCGTGTGACCCTACAAAATTTTCCACAAAAACGCCGCCTAGCTTAAAAATACCTCACAAAAAAAACTCTTGGTATTGCCATGATTTTTTCATAAAAAAATCGATTTGAAAAAACTTTTCGAAATAAATTCCAGGTAAGGAGCACGAATTTTCCAAAAATTTGTCAAAAGATCGTTTTGCTTTGATACCATGAAACAATATTTCATTATATTGGTTGAGTTATTACAAACAGAAACGCATTCTCCTTATATAGAGAAGACAACGAAAGATAAAAGAGAAACATTCTAAATTATCTAACTGACGTAGAAAATAGAAACTAGTGAATAAACTAAAGATGCCTAAATGACATAAAATGACCATTATAAGGTTATCTAATGTTATTCTAATAATTACTGACTCACATTGATCAAAAGGCATCCAAGTTGTGGATTTGAGCACTCTTGTAATCACTACTGCATTTGGAATTTCATCATTTCCTGAGGTTGACTCTATATCATTGTGAAGGTTTCATCTTTGAGTTTCCTCTCGGAAATCCAAGGAAAACTAACGTGTATTCTTTTCAGACTTCCATCAATTTCATCCACCTAGACTTGATTGATTCTCGTCTCTTCATCCTGACCTAAGGGTTGCATTTAAAGCATCACTCAATGACTACCTTGAGTTTCACCTATCATTTGAGCACTTAGAGTTGAGAAGACTTCAAAGTAGCCTAGAGGGGGACTTGATTGCTGCTAGATTGCCTAACTTGGTCACATCTTGATGACAACACATTGCATCCCCTCACAAGCAAGAGGTTAAAGACTCAGACTATTGCCAAGCTAGATGACTAAGCCAAAACAACTACGCTACCAAGCAAAGAAGTGGGGGTCCCCATTTGCAATGGGGTAATGTGTGAAAATGTCACAAGTAGCGTGGAAGCTCCTTACTAAAAACCCATTTAGTTGGTTACAATGTGATATAAATTATATAATATCATTCCATATTCCTATCCCTTACTAATACATATGAGTTTGAACCTGTGGAGGTGGGTAACATGGTGAAACTTCTTCTATAAGAAAGATCAAAGTTTGAAAACTTGGATTCGCTGTGGACTTGGCAGCCCAAAAATTGGACTCGGACTCGGAATTGGCAAAAACTCGGGGAAGGACTTGACAAAAAAGAAAACTGTAGTTTTACCAAAAAAAAAAGAAAGAAATTAATGCATGTAGAGAACATAAGAGCCATTAATTGAAACATTACACATGTCATATTGAATATTTGAAATTTCATCATTCATACTCATAGTTTCAAACTTTAAAATGTATAACAGCAGCATAAGTTGATAAATGTTTACAAAATTACATGTAATGATATGTCTAAATATGAAAAACAACAAACTAAAGACTACATCTTCCTCTTTCCTCTCCTAACATAACTCAATTTTTTCAGGCCTTGAGCTAGTAGTAGTAGGTGCTGAGGTATCTAAATGATGAGATGATTCTTCTTCAACATCAAAGTCATCATCTTTGTCCTCGTCTTTGTCCTCCTCCATTTCATCCAATCCTGCTGCTTTTGCTTCTTGTGCTGCTTCTCTCTTTAATTCTGCAAGATCTTCTTTAGTAAAGAGTACATCATCACCATCATTTTGTTCATTGATGGTCCAATCACCATATGGATCAATTTCATCCAAGTCAATGGCCTCATGTAAAACACCCTCCACCCTTCTAGTGTAAAGGTGAAGGTTGTATAGTGTGAAGGCGAAGGTTGTTTCGAACAAAGACAAGATCATTGAGGCGCTTCTGGGTCAACCTATTTGTCTTTTTCGTGTGAATTCTCTCAAATAAACTCCAATTCCGTTTACACCTAGAAGCATTACATGGCTGGGACAAAACACGGATGGCTATCTTTTGTAGATTAGGCGTGCTAGTACCATGATTCTCCCACCATAAATCTACAAAAAATCATTTAGAAATATTAGAATTGAGTAAAAAATGTAACAATCAAGTTTCTAACTTTCTAATATCTTCCTTGTAGTATTGAACTAAATTTTTTACTTGGTTGTTGTTTTGCTCTCCTATAAATTGCTTGTTGTGAAGAGAAGAGTCTCCCCTCTGCACCCTTGTAGATCTTGCACAATGAACATTTCCAAATTTATAAATAAGATAGTTACACTCAACAATGAAAATTTCCAAATTCATAAATAAATTATAAGATATAGCAAATGTCAAATCTCACCTCCAACTCATCAAGAACCTTGTCTCTCAACTTAGGATCAGGTACTCATCAATAACCTTGTCTCTCAACTCACGATCAGGTACCATCTTATCAATGCATGCAACAAAATCTGCCATGACCTCCTCATTAGCCCTACATGAATCAGAGAACTAGAATTTCGGATTCAAGAAGTAGGCAAAGGCATGTATCGGTAAGTGGAGTTGGTTTGTCCACCTACGATCAATGATGCACCAAAGGATTTCACATTTTCTTGTATTTCCGACATAGTAATGTGAAATGGCCTCTTTGGCCCTATCCATGGCCTCATAAATGAAACCCATTGGCATGCACTCTCCATCCACCATATGAATAACCGTTACCAAAGGTTTTATCAGTTAAAAAAATGAAAACAAATTTTAAATTAGCACAAAATTGACCCCTAAAAAAAAAACAGCAAATAGGTTATCTTGTGTAAAGTTCATGTTTCTGTTTGTTACTTACCCCGATCAACTTCTCTCCATTTTTCTTGAACCCTTCATCAAAAACTATTCTTACAATCTTTTCTACCTCAGCTCTTTTGGAGTATACAGACTCCAAACAAGCATCAGGCACAAACATTTGCTTAAGATGAGGAATGACACTAAGAATGCTCTACAATGTGAGGAAGTGGCTAGTAAATCGTGTCACTCTTGGCTGCACAAGGGCCTTGCCATTTGTGCGTTTTCTCATCAAAGAAAGAACCCAAGTATGGTTGTAGATGAATTTGGTGACATTTTTAGCATCTTCAACCACCCTTTTCACCCATACAATCTTTTGAATGTCTTCTAACAAGAAGTCCAAGCAATGTGCAACACAAGGACTCCATGTAACTGTAGGATGCCTCTCCATAAGCATTCTACCTACAACTACATATGCAGATGCGTTGTTCGTTATAATTTGGACAACATTCTCAACTAACTTCTTGCGTTGTACGTTATGATTTGGACAACATTCTCAACTAACTTCTTGGATCACCTTATATAATAGATTGCACAAAGTTTTTGCGTTTTTATTTCATTTGAGGTATCAATAGGCTTTAGGAATTCCATAGCACCATTAGAAGCCACCAAGAAGTTGAGGTATCAATAGGCTTTAGGAATTCCGTTGCACCATTAGAAACCACCAAGAAGTTGAAGAGAGTCCTATTTCGTCCATCTGTCCATCGATCTGATAGATGCCGCATCCTTTTCTCCAAAATCTTTTTTGATCGCCAACCACAATTTGTGTATGTTTGACAACTTGCTCTACCAATGGCCCACTAAAGTGTCTAGTTGTTGGGGCCTTAAACCCCTTGCCCAAAACTGTAGATGGATTAACCAAACCTTCCCAATACATGTTCGCCGCATTGAAAGGTAAATTATTGTAATACCAAAAGTTTGCTGCTACTATCCTTGCTTGCTCATGTTTCTCTCTATTCCATCTGGTACCTTCAAGTGAGTGCTCCTAGAACATTGTGTGGAACAAAGTAATTTGGGTCTGATCTTAGAGGAGTCTCACTAGCCTCACCTTCAATGTCATCAAAAGATGAATGTGGTTGGCAAAAACTTGGACTTGTGACCAAGGGGACCCAAAGTGGAGACTGTTGGATTCATTGTAGCTGCTATGGCTCCTTTTGTTTTTTTGCCTTTCTTCTTTTTGTATATCATACTTAACAAGCAGGGCCTTCATCTCTCTAATAATCTATGGAGTTGTTTTGAGGCATACCTCCACATTTTGTCCAGATATTTTTTTCAAGGTGGTATTTTAATCCATTGATTCCACCTTTCATCCATTTTCCACATTCGGTACAAGTGACCTCTCCCTTTTTATTTCGGGGTATCCCATTCTTCCATGCTTTGTCTTTTTGTCTTCTTGGCTGGGTTGCCCTTGGAGTTAAACTTGCCATTGCTGTTTTAACATGAAAAATTAAAAAAATCAGTAGGGTTTTGTGGAAAATCAACAAAAAAATGAAATGAATAGTATGAAAAAAATAGTATTCAAAAACAAGAAAAAAATACAAGGAAATAAGTAAGGAAGAGAAATTGAATTTTTTTTACCAGCATATTCCCTTGCTTTCAAGATTTTTTTGATTTTCAATAGATGGAAATGAAAAAAAAAGAGAAGAAAAATCCTTACTTAGATTTCTTTTGCTGCTCTGATCTTGTTTCCTCACCTTCTTCAAACCCCAAAGACCTGTTTTGAGCAATAACACATGTCAAATGTGTGAAAAAGTTATTAAAAATCGGTTTTAATGATTGACTGGGCGTTTTGAGCTGTGTCCTAGAGTCCTTCCTTAGGACTTGCGAGTCCCCACGTCAGACTCGCCTGAGTCCTTGTCACAGACTTTGGAGTCTTTGGCCAGGACTCTCCCGGACTCGGCTCACGAGGTCGTGGTGAGTTGACTCAGCCTGCCAACAAACTCATGAGTCTGGGCAATCCTGCGAGTCTGCAATCTATGAGAAAGATGCAGTGACCAATATATTGGGTAAATATGTTACATATACACATTTGATCACGATCTATCGATAATCATAAGGTTTTTAATCATGAAAACTATATTTGGTTTTCCATACGAGGAATATGATTGAGTTTGTGTTTTCTCAAGCGACATTAAGTTTTGTGCTGGTAAATTATGTATATCAATTTTCTTATTTGCTTCTAGGTTTTCTGTTTTCCAATCAATTGTTGAAAATATACATTATTGAGGTTCCATAATATTATACATCTCTATCTGACTATAATTCTCATAACACAAGTTATTTAAAATGAAATTTTTGGTTTCATTCTGTCTCTGACTCTCTGGTTTCAGTCAGAGCTAGCAAAGGAGGTTGGATACACTATCGGAAGATTTGGACATGTAATGTACCCTGAAAATGTTTATGAGCCTGCTTTGCGTTGTGCCGAGTTACTGCTTGAAGGTGTGGGCAAAGGTGAGCATATTGATAGTGATTTCCACTTATTTCACTATACTCAGCTGCATTAATCTCTAGATTATCTTGCTGAATGAAAGAAAATAATCTTGCCATACATTTATTTCAAATTGTTATTTGTGTCATGTTGCTGTAGCTTTAATTATTAATTTCTTGCTTGATATTTTCAAATATATATTTTGAAAACCTGTATTTCCAGGCTGGGCTTCTCGTGTATACTTTTCTGACAATGGGTCTACAGCCATAGAAATTGCTCTTAAGATGGCATTTCGAAAGTTTGCTTTTGACCATGGATTTATTTCCGAACTCTATAATGGGGACTTGGGAAAGATTTGCCCTGAATTCAAGGTGTGTATATGTGGTTGAATAGCTTTCATGGGTGGGAGCTAGATATGCAAGCAATTTGTTTGATTGAAAATATTTTATTTCAGTAGATTTCTTCATTACTACCATGGTGCTGTTAAAATCAAAATAAATGTAAAACTAATTCTTTTTTAGTGTTCTAAAATATTAACTTACTGATATATTAGAAGGTGAGTGTTTATGAATATAAAAAATGGATGGTTAGAGTAAGAATATTTCCCTAGGCAATTATTTTGTTCAAGGATTAAAAATAGCAAATCTAAAGTCTATCCAGGTTAAGAGTAAATATGGAAACTGCCAAAATATGGGGAAATGCAAATGTTCAATGGCCAATGTCCATATCGAGTATCAGGAAGCTAGTAGCTGGAGCCCAGGCTACTGTCCAATAGGATTCTTCCCACATGTCCCACCCATCAAACAAGGGAATCATCCACATTCATAAACTGACGGCAGATTGTGTATTTTTATTGCTCTTTGTTCCAGTATTACCAATCATAATAGCTGCATATTTCAATTTTTTGTTTTCTGAGAATGTGTCATGATAAATCATAAATACCCACCAAAGTTTAGAACATGAAAAAAACAATCCATATGCCTTAAGATTTAAGTACCTTGGTAGCCATGGAAGGTTTTAGCGAATGAATGGGTAGCTGCAAACTCAGCTGATCCTTGATATGTCTGGATAACTGACTCTAGTAACTTTACATTACTAACTTTATTTGCTTGCTTGCTAATGACCGATTACAGCTCACTTATAACATTATTTTCAATACAGAATGATTTCTCACATTATCCTATGTTGTGAAGTAGGAACAGAAACAATTGTGGAATCTAATTCCAGACTAAAAGATACAAGAATTTCATTTTGATTTTCTCCTAACATTTTATCTTTGCTTATGGGTGACTTGATCTTCTTGATTCTAGATCTTGCGACTAGAAATTAAATAACTTGTCCATATATGTAAGATCCTACCCCTATTTTAGACCAAAACATTTTGCCCTTTTTGCACCTCTTTTACCACTGACATTATGTCAAAGAGTTTTCTTGCATGTATAAATTTGACTGCAATGTTGTTTTCCTTGTGTAGATGATTTGGTTTGATAAATTTCAGACTAACAAGAAAATGATAAACAGCAATGACAGGGAATAACCTTCCTTTGACATTTAAGATTGATTCCAAGTAATTTTCAGAACATTTACTGCATAAAATACAAACTCAGAATTTGCTGACCTTAAATGTTACCTGAAGTGATGGATTTATCAAATGCATACATTTCCTTTATTCACTGATTCCACACTTAGCATACAACAGTGAAAGCATGAAGTCAATAATGCAGGGCTGGCTCTTATCATTGGGAACCTGTTGATGTGTATTTTGTACACGACCAAACACAGAATAAAATACCTAAAGGTACCTTATCCTCTCTTGAATAAAGCTCTTGAATGCTGAAGATATTGCAGAAGGATCAATCGGAGAAGCTTCAAGGTTCCTGTTATGTAGGATCTCTACTCGTGGATAAGCTCTTTGTGGTATGATGTGATTTTGCTGGAATCACAAGGGGACTTACACTTGACGACCTAAACGTCTGATTTGCTGGAATCACAGGATTTCACTAGCCTAGATTTTGAAAAAAAGGAGAAAATATGAGAGCGAGGGAAGGATCTAATTCTGATACTAAGAATGTAGGAGCAATGATGACCTTTGATGAAATTCTAAGTAAGTCTTGTCTTGACATCCCAGGACCATCTCCACAAGGTTAGTGCGATCTTCGGAGGAAAGCTTTATGATGTTCAGATCATCACTACAGGCATAGACACCATCAGGCTGATGCATATCAATGAAGAAGCGACAATTAAAGTTAAGCTTAAGTTGAATGATTCCAGTTGACTACACAAGGCAAGTCTGCAATCAACAAACTGCTAGTAGTATGGATATACAAATTTCACCATCAATGAAACACATTTCTTCCACTCATCTAATAACATGAAATCAAATCTGAGAAGTATAGAGACCATGCAAATTGTTGAATCGACCCATAGATTTCACCATTTCTTTAATGAAGTTTACAAGTCTTTTACAACAACATCTTGGCAACAATCTTTGCCTTCTCTTTCTATTCTACTTTAACTGCTATTCTATTTGCTATTAATCATTAGCTATTCTAACCTCTATGAACTAACTATTAACCTTCTAGCTATTAATGACTAACTATTAGCATTTACAAATGAGGAGCCAGGGTTTATATAGCGCCCTCAATACAATTCAATGGCTCAGATCAATTTGAGATCAATGGTTGAGATTTTACAATGAAAACCCTAATTAGGGTTTGTTACAACAAACTCAATTCTGGCCAATGAAATAATTGCATTATTTGGACACATGTCTTCTCTGGAATATTCGACCAATGGAGAACTGAGGTAGGTACATCGAAGTTTGTGCCATCTCCCATGAGTCAGGTACATTGAATCTGGACACGCTGAGGTGGACCAATCCGACTGGAGGAGTGATGACTGGGATGCCACCTTGTCTGACACTTGTAACTTGGTAGATATTCAATTTGATGTTGCTGAGAAGCTAGCTTTAATTAACTCTTCTGAAACTGTCTGCTTCTTCAACGAACCCTTGCTTTAACTTCCTTTGTCTTCAATGTGCAAGATGGATGGTGTACCTTTCCTTCGAATGCTGGACTGGAAGAGGTCGTCCCTGATGATGCTGGACCGGAGAAGGCCGTCCTTGATGATGCTGGGCTGGAGAAGGTCGTCCTTGTTGATGGCGGACTGGAGAAGGTCGCCTTTTAACTGCAAGACAAACAAAAAGATGATTAAGGACACATAATAAATTCATTTCAACATAGCATTTTATACCTTAAATCATCAACAAGAAGACATCAAAATTAAGTTGTTCAAGAGTCTTTCCAGGGATAGGCCCAATAGGAATTTCGCCCTGGACCCTTTGGAAGGGTCAGGAGCGAATTTTGCATTCTTGGTTCAAATTGTTCTCACTTTGCAACCGTACTTGCTAGATACATGCCCAAGGACGTCCTCATTCAGAACCAACACCAAGCTTGATGTAAATTTGAGGCAAAAATGGAGGTTTTAAGAATTTCGCTTTGGACCCTTTGGAAGGGTCAGGAGCGAAATTCAAGTTTTAGGTCTTACTTCCTCATCTCCTTCACTTCAATTCATCCTACAGGGCAAAGAAACATCATTTCAACCTCAACTATGCCTTAGGACTCAAAGTCTTGACTTGACACAAGGAGAAAATAGGGATTTTGATGAATTTCGCTCTGGACCCTTTGGAAGGGTCAGGAGCGAATTTCACTTTTGTAGCTCCCTTCTTCATCATTTCATCTTGAATTCTCCTCACAAGGCAAGGAAATATTTCTCTTCTTTCATCCAACCCAAGATTAACTTGATTTTGCAAGGCAAAATAGGTGATTGTAGGATTTTCGCCCTGGACCCTTTGGAAGGGTCAGGAGCGATTTTCCTCCTCTGACCTAAAATCATCATTTCTGGAGACAACCATTAACTGAAGGGCAATCACAAGGGCATCTTTTACCTTGGCCTAGGCGTAGCTTAGCAAAAATTTGAAAGGAATAGGTAGATTTTGGGATTTTCGCTCTGGACCCTTTGGAAGGGTCAGGAGCGAAAATCTTGTTTTAGGGCTATTTCTCCATCCTTTCAACTTCAAATTACCTCCAAGACTTAGAACATCTTGCCCCACTCCTCTCTAGGGTATAAAAACCAAAAACTTGACTTGATTTGCAAGGAAAAAGGGGTGATCTTAAGAATTTCGCTCTGGACCCTTTGGAAGGGTCAGGAGCGAAATTCTCATTTTGGCTTCAAAATTTGCATTCTTGGCGACCAAAATCCACTCTAAGGCAATCCAAATGACTTCTCTCACCCTTGTCCAAGTTTGACTTTGCTCAAATTTTGGAAGAAAAGATGGTTTTTAGGATTTTCGCTCTGGACCCTTTGGAAGGGTCAGGAGCGAAAATCACTTTTTAGGCTCAATTCCTTCATCTTTCATGGTTTATAGTAATTCAAAGTCAGTCTTAGGGGCAACTTCATCTTGATTTTGCCTTATCCCACACTTGATCTAGCAAAAACTTGATAGCAAAAAGAGGTTTTGAGAAAATTCGCTCTGGACCCTTTGGAAGGGGAGGAGCAAAATTCTCATTCTTGACCAAAAATCTTCATTTTTTCAACTTGAAACTTCTTTGCAAGGTAGGATTTCATTTTTCATTGCCCTAGAAACAAGGTTTCATGTCCAAGAAAGGTCAAAAAGTAGGTTATAAGGAATTTCGCTCTGGACCCTATGGAAGGGTCAAGAGCGAAATTTCCTTTCCTGGCTAGAATCCTTCATTTTCACAACCTCTAAACATCCCCAAGGATTTCAACATGTTCATTCTTCTTCTCATCATGTCTTGGACACCAAAATTTGGCCAAATAAGGCAAGAAATGTCTCTTAGAGAGATTTTCGCTTTGGACCCTTTGGAAGGGTCAGGAGCGAAAATCTTGACTTGGGCTAGATCCTTCATTTCTCCCTTTTAAAACGACCTCAAGAGGCAAAGACAAGTTATTTTCCTTCCATCTACGTCATAACAAATCAAAAACTTGACCTTCTTCAATGCAAAAATATGAGTTTTTTAGGAATTTTGCTCTGGACCCTTTGGAAGGGTCAGGAGCAAAATTTCCTTTTTGGTCCAAAATCCTTCATTTTCAATGCTTTCAAACCTTTCAAAGGCAACAAGAATGTCCCACCTTCCTTCCAAGATACTCTGCAAATCAAAATTTAGTCAAACAAGGAAAGAAATGAGCTTCAAGAAGATTTTTGCTCTGGACCCTTTGGAAGGGTCAGGAGCGAAAATCTCATTCTAGGCTAGATTACTCACTTTTCAAACTTCAAACCACTTCAAGAAGCAAAGTTAGACCATTTTCCACCTAAGGAACAAGGTTTCAAGACCATTCAAGGCAACAAATGAGGTTTATGATGAATTTCGCTCTGGACCCTTTGGAAGGGTTAGGAGCGAAATTCTCCTTTAGGCCAAAATCTTGTTCTTCAAAATCAATCAACTCCATCTCAAGGCAAGAACATACCAATTCATCCCCCAACATGCCCTAGAAACTATGAAATTGGTCTTGACAAGTGTTAAATTGAGGTGTATAAGGATTTTCGCTTTGGACCCTTTGGAAGGGTTAGGAGCGAAAATCATGTTCTTGGCCAAGATCCTGACTTCATTTTCACATTTCTTCATCCAAACAAGCGTTTTGCCTTCACAAATGCCTGGGAATGAGCTAGTTCATGACTTTGGGCAATGTAGAATGTCTTATGGAGAATTTCGCTCTGGACCCTTTGGAAGGGTCAGGAGCGAAATTCGCTTTGGACCCTTTGGAAGGGTCAGGAGCAAAATTTGACATTTTGGACTCTCCGTCAGGATCATTTTATGGAATATAACATTTAAGTATAAGAAAATGTCACTTATACTTTAAGTTATATTCCATATATACTTTCAGGATGTTTGAGAGTGGTTTCGGACCTCCATGAGTTATATTGCAAAATCTAGTTTCTGGAGGATTCTTCAGTTTTCCAGACTTAGTCAAATTTCAGGATCAGGACATTCCAGACACAGCCAAATTTCAGGATCAGGACATTCCAGACTTAGCCAAATTTCTGGGCATTTGAAGATCAGGATGACATTCCAGACTTCATCACTCACCAACTCGACCTAGCTCAGACCTTCAAGAATGATACCCACTCACAAAGCAAGACACAATTAGCAACAAGAGCAAAGCCAGGCCCTAAGGAAGACTTTCAAAGAAACCTTAACCTGGAGCACCTGCTGACTCCCCTGGGTCAAGCAAAGCCTACCATCCTATTGATCCCCTGGCGACACTCAAAATGCAAAGGCTAACAGACAAACCCTAAACACCTAGAAAACAAACCCTAGAAAGCAAAAAAACGTAGGGGTCCCCATTTGCAATGGGGCGATGTGTGAATACGTCACAACAGAACCCGCATGCCATCCAAAAAGATTACACTTGATTAATTCTGAAGATAAATATATCAGCAATTAGAGATAAATACAAGCACCAGTAGTATTTGAATCCTTGACCAATCATTATCTGACTTGCAGATCTGAATATTATAGTTAAGCTTCAATTCTATCCGGAATGATCCCATGCAATTCATAGTCTCATAGTCTCATTACTACTCTATTTAGGATATACATTGACAAGTTAGAGGAATCGATAGACAAGTTTGGTGGTGGGGGAGTTCATTTGACCAATTATGTAATAAAACTGCTTCTATATGCTGATGATCTTATTTTAATGGCAAAAATAGTACAAGATTTGTAAGAACACTTAAAGGCTCTAGAACATTTTTGCCATGAGGTGGGGATGCAAGTGAACACTAGCAAAACTAAGGTCATGATCTGTATCTTGAAGAGAAAGAAGGTCCATAGAGAATTTGTTTTTGAGGGTAACCTCTTACAAATGGTCAATGAATAAGTACCTTGGCTTGGACTTCCACAATAAACTCAGCTGGGAAACATGGAGAGAAAAAAGGATGCAAGGGGGATGGAAAGCCTTATACTCACTCCAAAATAGATGTAGAAGAGCTGAACTATGGGACTAGAAAACTACAAAAACTCTTTTTGGGCTTCTTGTGGTTCTGGTGGTACTATACAGATGTGAGGTATGGGGCAGCAACATTTCAATAGAGACATTATTTAACATTTAATTACGACTAGCCTCAAGATTAAATCATCTATCCCATATGAGATTGTCCTAGTAGAAGCAGGGACTTTTCCTCTTGAGGCATCAACTATGTTCCAGTTGCTAAGTTATTTAAGGAGGTTAGAAAACATGGAGATACATCGCTGGCCAAAAATGGCAGAGAAACCAGACAAAAGGAAGAGCACATGGATGAAGCAAAACATTAAATGGATGAATAAGTGGGATATTAACATAAAAGATTCTCCAAATAACAATGGAGAAATAAAAAAGTACGTGCAAGAAAAATTCAAAGAAAACATGTGGGTAGGTCAAATAAGGAGGAAAAAGGAATTCTATATCAAACATTTTAATCTCACACATGACCATACACAAAAAGACTACATAGGAATTGACATAAAATGGAAGGCAAAAATGTTAATCGCTCAGACAAGGACCAACTCACATCAACTTAGATGTGCAACATGAAGATGGATGATACTTAAATAGGAATGAGAAGATAGAAAGGAATGGGAAGATAGAAGATGTAGATATTGCACTCAAGGGGTGGTGGAGACAGAATGGTATTACATCATAGAGTGTGCAGCCTACAATGATATTCGGATCAACTTTTTGTGGCAAAAAATGTAAACACCTTGAGTAATCTATTTGACGAAGAAAAGATAACAAGAGTTGCAAATTTCCTAATCAAGATACATAGTTGAAGATCCAAGATGCAGATGGAAAAGGAGGTTTAGTAGTCATAGTATTTTGTTTGGGCTTTGCATGCTTCCTTTGCTAGCTATCCGTGGGTCCCATAGGCTGTTTGGTTTCATGGACATTATTAAAAACATTCGTTCATTCATTAAATCTTCAGCCACAAGACGAAAACTAACAGCCAGCAAATGTGCTTCAGTTCAATAACTAGTAACAACTCTCCCTGATGCTTCCGTCCAGCAATAGTTACATACAATATGCCTCAGAAAAGAAGCACACTCCGAGACAAATGTTATAGCGGCCAAGGTATTTCTAACAGTAAGCCACAAAGGAAGGTTGCTGATTCCATGCCAAAGGAAGGTGATTAAATCCACGATAGTTTCAAAGGTAACCTCCAGTAGCACAAAAAAGTGACTATACACAGCATCAAGCGCCTCCCAACTGCTTTCTTCATACTGTGCTAGGGGTTGGTGGAAGAAATGGTAGAAAATACTTTAGTTTTGGGCCTCGGCCTGCCTTTTTAAACTCACAGCAATGAAAGTTATTAATTGACTCGTCCTAAATTGATAATTTTGGCATTTACTTTTCAATGCATAGCCCATACAATATCATTAGCTTATTCCAAGATATATGTCGACTTTCATATGATGTGATTTAATAATAAATTAAAAATAATAATAAATTGCCGAGATGATTTTAGCGGCCCTTCCAAAAGAAACTCAATAATTTGTCTTATTGCTGTCTCGTACACTCCTACCTCTGCCTTTCCTTTCCTGTAATAAGCTCTCCTTATTTTCTCTTCTCTACCCTTGGCACAATTGATGTAGAAAAGATTCCTATCTTCAGATCTGTGCCATAGTCAAGGAAGAATGGTGGCAGGCAAACAAGAAAAAACTCATGCCTTAAGCAGAATTAACCTCACGATTCCTAGTTTGATGTCTTTGGAAGTATTTGCTTGCTTGATTTTGCCAAGTCATTAATTTGTCTCCAACAAAGGTGCGATTTTTCAAACAAAAAATCAACTCTCTTTCAATTTATGCGCAAGGAACTATTGCTGATGCAGGAAATATAAATATCATGATTTTTCAAGAGCATTGCTTAAAAAAAAAATTACTCACAGGTCCTTTTTAAATAAACAGCTCTTAACCTTGGTGATGACAGCAGAGAAAACCTCATAAAATTCAACACTTGACAAGATTTTGAAGGCGAACATCTCTAAACTCTTGAAATCTTTTTTAATAAAATTTCCGTTTTCTACTTTACTTTGATTTAATCATATACTTGCAAACTTCAGTAAACTCAAACTAGCAAACTTGAAATCTCAAAATGCACCTAGAATGAGGGTTTATGTCCTCGCTTCAACCTTGAACTCTTTGATGATCCTTGTGTGGAACCACTCTTGTGAAGCACGAGGGTTTTCGTCCTTAGCTCTAGACCTTTGAGGTTTTCGTCCTATTGGCTAAAGTTTGGCTCTTATGCACAAACGCTAAATCTTCTTAGAGAAAACAAGCTTTTGAATCTTTTGTGTATGCCTAAAGAGATCCTAGCCCTCTTTTATAACCTTTCTGTGAAACTACTAGAAAAAATTAATTAAAATCACTATATAAAATAATTTATCCTTATGACTCCCAAAGGTGACTTAATCTATATATTAAGTATTTCAGCACTAGTCACTTTATAAATAATTAATTAAAGTTGTCTTTTAATGTACTTTATAATTAATTAATTATCAGTGTTCCACGGTCGTTGGGGATAGGGGGACGCGGGGACGGGTTTTGGGGATGGGGTGACAAAGGGCCTAAGTTTGGGGACGACGGGGTGGTGGTGCTAATATACATATAGTACTTTAAAAACTAGTTGTGAAAATATGTATAAGAATTACATGTCAAATGAAACTATGGAAAATTAGTAAAATTATAAAATAGCAAAATTTGAAATACTAAATACGAACATTTCTTGAATGCTAAATAAATTTGATAAATGAAATTGTCAAATTGGAGATTTCTATTATATAAAAAATATGAATATCTGATATCATAAAGATGATTATATCATTACAACGAGTAGCAATAGCATTACAATTACTAGCATGATATCAAAATAAGATTTAAGTCCAAATATCAAAATGTCAAAATGTAGTGAAGGGAGGCCTCTAATCATCTGCAAACTCCTCATCACTGGAATTGCTGGACTCCTCACGGTCAAGATCCCTCAAACTAACACCAACCAGCCTTGCATATGAAGTGGTAGTATCCTCATCAACCCGTGATGGCTCCTCTGGCTCTAGATCCCATCATGCCGCTGGACTCTCTTTGTACACAAGTGTCTTGCGGTCAATGAGACACAAAGCACTGTGTACAACCACAAGCTTCTCTGCTTTCTTAGAGGTAAGTTTGTTCTTGTTAAGAGAGTGTATGAAGCTATATGTAGACTAGTTCCTCTCAATAGCTGAAGAAGTAGAAACCTGGGATAGCATATAAATTGCTAGACTGGTCGTCAAAGATTTCTGACCATGACAATTCCACCACAAAAGTGGGTCCTCTAGTGCCATAGTTTCTATACCCATATTTGCCGCATCTGAATAACCCCCAAGAGTGGCAAATTTCATCCACTCAGTGCGAATTATGCCGGCATCTCTAGCATCATACATCTTCTCTATGCACCTAAAGAACCCTTCCTTCACCTAATCATCGTGAATCGGTGTAACTCTACTAGGCCTAGCTTTGTACCACTTAGGATTCAAGGCATAGGCAGCCATATGCAAGGGAGTGTTGAGCTCGTCCCATCTGTGCTAAATGATTGGCCAAATGTGCTCATTGTAGAATGCTAAAGTGGGCTCCTTCACTCGCATAAGAACCCTTATCTAGTTAAGCATATAATCGATGCACTCATACACCTCTCCAAGGTTAGGTGCATCCCTTTCCCCATATCTTATAACCTAGAAAATTGGAGCAATGATGGAGACTATGTATTTTGCATTAGTCCAAAACACATCTCTCTTCACTATCTCCTTCGCACTTCTCCCCTGCTTTGTCTTGGCCTCAACCCACCTATTCCACTCTACTGTGATAACCATGAGTTGCAGTGCCTCTTTCAACCCAAACACTCTCTCCAAGAGAATGAAATAGGATGCATATATGGTCTCAACTGGTTTCAAGAACTCCTTCAAGAAGGTCCTGAAGAGTGCATGTGAAGTGTGGTGGTTGCAGATAAACATCTGCACATCTCTCGCATCGCTAACCACTCCTCTAATCCAGTCAATCTTCCCCCATCTCCTTGAGTGCATTGTTCATGGCGTGCACACAACATGGTGTCCACCAAATATGTTTGTAGGTTGCCTCAATAAGTTTCCTTGCAGCTTTGCACACATGTGTTGCATCTGTCACCTACTTGGACCACATTTTGTGGCCCAACCTCCCAACCATAATAACCTCCTTGAGGACCTCAAACTGAAAATTAGCATCTTTGCGATGCCCTGTACAATAAACTGCTCTGAAAAAGTATGGGCCCTCTGCACATGTTATCATGATGTTGATGAGTGGACAAAGGCTAATGTCCTTCCACCCATTTATAAATATGCTGCATCGAGAGGCCACCCAACATGCCTTCATCTTCTCCATCAAAACATTGATCTTGGAATCGTTTTTATCCAAGATCGTGGTCCTCAATTTGGTCTCACCTGGTGGCACATATGATGGTCCTCCCTTCGCCACGATCGACTTCATCTCCTTATAATAAGGAGACCGAGGTACATGAAATGGGATGCCATTGATAAAGAAGAACTTGCTAATGGCATCATCTACGTCCTCCTTTAGTTGCACATTGAACAAATTAGTGATGGTTTGCAACTTGCGTTTCCTTGGCCCCTTAACCTCTCGTGATTGGGCCATGACATCGGAAGTGGAAGTGGATGAAGGTCTCGATATCACTCCTCTTGTTTGCAATGTATGAGAAGAAGTATGTTGCAGTTGCTGGCTCTGTTGAAGCTGTGCCCTACCAAACAAAGTAATAGAGATTGCAACTGCACTGTCATCAGGAATGTCCCAAAGCTTGTTGATCTCAATTTTGTATTGAATGTTTTTAGGTTCTTCCAAAAAGCGACATGTATCCACACCTTTTCCTCTCCAAAAAAGGAAGTGTGCATTGACTCTAGTTATGTTGCCAAACCATGCAAGACCACAAATGTTACATTGCCACTTCCTTGTGCCCCCACCTGTCCCTGATGTGTCTGCTATTTTTGATGCAAACTGTTTGAGAGGAGATTTAGGAGCATAAGGACCCCTAGCATACTGTGCCAATAACTCGGAAGGGGAACTCGTACTAGCTGGTGCACTTGCCATAGAACTAGATTGGGCTTCAAGATCAGCCCCATGGTCACCCCCTTCAGCCTCAGGTTCATAATTTGAATCATTTCCACTATGAGAATGGATTTCCATCTCACCCTCATTCGTGTCATGAGAGCTCATTGTGATGGTGACACTGCATTTCACAAAATAAAAATAAAAATAAGTTCAATAAGCATGTAGTTTCAGCCTAGTTTAATAAATTTCAATTTTAAAAAGAAAATGTAAAATGTAAAATTTGATGTTGAATCTTGAGGGCAAAATGATGAATGATTCATTCATCATTTTGCCCTCAAGATTCAACATCAAATCTGATTTTGAAATGAATCAAAGAAAAAACAAGTTTAAACAACAAAAAATATTGAAAATCAGAAAACGAAGGAAACAAAAAACAAGAAATAACCTACCTTGTGCTTGAAAAATCTCTCCAAAATGTTGTAGAATCCTCTTCCTCCTATTCACTCTTACATTTGCACTCACTCTTTTCACTTCTTCAATCACTCTTTTTTGAGTTTTTTCTCCTCTTCACCTTGCTGGTAAAAAAAGTCAGAAATAGAAATGTGAGTGAAATCAATAATTTTAGGGGTTTTGTAATGCATAGGGGGCATGGGTGCGGCCAACATCAAATTATGGTTACCCCCAAACCTCAAAAAATTGCTCAAAATATATTTTTTTATAAATTTTAAATGTTTTTTTACGTTTTTGGATGGGAAACTTCTGTGTGTCTCCTTGCCCCTCGAGAGATGCCTGGACGTCTCAAAGGAGTGACGTCTCTGGCGGCGTACCAGCAGCGGTGGCAGGACGGTGGGGAATATTATGTCCCCGTCTCCCAGTCCCGGAGACGTGGGCTCGGGGTGGGGGGGAAGCGTCCCCGTGGATCACTGTTAATTATTTTCACCCAAAAATGGGGACAGTACAATATCTCATCCAGTTTCCATTAATTTACAGTCTGAAAATGTTTCATGGAAATATTCATCAAACTAGAATTTCAGTCCCAACAGAATTGCTTGCAGCACAGGTGCAGGTAAGGCTAAAAATTCAACTTTCTTTCTTTTAACATTTACGTTAAAATCCATCAATTAATATTTACCTGCATTTTGACATGTTAAGATTCAATGTACGTACCCTTGGAAATCAATTGAAAAGGTATGCTATGTTAATGCACAAAAGATAAACAGAATGAAAATATGTCAAAGATAGATTGATAGTAGATACACAACAGAAAAGATTAAGCATCTTCTGCTCTGCAAAATATTTGCGCATACTTATATTATTTATAAAGGTTAAATGTTTTCCTATACAATTAAAGAGTATGATGAAGTAATCGGTAGGGTGAAAAGTTTGAGTTACCTGGAACATGTAAGATTCTAGGAGGTGTTAGTTCGCTAGATAATCTGCAAACTACAATTGATATTCCTTGTGATGGTTCATCAACAATGGATTATAAAATGGAAATCAACACTGCATATGTTGCCGATCAGTTGATTTGAAATCGCAAATGTAGATTAGTGCAAATAGTCACTACAAAATGAACACAAAGATTTAACCTGAAAACACAGACATTGGAGAAAACTCCAGCAAAAGTGTGAGCTAATTACCCACTGGTCACTTAAATGCACAAACTTCAAGGCGGTTGCAATCTGAGGCCACTTGGGTACGCAAGTAGCTTTCAACACTATGAATTCAGCCCCTAAGATCACCTCTTTTACAGTTATTATTATCCCCACACGGTTAGTTGTTCACAGTGAAAATCTTTTGAATTCACTCTAGAACAACTTAGATCTCCAATAATTGATACAGTCCCGTGTTTCTGCTTGTATTTTATTGATTAATATGTTTATCCAGGTCCGTAAGGAACATCAAAAAACACCAGAAGTCAAATAAGGAATTGGAAGCATTTGGGACAACATTTAGGCCATTTCAGAAGTCAAGACAAAATGCTTGTCATGAAGAGGAGATTACAAAGCTGCTTCTTTTTTGGACAAACCACCATGGTGAATGTGAAGCTGCGGCCGACAAAACTGCTGCCTGCCTCTGCACAAAACAGCTGCTTGTCCAGACAAACTGCTCCAGTGAGTACAAAACTGCCATGTGTCGAAAACCAGTAGTTTCAGTCAAAGTTCCTGAAACCTCCATTTTCTGCACTCAAAACTGATCTGTAATACCAAACAGAGTTGCATCTTGCCGTGAAATCTGGAATATAAACTGATTTTTTAAAGATCACTGTATATACTCAAAATATATAAAACTGGAATTAACATCAGGTAAATTCTGCCTAAATTTAATTAATACATATTCAAATCTACATTCTGACATGATCGTTGATGTTTTTATGGATCACTAGATGTAATCAATATATGTTAAATTGTTAAAAATTGAGGTAAAATTCCAGCAAATTTGATGGCTACATGTCAAATTTGTATTTTGGGAGGGAAGCAGTATAAGGGGAATAGGCAGCAGAAGCATCAAGAGTGGTTGGAAATGTGTAATGTCCCTAAATTATAAATGTCTATATTCTGCCCTAGATCGGAAGTTATAGTCAAGGAAGGATTTAGAGAGTACCTCTAATTCTGGTGGAAGTCCTGCAAACACGTTAGAGATTCTTCCATAATTATAAATCATCAAAACAAATAATTTCATTCAGTAAATGTCAATTCGACTGGACTTTGCTAGATCCATACTCCGGTGGATTCCCGTTTAGGTTTGAAAGGATGTGGATCAGGGATCCATCTCTTTTGGCTTCATTGAATCAATGGTGGAAGGAGTGTAGATGTGGGAACCATTCCAAGATGTTTATTTTTCACAAGAAACTCTCATATATAAAGAATAAACTCAAGGAGTGGAACACGGTTCATTTCAAGAACATCTTCACAGAAGAGCAAAGGATCGAAAACGAATTAAGAGCACTAAATGAAGTTGTGATTGCTCATGGTCTGAGAGAAGAAGAGTTCAGACTGGAACAAAAACTCAAGCGGAGCAAGCAAAAATATTGATTAGAGAGGAACAATTTTGGAGGCAAAAGTCGCGTGAGCTTTGGCTTTAGGAAGGGGACAAGAATACAAAATTTTTCCATAACTCTACAGTAACAAACAGAAATAAAAATAGAATCTTGGAGCTGATCAGAGAAGATGGGACGATACTTGGTTCTACAAAGGAGATCGGTAGAGAAGCAGTGGGATACTTTCAGAATCTTCTGAATCAAGGACCTTAGAACATTAATCAGGGAGACATAAGGAGTGAGTTTCTCAATCAAATTCCTAGCATCATCATTGAGGAGGAGAACAGGGCAATGTCTAGACGTATATCTATGGAGGAACTCAGATTGGTGGCTTTTCAACTAGCTCCTGACAAGGTGCCTGGGTCATATGGATTCCCGACCTGCTTTTATCAAATCTATTGGGAGATCATTAAGGAGGATCTTCTCAAGGCAGCCAAGGAATCGTGGAAAAAGGCAACGATGCTGGGATCCTTTAATCATACCTTTTTAGCCCTTATCCCTAAAGAGAAGGATGCCTTAGGTATGAATGATTTCCGACCAATTGCCTTGTGCAATACTTGTTACAAGATAATCACTAAAGTAATGGCAAATAGGTTGAAAAAGGTTCTGGAAAAGATCATATCGGAAGAACAAAGTGGTTTCGCTCTAGGTAGGTCTATCATAGAGGGAATCATAGTGGCTCATGAAGCGATTCATACAGCCAGGAAGCTAAGGATACCCAACATGATCATCTAGTTGGATATTTTAAAAGCATATGACATGGTAGATAGAAACTTCTTACTAGATGTTCTATCTAGATTTGGGTTTGATTGGACTTGGATTGAATGGGTTAGGGGGTGCATTGAGGCTCCAAAGTTCTCTGTGCTTATTAATGGCTCGACTAATGGGTACTTCAGTTTAGGCAGGGGTTTAAGGCAAGGAAACCCTCTATCTCCTTATCTATTCATTATAATGGCAGAAGCTCTAGGAAGGAGTATCATGGTTGCAAGGGATGGGGGTTAGTGGAAAGGCATTGAGGTCACCCCCAAAGTAGAACCGGTTATTCATCAACAGTTTGCGGATGATACCATCCTCTTTGGAGAAGCCTCAAGAAGTGAAGCAAGAAGCATCAAATCCATTTTGGGCAAGTATAGTGAGGCTTTTGGACAATCTATAAATTGACGTAAGTCTGAAGTATTTTTCCTCAATGTTCAACCGAGGCTCCAATTGGACATAGCAAGAATATTGGGATTAAGAGTAGCACAATTCCCAGGAAAGTTCTTAGGGCTGCCGTTGTTTGGTGGAACTATCAAAAAATGCTACTGGGACAGATTGATTAGAACTGCAAAAAGAAGATGGAGCTTTGGAAAGGGAAATGGTTGACCTCAGTGGGCAGATTACTCATGGTTAAAGCTGTTTTATCGGCTATCCCAATCTATTCTATGACATGTATGAAACTTTCGACAATATTAGAGGACAACCTAAATCAGATTTTGAGAAGATTCTTTTGGTTTGGTCCTCATGAGGATCAAAAGCACCCATTACGTGCATGGGAAAAGGTCTGCAAGCCGTGGAATGCTAGGGGTGCTGGGATAAGGCAACTTAGAATCATGAATTTCGCTCTTGGGGCAAAACTAGCTTGGACCATGACTAAATCAAACTTGAAGTGGGTCAGAATACTTAGAAAAAAGTATCTGGGCTCGGATGACACTCTCAATATTCGAAGAGTTAGAAACCCTCCAAAAGGGTTAGCCATATGGAATTTTATATGCGAAAGCAGGGAATTGGTGTCCAAATATGTCACGTGGGAAATGTGCAATGGCCAATCGACAGGGTTTTGGGAGGATTCCTGGGATGGATTTCAAAAAACTGGTGATGGATCACAGTTTGAGAGAGATTAGAGCTGCAACCATCAGGGCTTGGGGGCCTAAAGTATGCAATTTTGGTGAGGTGATCAATGTCAATGGTATGGAAAAATGGCGCTGACAATCTTTGGAGGATATTGACACTCCCCAAAATAAAAAAGAAACTTTATCCAACATTCTCAAAGACAGAACCATTCCAGTATCTCAGGAAGCAAATAGAATTAGATAGTGCGCCTCCAAAGATGGTGAATACAAGGTAAAGCTCGGGTATAGGCTAAAAGAAGCAGCTCTGGAGGAGAGTCATTGGCCAATCAAACTTCTCTGGGGTAAAGATGCCCTCCCTAAAATTGGGGTATTCCCATGGTTAGCCATTCAGGGTAGGACTTTGACACTGGACAGATTTGCCAAAATTGGGATTTGCGGCCTTAATAGATGTTTGTTGTGTAAGAATAATGAAGAAAGTGCTGATCATCTCCTTTGGGTTTGTCCATATGCTAAATTTTGCTGGAAATTCTCTTTGGGAAAGCTAGGCTATCATCATGTAGAGCCTCAGAGCATCAAGGAATAGTTTATATCTTGGCCATTAAAAATGTCTAAGGGCATGTTCAACAGCATATGTCATGTTCTCCCATCCATAGTTGTATGGGAATTGTGGAAAGAAAGGAATAGGCGGATTTTCAAGGATCAGGCAATGCCAAGGGAAGTTCTTGCGTCAAAGATGGAAGTCGCAATAATGGAATTGGTGAATGAAGCAGCCAAAAGGCAAGTTCATAAATCCAACATTTTCACAAACCAGGATAATGAACTAATGAAGAAATTCTCGGGTTTGATGGTTCACAAGGGTTATGAGTTGAAACATTCAGAGGTGGAGGAGACGCGCAAGGCTACAAGGTGGCAAGCCTCGGAGATGGGATGGATTAAAATAATCTTTGATGGAGCTTCCATGGGTAATCCTAGGCATGCAGGTGCTGCTTGCATTGCCAGAGATGACCAGGGTTGTATCATTGAGAGGTCAGCTCAATACATTGGAACGACCACCAATAACATAGCAGAATTTCAAGCAGCCCTGAAAGGAATTGAACTGGCAAGGAAGTTGGGGGTTAGAAAAATATATTTGTAAGGGGACTCGTTGACGACGATCAATGCAATCAGGAATCAATGGACGGTGAACTAGAAACTTGAGAGATGGTTGTCACAAATCACAAATGTGTTGAAGAATTTTGAAGAATTTAAAATTTGCTATATCTACCGTGAGGGCAATGAGTTGAAACATTCAGAGGTGGAGGAGACGCGCAAGGCTACAAGGTGGCAAGCCTCAGAGATGGGATGGATTAAAATAATCTTTGATGTAGCTTCCATGGGTAATCCTGGGCATGTAGGTGCTGCTTGCATTGCCAGAGATGACCAGGGTTGTATCATTGAGAGGTCAGCTCAATACATTGGAACGAGCACCAATAACATAGCAGAATTTCAAGCAGCCCTGAAAGGAATTGAACTGGCAAGAAAGTTGGGGGTTAGAAAAATATATCTGTAAGGGGACTCGTTGACGACGATCAATGCAATCAGGAATCAATGGACAGTGAACTAGAAACTTGAGAGATGGTTGTCACAAATCACAAATGTGTTGAAGAATTTAAAATTTGCTATATCTACCGTGAGGGCAATGAGTTGGCAGATGACTTGGCCAAACAAACGGCAGAACAAAAAAGGTGCGTTGAAACCATCAACTTCGTAAAATGAAGTGGAATTGACAAGTAAGCGGTGTGTAATAATATTGAAGATTGGTGGTGGATGGCGTTACAATTTCCAAAGATTTGGCAAGCGTGGAGTTGTTGTGCAAGTACTCAATAACCCAGTGACATGATAGAGGATACAAACAGGTGGTGAAATATTTATTATTTGAATAGGTGGTTTGTACTCGAATAGGTACGAGGCCTAGGTGGCGACTACTGATGTTTTATAGCTTCGGTCGGAGTAGTCTCATTAACTCATATGTATAAGTAATGCTGACTATTGTTGATATGAATATATACATATTAGTATATGTAATAATAACAAGTGTTCTTATTATTATTATATATATGAATATTTATATGTACATAATTTATATTTATCATTGTTTATACAAAATCAAATATGAACCGTATCAATATAAGTATCGATTATATTGATCAAATGAAATGATCAATATAAATCGATTCTCCATATTAATAGTGTGATATCAATTTATCGCTGTGTATATTGACAATAGTCGATCTCCCTTCTAAAATGATTATGAGAATCGTTACTTGCAGATAACAGTGATAATTAGGAGAATCGTTAACTGCTAACAAATGATTAGAAGAATCGTTGTGTATTGACATGCCTATACCGTAAGGTATATATCATGATGCAGTTTGATTTTAATAGGCAAGTACAGTAATCGAAAGTGCAAGCCTTTAGATATCGATCTCCTTCATTCAACAAACTCAAATGCGTTATGCATTAAGTTGTGTTCCCTTCACATGAGCAGCAACCTACACTCAAGAGTTCATTGTCATATAGTTTAGTGAGAACCAAGTATTAGAAAATAAAAACTACTCACATATCTAATCTGATCCAATCTTTAACATGGTATTAGAGGTAGTTTGAAGAAAAGATCCGATCAGATTTATAAAAGGGAAACAACCAATCTCCATTAAAAGTTCTAGAATTCTATATTCGACAAAATGGTGAATGGAGTTAGACCTGAGGACCGACTTGAAAGAGCTGCAAATTTTGTATCTTGGAAGTTTAGAATGATGCTTGCATTAAAGGAACATGAATTAAACACTCTTGTGGTAAAGGCCTTACCCATGCCTGATGAAGAAGACAAAAAGCTCCTATGGACAAGAAATAATAATAAAGCTATGAAACTATTGGTGGATGGAGTAAAAGATCACATTGTTCCTATTATCTCAAAATTAGATACTACTTATCTAATGTTTTCAACACTAGAGAACATGTTTGAGGTAAATAACACTAGCAGGGTTCTTGCTCTAAAACAACAACTACACCACATCAAAATGAACCAAAGTGAAACTATCACTTCATATTTCATGAGGATAACGGAGCTAAGAAACCAATTATCTACTATTGGTCACACATTCGATAGCAAGGAGTTGACTATGCTGGCACTCAACAGACTTCCTACTTCTTGGGAATCATTTATTCAAGGAATTAGTGCTCGATCCAAACTCCCCAAATTTGATTGGTTGAAGACTGATTGTATACAAGAAGAAGCCAGATTGATCACTAGAGGGATTGGAATTAACTCCCAAAATGAAGAGATGCAAGCCCTAAACTCTCAGTCTCACAAAAGAGGAAAGAGGAATAACTTCAAGAAGAGGAGAGGTAAGGACTCAACTCGGAAGCAATCTTTCAAAAGGAAAATGGACCTATCTAATGTACAATGCTTTAGATGTAATAAATATGCTCACATTGCTGTAAAGTGTCCTGACAGAACTAAGCCTCGATTGCTGAAGTCAGTGAGCCCAACACAGACTTTGAAAGACTTGTATTCTACTCAGCTCTATCCAGTCAAGTATCAACCAACCTTAATACCTGGGTAATAGACAATGGGGCATCTTGGCATATAACAGGATTCAAAGAGCACTTAGACACTATGATAGAAAATTTTGATGAGGAAGTCACAGTTGGGGATGATTCAAACTGCCCAGTGAATGAGATTGGAACTTGTACCATTCAACTAAAATCAGGCATTGCCCTTCAATTAACAGGTGTACTATTTGTGCCAGGCATCAAACGCAACCTAATTTCCATATCAGCTCTTGAAGACAAAGGATATAGAATCACCTTCATGGATGGAAAAGTCTTAGCCTGGCCTAAGAACTCAAACATCAAGAAGGCACACACCATTGGAGTTCGACATGGGTGCCTGTAGAAACTTTGGATCTCTCCTTCACAAGCACATATTCATGAATCTTCAAACACTTGTGAATTATGGCATAGAAGATTAGGGCATCTTCATTTTCGTGCTCTACCCTCTATAGAGAAAATGGTGACAGGGATACCTAAGTTGACTCAAGAACATGAAGGAATCTGCAAAGGGTGTGCCTTAGGGAAAAATACTAAGGGCACATTTCATAATAGTGAAAGTAAATCCAAAAATGTATTAGAAATTGTTCATTCTAATTTATGTGGACCTATGTCAGTACCCTCTTTAGGAGGATTTTTGTATTATGTTATTTTTGTAGATGATTATTCTAGGAAGACATGGATATATTTTCTAAAGTGTAATGAGTCTGATGAAGTCCTTAAAAGATTTAAGGAATTCAAGGCTTTAGTAGAAAATATATCAAGTAAAAGTATAAAGACTCTTAGATCAGATAATGGGGGGGGAATACATCTCTGAAAACTTTAAATTTTTTTGTAATAATGTTGGGATTAAGAGGGAGTTCACTGTTCCTTACAACCCTCAACAAAATGGGGCAGCAGAAAGGAAAAACAAAACTATAATAGAAGTAGCCAAAGCCATGATGCATGACCAAAACCTTCATACCTCATTTTGGGCTGTAGCCTCTAGTGTTGCTGTGTATATCCAAAACAGATGTTCACATTCCTTTCTTGATAACAAAACTCCTGAAGAAGCATTCACAGGAATCAAACCCGACATAGGTCACTTAAGAATTTTTGGCTGTCTTGTTTACATTCACATCCCTAAGGAGAAAAGATCTAAATTAGAACCCTATGGGAAAAAGGGAATCTTTGTTGGGTATAGTGAAACTTCTAAAGCCTATAGGGTCTATATTCCAGGTCAAAAACAAATTGAACTAAGCAGGGATGTAATATTTGAAGAGGATGTTGCATTCAAAAGATCTAAGGATGTTAATGAAACAGATGGTGAATCCCCTCAATACAGTGAAAAGAATCACTCCTTCAAGATTCCGAGTGAGACTCACGAATCAATTGAAGCCAACAATCACATTGAACCTATGGACTATATGGTTGAACCTAGGGACAGTAATGTGACTAAGAAAAGACCACTATGGGCCAAGAAGATGATTGAGGAGGCTGAAAATTATGCAGCTCCAAAAGGAACTTTTAGGGAAAGTAAAAGACCTAATAGATTCTCTAGCTATATTGCTCTAATGAGTGAAATCATAAATTTAGAGCCTTCTACTGTTGAGGAAGCCTTCCAACATCAAGCCTAGAAAGAAGCCATGACAGAAGAGTATAAGTCTATTCTCAAGAATGATGTCTGGGACATTGTGCCTAGGCCTAAGAACAAATCAGTAGTGTCTTCTAAGTGGCTTTTCAAAATCAAACATGTTGCAGATGGAAGTATTGAAAAATATAAAGCAAGGTTTGTCGCCAGAGGTTTCTCTCAGAAAGAGGGAATTGATTATGAAGAAACATTTGGTCTTGTTGCCTGGTACACTTTTGTTAGAGCTGTGATTGCTATTGCTGCATCTAAAGGATGGAAAATCCATCAAATGGATGTAAAAACTGCATTTCTAAACGGTGTAATTGAGGAGGAAGTCTATCTAGAACAACCTGAAGGATTTGTAGTGCATGGACAACATTCTCATGTTTGCAAATTGAAGAAAGCCTTATATGAGCTCAAACAGGCTCCTCGGGCCTGGTATGAAAGGATAGATCACTATCTATCAGGACTTGGCTTCTCAAAGAATGATGCAGATGCGAACCTTTACTTCAAGGTAATAAATGGAGATATGTTAATTCTTATTCTTTATGTCGATGACTTGTTAATAATAGGCGAAGAGCATCTCATCATCAAATGTAAACAAGACCTTGCAGTCGAATTTGACATGAAGGACTTAGGGCTTCTACACTATTTTCTCGGCTTAGAAGTATGGCAGCAGACTGATGAGATTATTCTAAATCAAGGGAAATACACTATTGACATTCTAAAAAGGTTTGGAATGATGGATTGTAAGCCTATGTCCACTCCCATGGAAACAAACTTACACAAGTTAAGAGAGGCAACTGCAAGTTCCGAATCAACAGATTCCACTCTCTATCGACAGATGATTGGATCATTGATGTATTTGGTCATTACTAGACTAGATATTTGTTATGCTGTGAATGCAGTTAGTCAGTTCATGTGTGAACCGAAGCAGTTACATATAGTTGCAGCAAAACACATCTTGAGATATCTTCGTGGAACAATTGGATATGGCTTAAAGTATAAAAATGTAGATCTAAACTTATACGGATATACAAACTCAGATTGGGCTGGAAGTGTGGTAGATCGTAAAAGCACATCAGGGTGTTGCTTCAGTTTAGGATCAGCTATGATATCTTGGTTTAGCAGAAAGCAATCTTTAGTTGCTCAGAGCTCCACAGAAGCAGAGTACATTGCGGCATCTATGGGAGCACGAGAAGCAAAATGGTTGAGAAAACTCCTTGTAGGATTTTTTGGACAATCCTTAGATCCTACTATCATCCACTGTGATAACCAGAGTTGTATAAAGCTTTTAGTAAACCCAGTATTTCATGACAGATCCAAACATATTGAAATACCTTATCACTGTGTTAGAGACAGGGTGGAGAGAAAGCTAATTCAGTTGAGGTTTATTAGTACTGAAGATCAAACAACAATCATTCTCACCAAGCCTCTCGCCTAAACAAAGGTAGAACACTTCAGAGGTAAGCTTGGTATGATTGAAATGTAAATTCTGAGTTTTGAGTCTCAACATTATTATTGTACTAATATATTCTAAAGATGTTTAATACAAACTCTTTTGTCATTATGGGCACTCGTGTACATCATTAAGAAGTGATGAGTTTTGAATGATACTCGCTTGTATTTCTAGTAGTTATTGGAAGGTGATGACCTTACAATAATTCTACAGTCTATCATGATAGATATCATATGGTTGATATCTGTGAACATGTCATGATAGTACATATCTCTTAAAACAATTTTCAATAGTATATCATAAGGTTGATATCTTGAATTGTTGAGATATGTCATGGTGGATACTAAGTGCTTAATATCTGTAATTATGCCATGATTTTTATACATCCCTATGGTAGGCATCATATGATTGATCCTAGTGCACATACCATATTGGATATGTTGAGTTCTGGTGAGTATCATAAGTGTTGATACTTGTAGACAATTGCTCCTGATATCATATAATGATATCCATTACACTATGCGTAGTTCTTCTATGAGTACCTTGTAATCCTCCTCCCTAGCTAAGAGGGAGTGTTGATGTTTTATAGATTCGGTCGGAGTAGTCTCATAAAATCATATGTATAAGTAATGCTGACTATTGTTGATAGGAATATATACATATTAATATATGTAATAATAATAAGTGTTCTTATTATTATATATATGAATATTTATATATACATAATTTATATTATCATTGTTTATACAAAATCAAATATGAGTACCGTATCTATATAAGTATCGATTATATTGATCAAATGAAATGATCAATATAAATTGATTCTCCACATTAATAGTTTGATGTGAATTTATCACTGTTTATATCGACAATAGTCGATCTCCCTTCTAAAACGATTATGAGAATCGTTACTTGCAGATAACAGTGATAAGTAACGATTAGGAGAATCGTTAATTGCTAACAAACGATTAGAAGAATCATTGTTTAACTGTCAACCGATAATAAACGATTAGAGAAATCGTTGTCTAACTGTCAACTAATAACAAACAATTAGGAGAATCGTTGTCTTGCATATCGGTTTATGACTTTCGATATAGAGACATCTCAATGAAGAGACATGTCTCCACGTATGTGGAGGCATGTCTATTCATCGACATGTCTCCATGTACGTAGAGGCATGTCTGTCCATTGACATGCCTATACCATAAGGTATATATATCATGATGCAGTTCGATTCTAATAGGCAAGTACAGTAATCGAAAGTGCAAGCCTTTAGATATCGATCTCCTTCATTCAGCAGCCTCTCAAATACGCTATGCATTAAGTTGTGTTCCCTTCACATGAGCAGCAACCTGCACTCAAGAGTTCATTGTCATATAGTTTAGTGAGAACCAAGTATTAGAAAATAAAAACTACTCGCATATCTAATCTGATCCAAACATTAACAGCGACGGCTTGAGCTTCATGGTGTGAGGGATAATCATAAATTAAAGTTGCACACTGGATATATTTGGAGTACGGAGCAAGGCATGTCTCATAATAATGTGATATGATATGCAATCAATTCAACTCGCAGCCTTTTTTGGGTGGGGGATTATATATTTGGCAAGAATGGTTGTAACCGCATCGCATGTTTCATTCTCTCTGAGTGATTTAGGAGCAAGGCATGTCTCATAATAATGTGATATGATATGCAATCAATTCAACTCGCAGCCTTTTTTGGGTGGGGGATTATATATTTGGCAAGAATGGTTGTAACCGCATCGCATGTTTCATTCTCTCTGAGTGATTTAGGAGTTTTAGGCATGGATACCACTGTTCTGTTGGAATCAACCAAGCAGCCAATGGCATTTCTAGGAGAGATCACGGAGAAACGGCTCCTGATGGTATTGGAGTCGAAGCACCCATTATTACTGCATGCGGTAAAGAAGATTTAATTACTGCTATGTGGTGTTGTGAATTTATTTACTGCCGCAAATATGTATACATATCTAATTTTATGTGATTGTGTATGGATGAACCCAACAAAACCTTATCTACCAATTTTTGTTGACTGAATCCGTGAACTGAACATGCAAACGTGGACCTGAACCAGTACTAGGATTGGTAACTTAGTAATGCAAATTTCTTGTGAATCTACAGAAACAAATTGAGATTGTGCCCATTTGCAAGAATATGTGAATATGTAATTGGTTTAGAAATGGTAAGAGGTCACCTTGTTATGTCCAATAAATCACAGCTTTAGTAGTCAATTGGAAGGCCATAAACTTTGTAGATAAAATATTTTTCAGCAATCTTTATGCTTTTAAAATTTGCCTATCTTCGAGAATTATATATTGGTGTTTGGTGTGATTGCTATCTAGAATTGGGGAAAGAATAGAGACCTTTAGGTGCTATTTTGGAAACTTTAAGTTTGCTGCCTTTGTGCATTGCTGGTTGATTGATCATTTTTTGAGACCATAAATTGAGCATACGATCTTTGATTTTTTGACCCATTTGAAGTGTTAAGTAGTTATCATTGAGTTGTCAAAATTTCTGGAAATTCGGTGGATTTAATTATTTTTTAATGAAAAGAAAACTACGGTTTAAAATCATGAAGTTGTTATACTTAACAACCACAATTATGATATTTCAGAAGACATTATTGATACAAAAGTGGTTATGACACTTTATAGATGGTAAAGAGATGAAATTTATCAAGAAAAAGAAAAACTTGAGTGGTTGGGAAGGGCAACTAAAATTTGTGAGATTATCTTAGTCATGTCTCTAATAAGCTACAATGCAATATTAAGCAGTCAAAATCTCCCAAGGATAAGTGATTACTGAATGGTAGGTTGAGAATAGTTGATGCCATATTTGCTTGGGCTTGTTGCGTTGATAGTGGATGCCATCTTTTGAGTTTATATAATGGATTGCTTAAAAGCTTTGATTATTTATGAGATCTATAGAATGGTTAGCTTGTTGCTTCTACACATGTTATCTATATAAGGAGAACATGTTATGAGTTCATTGACAGTCTCTTGTATCTGATTTTGTGGGATTCTTCTTTAAATAAGGTGCCTATGATGAGCAATGTCGATGCCATTGGTACAATCCAAACTGTTGTAATATGCACTCTACTTCTTTTTGTTTGTTCTCTAAATGCTGAATGTGAGGTTATTTGAAGATAATGCAATGATGCAACGATAGATAGTTTTGCAATATTCCTGAAAGAAAATAAACACGAAAATATTCAATATTTGAAATACCCTTAAGTTCGAAATTACTTTCAGATTTGTTGCAGAGTTTGGACAGCAAAAGTCAATGAAGCTAACAATACCCAAAAGGCTAAATAGCTTCAAAATGATATTACAAACATACTTAGTAGGTGCAATACATTACAGGTCTGAAACAAACTCTAAACCAGCAAGTTAGGGTTTTGAGAATGGCTGCAAATCTCTTCAAATCTGCGCTTCTCCCCACAGTGAATGATGTCCTTGCATTTACTATCCCTAGGCAGTGCCAATCATGCCCACAAATAATCCAAACCCTAGACGTTTGGTCCCTGGGCTTAAAACATCCCTCCTCTAGTTTTACTGCCAGCCAAGGAATGGTACAGCCAGCAAAAAGAAGGAAGAGCTACAACAAATGTCTTAAAATCTGCTCCTCTGTGCTTAGGAGTTGGTCAGTAAGTCCTCTCTTGAAGCAACCCGAAGATACAAGCATGAAAATCTATGCAATAAAGCTCCTATGTACTCTTTGAATGAAACTACTTGCAAATCCATGAGGAAATATCTCACTTTTTAAATGGATGTCCTTGGTGAAGGTTTCTGTCATCACAATGCCCTTGGAAGAACGCTGTTCAACCTACAATATTTCTTCATAAAATTCTAAAGCATAATTTGTAAATGAGCTCCCAAAAGCTCTTTTATTTTCCCTTCTTCAATTCCAATGCCCCTCTTGGGAAAATAGAACACCTTATTAAATTTTAAATCTTCCTTTTGTCTCCCACATTAGACACCTTTTTAAAATAAATCATTAATGCACTTTTAATACTCCTTCTATCCGCTTGGTGTCCATTTAAGTAACTTTTTAATATTTGATAACGTTAAGTTAAATATTTAATTTAACTTTATAGCTTCAATATTATTAAATACAATAGTATCCTTTGATTAAAAAGTATCACCAACTTAATATTAAACCCATCCACGAACTATCCCAAGATGAAAGCATTGCCAACTGACCAAGTCAGTGCCCAAATAGTAAAAATGGACCAATTGCCTGAAAAAGCTACTGAAAGTGTCATTTGGAATCTCTTGACACTGAACTCATTGCAGCACTCAGAAATGCCAAAAAGGCTACACAACATGGTCTCTAAGATCTATGGAGACCCCTAACCAAATCACATTAGCCTTTGGGAACTCGAGGAATAGTCTGTGTCCAACGGTCAACCATTTAGGAAGGGGACATTGCAACTCTAGGCTTGAATGTTGCTACTCAATTTTTGATGTTGGTGTTCTTTGATTCTTGTTCTTGGGAGGTTATAGCTTACTTATGTGCACTTAGCCATTTGAGCACTTCGGTTCTTTCTTATGGCCATATGCAGCATCGTTATGTGCTTGGATTTTTGTGCTCTTTGATTCCATTCTATTAGGGGATGGAGCATACTTATATGCACTTGTATTTTGCCTCAAGTTTGTGTTTAAATTTCTGGGAGGTTCAAGCTGATTGGATTGATGCTTTTGTATCTGATTATGTGTTTTTATATGTAATAGATTTCCCTCTTATACTTCTTGTGGCTTGTGCGAACTTGTTACAAATTAGCTTCATGTGATGTGTGGTGATATTTCATGGAATTTCATTTTTTCTTGACCCAACTAGCTTTGGATGTGGTCGAGTGATTATTTGACTTATTGATTTTTTTGAAGAATTTTTGCTAATTGGCTTTAGAGTTGGTCCTTTTTGGTTTGGGTTGAATCCTAGTAGCTCTTGCATAAGATTTCACAATTTGTGGCAGATTTATTTAGTTCTTAGGTGATCTTTCATTTTTTGAAGTTAAGGTCAAATGTAAATATATTTTGTGGAGTTTGAGGTGGCTATTTGTAGACTATTTTATGTTGATTTCATCTTGGCTTTCATTGTCATCTTGTAGTCAAGACTCTAGGAGATTGATTTGGATTTGATGGTTTGTGTTTCTTTTCTTGTGGATGGTTGATTATAGTGTTCAATAGGGGCATGTAGTTGTGGGTTTGGGTGATGTCCTAAGTACTTAGGGATTTGGAGGGGATATCCTCTCACCCCCCTTTTTGAAAGTTTTGGGGTGCTCCTAAAATGAGGGAAATATTGTGGACTTCATTTTCTATTCAGTGTTTTTGGGGACTCCCTTGCATCCTTTGGACATCCTAGTGTCGCTTTGCCATTTGAAGGACTTTAGGGGATCCCCTAGAGCAGATGCGTAAAAATCCACAAAAAGAAACTGAAAAACTTTTACAACAAACAAAACCATAAAAGAGGGGATCCACCAAAGCTTGCCAACCCTAAAAACTTTAAAGGCTACGACTATTGTTGTTTTGCATTCACCAAAAGAGAAGAGTAAGAGCGGTTTTCGAGATGTCTATTGAAGTTGGAACAAGAACTCTGTTTTTTAATCTCAGTGTTCTATGAACCTATGTACCATGTATGATGCAACATTTATTTTTGGCATCTCTCATAATAAATCATGTTACATATTATTTTTATGATTATCAAAATATTAGATGGATTTTGGAATCAACGAATTAATATTGTACTTTTTAGAATTTCAGCTCAATTTGGTTTATTTATGTTGTTTTTAGGTTTTATTGATTTATTTATTTTTAAAATTCAAAAGTTTGTTTTGTATTAGTTTAACAGACATCCTTCCATTCACAAAATTCAAAGAAACACTTGTTAATGATTGTTGGATTTAGCAGGTTGAGCACTATTGAAGTGGACTTGGCAAAATTTGATGCCATACTGACTTTGAGAGTGATTTGCAACCATAGAGCATGGATGATACTATGTCCTTGCTGGCTTCAAGAGGTTACCCTTGGGGGGATGCTTGCATAACACCATATTCCTTGTGCCTTCCAAGACCAGTTTAAAGAAAGTGTTACTGAATATTTGCTCATTTCATATAAACCTGCATTTTTAGCAGGTTCATAGATTCACTAGTTATGGATGTACATTGAAATACCTGAGGTTAGGATTGATTTACCCCCTTGAGATAGTGAATTGTAGTATATGCTTGAGTTTGTTGCTTGTGAAACTCAGTTAGACAGCCTGATCTTTCTTGTTAAGAGCCTGATCTTTCAAAACTAAGTGGTTTTACTTAAGATGTTATATCAAATTTATTTATAAAATATAAATACTTTTTCTTGTCACAAACCATACTCACTACACATTATACCTTCATACGGGTTTTCACAACATATACATATCATATATGTGCTAGTTTGAATAAACAAGGTCTTACCTTTATAAAACAATAAAAGGGCTTACCTGGTAAAGTGTCAAAATGTGGATATAATATCCCTATTGTTGTTGTACACTCGCAAACATGGAAGAAGGGAGTGTAATGATCCTAATAAAGCCTATAAAACATTGCTATGAGTTGTCGTTTTGTTATCTGATATTCCCACTGTCTCAGAATAGTTTTCAGTTTCTATATCATTATAATACTCGATATATAGGGTATATTCTGTGCAAGACATCAATGGTTTCTTGTTTAGATGCTACTAACATTTTTACTCTGTATCTGTATTTTTGAGCAGTGTGCTGTCATCCAGAGTGGAATGATCCCTAGCTACATCTCTTAGTTGACACCAGTTCTAATTATTTTGTGAATTGACATATTTAGCCTTTTGGGACTGAAACCAAGGTCCATTAGGGAAGTTGTCAAATTAGTTAGAAGTGCTGAATTCAATCACTCACGTGGCAATTTTTTTTGCATATATGCCTTTTTGTTTGTTTTGAATTTGTGGTGTAGTTCATATTTTTATCTTAAATGATTAGCGTCTTGCCCAATTTTCAGGTTCTTGCTCTTAGGGGATCATATCATGGCGACACTTTGGGTGCCATGGAAGCACAAGCGCCATCAGCCTATACTGGATTTTTCCAGCAGCCATGGTATGAGTAGATTTTATTTTAAGATTAATATAAAAGAAATAACCATATTGCTGTATTTTATCCTGTTATCTTACAACCCCCCTTTACAGTACCTGTTCTGCTTTTCTGGTACTCATTTTGTAAAAGTAAATGGTAAAATGAGAACTATAAAGTCATTTATATAATGAATAATTTTATTCTAATGTATTAAGAAGTAGAATTGAAAATAAGTGGCACACTATTTTATTGGTTCATGTTAGTCAATTGCATGCTTTTGACTTCTCATAAATGGCGTGGGTCTACTCTTGGATATTGGAAATTTGTTGTATAGTCAATTATTTTTGTTAGAAAAATATAGTGCTCCTATTTTTGATTGATGTACCAGGTAGTGAAATAGATATGAGGGTTTCCAGTATGAGGAGGTTCACAATAGTCGGGAAATGACCATTCGTGGCTTATTACATCATCAATCAATTTATTGACTCATTACAATACTTATGTTACATGATTGCATCTAATATATTTGGTCAACCTTTTATGAACCCATTTAACCATGCCTACATTTTCACCTTATCCAGACTGGTGAACCTCTTTCTGAAAGATTAGTGTCATGTATGCACTTCGGTCAGAGACAGGAGTCAACCATGACTAACATTGACTGCAACACATTGGGGACTCTTAGGTTTCTGAAGTCCTTAGCATTAGCGTCTTTCCACTTAGAAAAGTCTTGTGGGGCAATAGTGAGATCAGAGAAATATGCCTCTATAAAGTATATAAGCTTTACTGATATTTTACTTTCATATTTGATGAATTTACATCTGAGTCTTCTCAAGTGTCTTTTGTTTTGTTCTGTGATTCATAAATTCTGTTACGAGTTAAACATCTTTATATGAGCTCATTTGGTGTAAAATTTCTTCAATGCTGCTATCCTCAACTGCAAAATGAGTCTTTAATACTGTAAGATACAACAAGTCACAGGTCAAGAAAAATGAGTAAGCTGACATGACATATGCTGAAGCATTGTTATGATTTTGCCTTTATCTGGAAACTGCTATCAAGAGAATACCTAAATCCTAGCTGATTCTTGATTGGTGCGGTGTAACAATATTCATAAACCAAACTGCTTAAAACACCAAAATGGCTACATGCATGACCACAACGCTACATGACATGAGGTCTCAAGGCATGGGAGCACAACACTTGTAGCTAGAGATTGATAGAAGACTAGACTATCTTATTTTCAAAACATTTAAGATAAAATCGCAGTAGACAGAATGCTGCAAACAATAGAATATTTGCCTTTCTGTCGGTGCTCAACAACATGTAATTGAAAACTCAAGCAATGGAAAACAACACATCCAATTTGTGGCATTAGTCTGAAGAAAAAATCACCTTGGTTCATAATCATTATAGTGAGTTCCAAAAGTTCTATTGTGCTAAGTGATGTAGAAGCATCCTAGGCCTAAAAGCAATCTCACATCAACCAATTTTTTATATTTTTTGTTTGTTTGTCTTTTCAAGTTTTCATGTTTGCTGCAGTCATCTTATTCATGCCATAGTCATCAAACAATGCACTCCAATTCGTAAACAATAATCTTGCAGCGCTATAATGATCCCTGTTAAGTTTTGATCAGATTTGAATGAGCAGGTAATTTTAAATTTTATTTGTGCTTTTGATCACAATCTGATATCAATGGATGATATATATAATCCATAGTCTGACTTATGTTCGATCTACTGATGTGTATCTGATCTGCCTCTGAACGAATTCGGCCTGCTACAATGAATTCGATCTAGTCACAAGTGAATTCAGTCCGCTATGTATGCATGCCGATCTGTTACTGCTGTCTATCTTGAATAAGCTGTGTTCGATGTTATATCGCAGTATATACTGTACTCAGAATATATAGATATATACACAGCTTATATAAACCTATCACAGTCTTTATCTGACCAGCCTGACACAATGATCACCCAGATCACAGTATATAATCACACTGGTCTTCACCCAACATAAGCCTTCCAAGTTAAGTACAAGCTATAGGTGAAAATGATTGATACTAGTGGCAAACCTTCTAGAACAGTTAGAATTAGACACTTAATATTAAAGTTGGTGGTGGATTTCACAGCTGTATAGAAACCAAGTCATTTCAAACTCAGAAATATGGTAATATGACGAATAATGTAACCATATGATTTTAGCTAAATGCTAATATATCTGTGCAATCACAACAATGCTGCAAAATTAGATAGAACAAGAACAATAATGATATTAAATTGAAATTAAATAAATAAAGAACCTATGATGGGGCTACAAGATGGTATGATTTCTCATCTGAGACTAGTACGACCACATTAAAGTTTGAAACTTTGGAAACCTTGATAATGCAGCAACTGGTACAATGGGTAGCAATATAGTTCAACTACTTGCATAAGCTTTGATTCTTTTTGGAAGGTAGTTGGTATAATAGGCTTTACATTATATCTTCATCGCCTTCCAATGTTTGATCCTTTTTTAGTGGTACAGCACCATCCTAATTGGTATGACAACCAAGTAAAAGACTTTGAAATGATTTTTGGAATTTATGTCACGCCCTACAATATTACTACTTTTCTTCAAGAGTATGGTAGATGGCAAATGTATGGCTCCATCCAAGAGCTACATTACAAAAGATTATTGGTATGGTGGTCTAAAACAAAGTAGATTTAATACGAAAGTGGCGGCTAATTTCAATGGCATGACACTTCTAAGTGAAAAGAAGATTTCAAAAATGTCAGATAGGCAACAACTTTGAATAAGCTTAGTATTAAGTAAATATTTTGGTACCTTTTTGAAGTACGTTAGTTGGGAAGAAAAAGTGAAAACTAATACATTATTCGATTTGTCTTTTTTTCCTATACGGACCTCAAGTTAATTAATAGATATTACCTTACATTTCGGCCTCCCCAAATGAAAGTTGACATTGGTACAATTGGGATAAACTTGGTATGACTAGTTAAAAAAGAGGAGAATAACAACATAACTGGTATGATTAGACTAGCAATGGTATAACCAAGCCAATAATGAAATATTTGTCCTTAAAACTAAATAATTAAAATATTGTAAAATCAACCAAATTCATCTAAAGTATAAATTTTTTAAACTTACTGTGAATTCTTTGACAACTTGTAAAACTCCAACAAATTTGAAATGTGGAAGTCATCTTCATATGATATTCTATAATCAGCTCAAATTGCAAGATTTCAATATAACAATCCTTGGATAGAATAATTCCTATTAATCGAAGGGTTTTAGTCCCGCAACCCACGTGAGAAATTTAGAGGGTTTTTGTCTTCCAAATCTCTATGCCAAAAGGGTTTTCTTCATTAGGTGGAAAAGATGAATGCAAATGCTCAATCTTCAAGAAAAGGGTTTTGATAACAGGACAAAACATATTCTTCTATGCCAAAACCTCCTTTTATAGAATCATTGAGGGAAAATAATTGAATATTATTTTTTTTTTCTTTTTTCCTTCAAAACTTATGCGAGAAGTGTCTAGAAAGAACTTAAAAAAAAATAATTTAGACCTCCATTCTAGTGATGCTTTAAAACCTTCTAATAATAAGACATAAGTTACCTTTCAAGAATATAACATAAAGTTACTATTCAGGAAATTTGAACGATTAAATTATTTCCTTAACTCGATAAGGGGAGATAAGAGTCTGCCCTTCCCAGCATTGCTTGCCCTCAAGCAATATTGGCCCCTTTGCTTTGATTCTCCTCATCTGAAAACCTTACTGATATGAGGATCCCAAATCATTTTTGGAGGATGATATGTCCATCTGCCCAATTTATCAAATAGTGGGAAATCTTCTCTAAACTCTTCCATTATTTGTTTTTCATTTGAAATTTAAAACTTGCTCAGGGGTTACTTTATGTGTAAAATGCACTCTCCATGTCTCCATGGTGCCACTCTAGTATTAAGAGTTAGAATTTCTGCCATGGTTATTTTATGCACAAAATCTACAATAAATAAAGTTTGTCACCCTAGGTAAGCATTGAATTTCTAACCTTTGATACGCTTCCAAAGGAAACTACACTACTTGGGAATACATTGCTTTACAAGAATAATATGTTTGGCCATCAATTGCCTCCCTCTAAACATCCTCTTTCAATTTCTTGATGGGTGCCTTGCAAACTTGTCAAGAAATTGGAATGACGGCTCCATGAATAAGAATAAAACCAATAAAATAAGGGATTGGGTGATAACCCATTTCCCACTTCATGTCAAACTTCAATGAGCTTAAGTTATCTCAAAAAATCACTTGCATCCCATATTCTTACATCTAGAAAACTTTGAGTGAAAGGATCTGTGTACCCTTTGCTATGAGTGGTGTCATTTACCTTTTCTCTATATATTCAATGATGACAGGAATCTTGCAAAGATATTAAATCTCTACTAGAATTTTTACCTTGATGCTTTGACAAGAATTTTTAGGTTCCATCTATTAGAATAATAATTTGTTATTATCTCTTTAATGGTCAATATTGTAATATTAGCATAATCTTAGTTAGATTAGCTAGTTTCCTTTTTTGTCATCTGTGATCGATTGTTTCTTTTAGAAACATCGTATCTGTAATTGCTATATGTACATTTGATTCTTTGTGAACATTTCAAGCAATTACCATTTGATTAACATGGTATTAGAGTGGGAAGGTTTTTTTTGAAAGATTTTTGTCATTCTAAAACTTTTCGTTACAATCTTCTAGTGAAATTTTTTTCAAAGGTCCGTGTGTTTTTTTTGTTTTCGAAGGTCGTTTTTGTGCATGCAGTCATTTTTTTTTGGTTCGACGGCTCTGTTGCGTAGGGACAATCGTGCAACCCTTTTGTGCATGTGACCTTAGGGTTTCGATTTCCTCCCTGTGCGATGGGACTTTTTTTGGTTTCGGAGAGTTCGCGAGCACAAAATCATGACAACATTCTGTTCTTTTGTGCACAACGGTTTCTTTCTGCAAAACGGGCAATGCTTTTTTCGATTCCGTGACTTGTCTTTGTTCCTGTTCGTGTGTGATTTTATTTCGTGACCTGCGATCCATCTTTTGCACATGATTGTGTATACCCATACGACGAGTCGGGATTTGACACAATTTTTCTTGCGTTCTTCGTGTTTTGATTGCGTTTGTCTCTTTGAGGCCCACATGACCTCCATTTATGCTTGCAACCTGTGCAACAACTTGTGATTCAGGCCCGCATTTTTTGTTCGGCTGCATTTGTGTGCGGTTTTTCAGCACTAGGGTTTCGAACCTAAGTTTCATATCGTGCGGCTAGGGTTTTATTACCAGTCCGAATAGATTGCAAAGTTTTCTGAGATCATTGCTAGGGTTTGAAACATATTTTTGGATGTGCTGTTTTTTACAAAAATAATTTTCCATTATTTTTTTGGGGTTTCAAAAATACGTGCATTGGGATGTGTGCCAAGACTTGTTTACCTTGACATTTGTGCCAAAATTTTGCCTGTTTTCTTTGCATTGGGATTTATGCTTGGTGTTTCGTGCAAGAAGATTTTGTGCCTCTTCTGTTTACATCGTTTTTCATGTCTAGAAAAGCATGCAAGATGGCGTCTATGACCAATGTTATGTTTGAAGGCTGTCAATGATTGAACGACCACAACTACAACACTTGGAAGTAGCGAATGATGACCATCTTTGAATATCGTCACCTTGATGCACTTGTTCTGGGTATGGAATCTAGTCCTGCAACACCCAGACAAGATTAGGACAAATGTAACATGTATCATCTAGCAACTAAAAGTTTGGCAACATCAAACCATGAGAAACTTGCAAAAACTAACAACTAGAAGTTTTGCAACAATATGGAATAATGAACTGAAATTTAGAAGCATGAAATTCTAGTTAAATTTTTTTTTGAAACATAATGAAATAAATTTAACTAGAAAAGATGTAAAACATTTGCATAAGAATAATTTCATAGACATTACAAGGTACATCATAAGCAAATTCTCAAGAGAGGTTTAGTGTTTATAGTGTTTATACTTTTCCTGGTTCCATTCTGAACTCTAGATGATCTTTACAATATTGAGAGAGGGAAAGTATCATCATGGCGCTTTTCCACCTAATTATGGACTTACTAGTCCCTTGTTCTATTTCCAACTGGAGGGGTTGGACCCTTTGCAGGGATTTTAAAGAAGTTGGTTCTAATGCCATCTGAGACTAGTGCTTGACCCTACACAATCCCTAGTTGATCACTCACCATAGGCTACTCCTAACTTGTATGACCTCTAATTGGGTTGTATATCTGGATCAAAAGAATTGACCGACGCTTATGGTTTGTAGCTAAGTCACTGTGTTTGAATTCAAATTCGAGTTCGACAACCATAATTTTCGGATGAAATTCGGCAAGGGTAAAAAATCGAAAAGAAATTCGGCATTAAATTCACCTTATATTTTTTTTAAAAAAAATATAAGCAATAAATTGAAAATGAATAATATAATAATATTAGTATGCTAATATATTTATCTTATTATATATACTAAAAAAATTAAACATTAAAGAAAATAAATAATAAATATATTATAATAATAAGTTTAGTTTAAATATTTTAAAATATTAAGTTTTAACATATTGACTAATAAACAAAATTAAATAACAAGTCGAAAACATAGAGTATAAATAATTTTAATTTGATTTGAAAGAGCAAAACAATTAAAATAAGAACAAAATGTAAATAAATAGTAACCCTCTTCATGAATATTCCTGAAAAATCGACTCGGATGAGAGAGGAGGAGAATGAAGCCTATTGGTCTTGATTTTGGGTTAGCTGTCTTGATTTGGGAATAAGCTTGACATAAAATGGATGCATACGGATTTTGTGGGCAGTGCTTCATCCATATCGCTACTCTCCCGGGACCAGATTTAATGCCAAATTACTCCGCTAATCTTATGTTCAGATTAAAGTTTAAACCATTCGGAATTATGTATACTGTGAATCTCCTGGGTAGTAGAAGGCAACGACAACTGGCGGAGCTTTCCCTTCTTTCAACACTATTTTATTTGAACAAATTTAGCCCTTTTTACTGTACCGAATTAATGACGAATTTCAATGAATTTTTATTTATGTTTTGAAATCCGCCGAATTTCAAACTTCATGCCTAAAGTTCTGCGAATGGGGTGACACAGGTTTGTAGCATCACCTTGGCCATAGGATTTAATTGTTGCAACATGCCAATGCATGTAGTCATTGTTCGTCACCCTACTTGGCTAGACTTAAACCTATGAAGGTTTTCCAAGCCATCATGCCTAGAGTTGTAACATGCCAATGCATGTAGTCATTGTTCATTGTAATGGACACCCTAGGATGCCAGTCTGATCCAAAATCTGGAAGTGATTCTCGTTGAAGTTTGATTTTTAATTTTCATTGTTTTTATTTTTATTTTTTTTGGTTGGTTTGAGGGTTTTCTGCTTTTTTTTTAATTTTTTGCAATGATTGCGACTGATAACTATTTGCAACAATGAATTGAAAAAACTAGAAACCACAATAAACTTCTGTATAAATAATTACCAACAAATGTAAACTTCAAACCCCTGACTTTTTATTTCAATAAACCAGAATTACACAATCCAATGGATTTATGGTCCGTACCGGGCAAGAATGGAGCTACTGTAGGTACTGTACGACCTGATATTGAGGTTTGTACAGCCCAGATTATTGTGGTTTTCGCCCAGCAAGTCTGGAATCTTAAGAACTTTTCTTCCAACGCCCAGATCTGCATTGTGTTGGTGCTGCTGAAGTTCTTTCTTGACATGATTTGCTAAATTTCACCACCAAATACTCAGAACAGGCCCTGTACGGCTGGTGGAATGATGTGTGCAGGTACGACTAGGCTGAGAACAATCAGCAAATGCTGCTGCAGGCTCAAAACTAAATTTTGATCCCGATATTGTCTCCTTTCCAACACCTCAATAGACTAATCTATCAAATCGACCCTTGGGAATGATGAACTTGCTGTTGAAAATGATGAATTCTCTTCAGAATGTGAAGCTAGGGCTACATCTAGCGTTCCTAACTCCCAAGAATGGACGTTCTTGAGGGTTTCTGCTGCTCTAACACACTGGTTCAGAGCTCACAATCTCCAATATTAAAATAATCTTCAACCATAATGAATCAATCCCCCTCTTCTCTCTTTTTATTCATTCTTCTTTTCCCTCTCAAAAGTCGATCCTTTTCCCTCCAAGAGCTTTTGAAATAATAATAAAATATTCTTTATTTTAATGTCTAATAACATTATTTCCACTCCTAGAGTTCGATCCACAATGAGGGGTCTATTAATCATAAAAAGGGGGCCAAAGTTATTAATAATAACTTATTACTTATTGGCCTAGGGAGGTGTGACTTGAAGGCCACTTATTCTTTATTATAAAGTTAAGTGATTAAGTTGATCACTTTAACTATTTATTTAATTAAATCCCAAACTTAGGAAATAAGTAATATTTCCCATTTTATTCATAAAAAGTGCCTTGAGACTCCAAATTGTGATTTGACTGAAGCCACTTGTTCTCTGATGATGCCATGTCACTAGGAGCTAACTGGCAATAGCTCCTAAAATTTAGGACCCCTTCCTAAAAATAGGAAATGCGACAAAAGTTGCCAGAATGGTTCCGGGGGTCTGCTGATGCCTACCAGGTAACTCATGACTTGTCCCTAAAAAATAGGGATTCCTCCTAAAATTTAGGAGATCACCCAAAATTGCTCAAACAGGCTCATAAAGTCCTGATGTGTCTGTCTCTGCCGCTGAATGGGCTCCCTGCTCACTCTGCTGGCCTACAGGAGCTAGGTATAGGCCAACCTCCACTGCTGACTGCTCTGTCTAAGGAGGGGACATTACATTCATCACCCTACTCGGCTAGACTCAAACATAAGAAGGTTTCTCAAGCCATCATGCCTATCTCTGGTGCCAATTGCATTCTGACTCTAAAGAGTCTCACTGGCTGGCATTCATGTTTAGACACAAGTTTCACATGCTGGTCAAACAGACTCATGGTGACATTATCTCTTATGGAATAACTTTCCATTTAACAATTTCGTAGGTTATTAAAATATTGAGTTCACACTTGTGCTCTTGAGTTAGCAACCTGCTGACTCATGAGTACAAGAATGGAATCCTTTGTTTTATAGTAATGCAGAATTCACTATTCCACATTTTTATATGTCATATTCCTTATTAGATTTTAACAGTCTTAAATTGCAACCGTTGTAATAATTGACATTTTACAATAGTTTCATTACTTTTTTCTTATGAAGGTATTCGTTGGTCATAAGAAACATATAGAGATAAAAATAAAGGGTCTTAATTATTTGTTGGATTGTTTTGGAGTATACTTTGTTTTAAAAGAAAAACATAATCCATGACAAGGATGAGACAACCTAATCACCTAGACTGACCAATAGGGTTTACCTGGTTAGATACTAAATTGACGGCGTGAAACCCTATCTCACCTCAACAAGTCTCAACTTACAAGTTAGGATTTTAGATGGCATTAGGTTCTTCTTTTGTTACCTCCTGACCTGATGATACTCTCCCTCACTTCTTGGAGGATGACAACTTTATTGCATCCACTCGGTCAAAATCATGTTAGCCCGAAATCTTGGCATAATGTTAACATTTGCATATTTTGATAACAAATCAAGTCATATGACATAATGATTGGATCCAAATCATACTCATGTGCATTGTGAATCACCATTCAACAATATTAAATAACAAGTATCATTGCATAAAACATCATTAAAATATTTAGGGCACAAGTGGGATGTAACATATCCGTCCCCTTGTGAATCATCGTCCTCATCGGGGAACCCAAAACGGAGGACCTTAGATCAATCAAAAAATTTTCAAAACTAAGGATGAGAAAGTGCGCTCTAAATTCCCAATTATAAGCCTAGACTCTTTAAGACTCTCCCACTTTTCAATTGATGTTAATGATGGCCACTTTAGAAGAACTAAGTCCAAGGTTTTTGGGAAAGATGATAACCTTATTTGTTTGACAAAAACAATGAAAGAATAAGAAACAAAAGAGTACAAGAAAGGCCATGCCAATCAAAGGCTATTTTTCACATTCCAATTTGGAGAATATTTTGGATGGTATTGAGAATAACCTTTAGACTCTCCTTTAATTTACTTTTTTTAAATCCTAATTTGGGAGACGATCTGCGTGCCCAAAACCAACACTTGGGCTTTTGATTCATTATTTGTACCCATCACCAATTTTTCTGAAGTTTGCTATAATGAGTTACCTCAAGCCATCCCAAAAGATGCAACTCACACTTCAGAAACGTAGTATATATGTATATATAGTCGGTTATATTTTTGGTATAGGTATTGGTACAGTTATAGATATATTCCCAAATCCAATTGTAGTGAACTGGGAAAAACAAATGGTGAACTACAAAACCCAAATTGGCAACATAGCAATGTTAACCATTCAAGCACAAAGTTGTTCAACCCTTCTCTTTGAGATCTTCAATGATGGGTTGTAATGTCCCCTTCCTAATTTGCCCTAAAATTTGCCTTGAGATCGCAATTACAACAAATTAGGGTTAGGGTTACGCCTTACCAAATAAATATCTCTTTAATGATGCAATCTTGGATTTGAATCTTGCAATCACAACATGAACAACATTTGCAAATATATACATATATGTTTTTAATTATTAGGGTTAGGCAAGTACATCATATTCATAGATTATCAAGACTAAGAGTGGATGTCTACCGCAATGCTCTTTCTTGGCGGCTTGTATCTACTTTCCTCATTAATGTCTCATCCCCCGAAAGACACTTGCTATCTTGTGGAATTTTGTGGGGGTTGTAAGTGGGTTACTTGGCTCTCTATGTAAGTGCCCTTTTGTCCTAGGAGCCATTACAGTCAACTCTAGAATGGCCTACTTACTTAGCCTTGTATACCCCTTTTGCTTACACCCCTGGCCCTTCGTACAAGATGGATTTCAGACAATCAGGCATATCTTATATTCTGTCATATAATCATACACTTAAGCATTATCTATTCTGCATTAGCAACATTTATAAATTTACCACCAGCGGTTGTGAGAGTATAGAGTGCTGAGAAGGGCAGATCTGAACGTAATATCAGACTGCTGTTTTAAGCCTGATCTCAAGATGAATTCCTTTGATGCATTTGCTATTGGATGACTAGAGGTTTGATCTGAAATTCCTTTATTTCCTTTATCAGAATTATTTCTTCTCCGATCTGCTGAATGTCTTCTTTGGTGTGATTCTGCTTGTGTCCTTTCTTCCTCCCTTCATTCCATATCCTTTTATCCTATTTTATTGAGGAGACACATCTCTTGGAAAAGAGACATCCATTTAGAGGGTCATGCCTCCTCATTGTTGTCTTATCAGATCTGCACTTCTTATTAGAATCAGATTTGCACTTCTGATTCCCTTCGGTATCCCCCCCTCAAATGAGGTTTTCTTCTTCCTTTTATATCCCATATTTGAGGGAGTCACAACTTTTCATTTCATGTCTTTTGACCATTTATTAACTTAATGTTTAATTATATTCTTATAGATTTAAATATAATTTTTATTTTATATTCTTTTGTATTTTGATTTTATTATTATTATTTAATATTATTCAAAGCAGGGACATTACATGGGTGCCACAAGAGATGAGGTGAAGCTAATAATGAATGTGAAACCAATCACACTCATTCAAGACAGTACAATAATCTAAGTTACCGGTTCGGGTTCGGATTCGGGTACGGATTCGCGGATTCGGCAAAAAAAAAAAAAATCTTGGGTACGGGTACGGGTATGGGTTCGTCCGTACATATATATATATATATTTTAATTATATATATATATAGCCATATACTATATATATGGTCAATATATACAATCCATACAAAAATAAAATATACAATGTGACTTTCCATACATAAATGATAAATGATAAATCCATAATTATTAATTGCCAATGCCAATAAATATTCATATATCGCAAATGTAATCAGTAAACTAATAACTAAAGTCTAATATCATATTCATAATTTTCAAAAAAGATAATATTCAAGTTTCAACTCTTTTTTAAAAAGTCATAAAGGGGCGGATTAGAGTTTTATTAAAAAAAACCTATTTGAAAAAGTCTTTTTTTATTGTTTTTTTGACCCGTGGGCCTTGTTTTTGGGAAACCACGGGCTTGGGTTCATGCGGGTCCTCCTGGGCTCACCCAGGTCCTTCCCATGTGGTCGGGTTCCCTGTGGGTCTTGCGGCGCAGGACCCACAGGGAACCCTACCACCTGGGAAGGACCCGGGAGGAACCCAAGGAGAACCTGTGGAGAACCAGGCAAAAGGGGAAGAACCGGTAACTTAGACAATAATCAAGCAACATGCAGAGAAAAACAACACAGAAATGTATTGGCCAAGGACATCATGATTGACCAATAAATCATGATGTCATCTTTGAGTTATAATAGTCAACTAACGGTAGTTTTCAGTTTCCTTATAAGAACCCATGTCTTACTTTGATCCCTAGCAAAACCGAGAAGCTCAGTCCTCATCATTTTTTGAAGATAGTAAAATACATAATCCTCTTCATTCATACTGGAGCTTGAGGGTGGAAGGAAGACAGTGGGCATGTAAGCTCTTATCCAACATGTTAAATAAATGCAAGTGAGGTAATTCATTGCTGTCCTAAGCTTTGAAATTCTGCAGTGGATTGTATTGGATTTTCAAAACTATAGTTTTCCCATTTACGTTACCATCTAACTCTCCTTGGAGATTGGATAGCTAGGTCATGTTGAGGATGTTTTGAGGATCGACCAATATTAATCTCTAAAGAGTGAGCATACAATCATGAAGCACAGTTGAAACATCAAAAGCTAAGAGGAAAGATTTCTTTGATGTTGACTTGCCAAACTGTAAACAGTTTGGTCACAAAACTTGAACATTTTATTTAATGGATTTGAAATTCCCATTATTTTCTAGTGCCTGTGTATTTCTAACATCTATAGGATCCTATTACTTACAAGGGGTGTGTGATTATTCAGATCATCTTTCAAAATACTGGAAGAACCATAAAATTGATATTCCTTAATTGTACCAACGTGGGCTGGACAAATCTATAGTCTCTCCACTAAAAATGGTAAAGCTTTACAAATAGAAAGGTAACGTAACACTTACACTAATATTGTTGTAAACCCATGTCAAATAAAGGTCAAATGGACCAAAATACAGTGTTGTACTTTTCTTGTTTCCTTAAAACTTTACCATAACTGCCCATTGATGCCCTAGCCAAAAATAAATTTGTAATTTTTTCATAGGGAAGTTGTTTGAACTGTTATTTTATGATCATATCCTTCCAATTTGTCATAAACTTATGTCTATAAGTGGCAAGGCTAAACCTCTTTGAACTAATCAAAGCTAAGTCCATAATCAGTCGCAAGCATTTCAGCCTTTTGTTGTCGGGTAATTAAGCATTAAGGTAAATTGTGTTAGCGTCGGCAGTTAACCCGTCGGTTGTCGGCAGTTGGCACCGGGTAACTAACCAGACTCCTTTATATTGTATCTGTTTCCAATCTTTGGACATGCTATTGTAGTCGAACATATTGCTATCATTGTATGTACTGGCTTAGTATGAATCAATAGAATACTTGTGAGTTCCATATATTCTGTGTACTTCTGTCATTTATGTAATGTCTTAACTTGACACCCTACGGGGAAAACATCTGGTGCCGTTGCGGGGGATCGAACCCGGGTCACCCGCGTGACAGGCGGGAATACTCACCACTATGGATGATGTTGTCGAGTAATTAAGCATTAAGGTAAATTGTGCTACGGCAGTAGGCTAGGTCCTCCCTACACCTCCGTCCTGAAGGCCCATCCGTGAAGGTATCTCCTCCTTGCCACTAGTGGGCAAAACCAGCTCTGCAGGATGCTCCACCAACTCGACTACCTCTACCTGCGTAGGATGCTCCCCCAAATCAACTACCTCAGCCTGTGTAGGATGGCGAGGTGTAGCAGGTGGTGGCTCTATCGAAACTATGGGTGTGGCGGCATACCGGTCCAACCATGTGTCTGTGTCCTCCACTGCTTCCCCACTGTCCTTTGCCTGCCCCATGCCTTCCTGCCCCATGCCTTCCGTCCCTATTTCTTGTTCTATGACAAGTGAGCGCACTGGAATACGAGGAATGGTGGTCACTGTAGGTGTCTGCATTATAGGACAAGGATGCCTCTGCCCGAATGTTGGAATGGCCACCCCAGGAAGGACTCCTGTCGTCACCCCAAACGAGGAAAGTGGTGTCAATTCCCTGTCCACATGCAGGAATGCTGGTGTGAATAACAACTGCCATACTCGAACCCCCTCTCCTGGAGGTTGTGCCACACCCCCTGCTGGCAGCCTGCGGGTTCCATGTGGTACCTGGCCAAAAGACACTGCGCAACTGCCCTCTTCCGTACCAGCGGTCCCTGTTGCCACCTCTACTTCGGCCAGCTCCGAGAGTTGGAAAGTAGTGTCCCCTCCGGAACACCTCAATGTCTCCTCGGACTCCACACTCTTGTCTGCACTACTCTCTGCCTGTCCCGGTGGTGGTGTCGGCCAGTGTCGGGTAATTAAGCATTAAGGTAAATTGTGTTAGTGTCGGCAGTTAACCCGTCGGTTGTCGGCAGTTGACACCGGGTAACTGACCAGGCTCCTTTATATTGTATTTGTTTCCAGTCTTTGGACATGCTATTGTAGTCGAACATATTGCTATCATTGTATGTACTGGCTTATTATGAATCAATAGAATACTTGTGAGTTCCATATATTCTATGTACTTTTGTCATTTATGCAATGTCTTAACCTGACACCCTACGGTGAAAACACCTTTCACTTCGATATTTATTGAAAGGCTTATATTAATCAAGCCCCAAAATCATCTAGATAATTATTTCAAGTTAACCTATGCGAACTTTTCAAATCCTTCCCCTTAACTTACCTCCTTTATCTTTATTTTATTTTATATTATATTTTTGGTTACTTCTAAGGTTATCTCGTAAGCGACGATCAAGCTAAAGATGGCTAGGTCCTAAAGAAGGGCTAAGGTACACTTAAAACAAACTTGATTCATAGTCAATCTTACCCAAACATTTCAATAACAAATTATCTTCTAACAAACATCCAAAGTTAATGACTAGGAACCATACAGTCTAAAGTTAGTGTGCATCATGACTGAAACTGTTTTGCCCCATGATGACCCCTCTTAAACAATTTAATGAGAATACTCGCCAATCATCCAATTCTAGTGATTAGTCACGATATATTAAAAATATAGAACATCATAATAAAGATTACATCATTGCATTCATAATAACAAAAAATCAAGCCAGTATATGAAAAGATTATCAACATTATTTAGCTGCCCTATAAAAGTTAAATTAATTAACAAAGAAAGAATAATTAATGCGTCTGTAATGTAAACCAAGTAAAATTTAAAATTTTGGGGGATACATCAAATATTAAATTATCCCCAAATGAAAAGGGACCCCATGATGCTTAGGCATGTCATTTTCTGTCCTCACTTCACCTTGTTTGATAATACTCTTGGCAACTTGTGTCTAGCCCATGCATTCATTTCCTATATCGTATGTAAATGGTCCTTACATTGTTGAATTTGATTATATCTTTGGTACATGTAGGTATTCAGGGAGAGGTCTCTTTTTAGATCCTCCTAGTGTGTTCTTGCACAACAAGGAATGGCAGCTTCAGGTACCAGATGCTCTGATGTTTTTGGAACTCAAATGTCCTGGTTTAGGTATGACATAAATTTTAGCATCTCTTTTTATGTTGCATTATGAATTCCATCTCTAGGTTGAGAAAAGAAATAGCTCTCACAGTTCATGTATTAGTCTACACTTGAATATTATTATATATTCAAGTAATTATAGCTGTGACTCAGCAGGGACAACTTGTGAAGCTTTATTCTCAACAAAGAGGGATGAATCGACTCTTGCCATGTTGTATTGTGATTATATATCACAACATTTGTCACGATTTTCAACATTGTCTCCATCTAAGCATGTCGCAGCCCTAATTATAGAACCAGGTAAATTCTTTTGTATAGTTGTCCTTCATGCTTTTGTTTGAATTTTCTATATCCTATCACTTGAGAACCTCAAATGTAAGGAAATCACAATTTTTTTTTTTTAATTGGAAGCAAAGTAAGTTTGGTAGGTTTTATTTTGGATAAACTGCATCAGAGTTTTTCTCCAAGATCGAAGATCACATTCAATAAATTGCACTAAACAATAAACTGCATCGGAGTTTTTCTCTGAGATCCAAGATCACATTCAATAAATTGTATAATAATGAGTACTTGAACATAAGATTTGCAGTCACATTCAATAAATTGCACAAACCAATCATGTAAGGAAATAATCATAGATATTGATAATACTGAGATTATATTATTGTTAAGTACATGATATAGGATTATGGCCTGGTCATGAAGCCCAATGGAATGCTCTTCTTGTAGATGGAATATCTACAATGCAACCTACATAAACGACATGTGATAGAATCTCTAATGGAGAGTCTTATTTTAGATGGAATTTCTACAATGCAATGTACATGATACATGGTAGATTTTATGATAAAATTCTGGATGGACATAATAGCTGACATATTCTTCCTATCCGATCATGTGCAGATGAAAAGAAGCATGGTAAATTCATCCAATGACAACAACAATAAACTAAGTTATCTCAACCATTTATTACATTGATCAAATATATTCATAGTGAATGTGGTCATAATGCGAGCCCAAAAAGATACAAGGGGATAAATGGAAGTAGAACCATTCCAACCTTGATACATGACTGTATAAAGGGCTTCCACAATATGTTACTATAAACCTAGAATTGGTCATTAGCAGGAAACAAAAAATACAGTGGAAATGGGTCCTTGAAAGGTTTTCAATAGGATAATTCCAAGAGTCAAAATAGATACCAAACGATAGGGGTTTAAAATGGTATCCTTTCAAGGCCCTAGATGTTTCCCCTTCCTTGTTTGGACACATGCATCCAATTGTCTAGCACTAGGTACAAACACAATACTCCTAGATACAAGTATGATACTTTGGGGTATGACAGAGATTTCATATCCAAATGTATCCATAATGAGCCTATATATGCATTATAGTAGATACATTTGGATATGAACACATCATCTAATGATACTTCCAATTTAGGGTCAATGAAAAAAATTCAAATTTTGAAAAAAATTAAAACATAAATAAATTGCATATCTACACACACATGCATACAAGACTTGAACATGATATAACAAAATAAATATTCTAAACTAAATTATAAAAACCCAAGTATATATAAATATATTTTTAAAAAGCTATGGCCTATATGCCTAGAATATTAAAGTTACTTGTTTGGGTCCAGGGCTGTAGTACATGGATTTAGCAAATTTGTTTTTGGGGTTTGTGTACATGTTGAGTTCATCCATACAAAAGACATCTAAAAATCATAAATGTATACATATTAGCTTCAATTAAATTTTTTTTTAATGAAAACCTGAAAATAAATAAATTTATATATATTAGTAAAACCATATACTTCATATGCATATTAATTTTAAAAATGCTAATAGATATAAATTAACACTTAAAATTGAAGACAAAATAAATAAATATAAATTGACTCGTAAAGCTAAAGGTTAAGTTCCTCATTCTAGTTTGGGTTTGCCGATTTAGTTTGTGGATTAGGCAAATTTTTTTTTGAGGTTGGGTTTGTTTGTACTAGATATATATGTATGTGTGTGTGTGTGTGTGTACACACTAAAAAATGGTCAATACTTGTGTCTCCTATTTCTAACAAATCATGTGCATAGTGCCTCTTAAGTTTAATTAATTAACCCTCTTTTACTAATAATTCTTCTAAGTCCTGAATAAATAAAATGAATAATTTATTTATTTGTCTCCTTTTCCCATTAATTAAATAAATTCATTTTATTCAATTAACTAATTCATAATATGAGCAATAAATTTATAAATCATTTTTATTAATTTATCATATTTATCTTCCTCCAAAATAAAGATAATTAATAAATTTTATTTATTAATTCATCTTTATCTTCTTTCTATGAGGAGATAATTAATAAATCATGTTTATTAATTATCTCTATTTATCCTCTCATGTGAGGATATTTCCCGTTTTTAAATTTTTTTTTATTCTTCCATTTTATCCTCTTATATGGAGATATTTAATAATTTTTAATTATTAAATATTATCTTAAAATTGTCCTAATTTTCGAATTTGGAAACTAATATCTTTCTTTAATTTTCAAAAATCAATCTTTTTGGCAATATCTCTTTAATCTTAATTTTTAAATTCAAAAATGAGGTATGCATCTTCAAAAATCTGCTTTATGTGAGAGGATATTTAATTTATTTATAATTCTTCTATTTATCTTTTCGAATGAAGATATTTAATACTTTTTAATTATTATAATCTTTCTGATATTTTCAACCTGCTAATTTGGTATTAATGAGAAGATAATTAAATATTTTATTATTTATTCTCATAATATCTTACCATTTGCTTTCTTCCATCTTAATCCTTCCCTGAATGATAGCTCTACTATGCACTCAATCAGGTTTGTCCATCTAACCAAAAATCTTTTCAATCTTAGACATCCAATCAATCCCAATTTTTCTATGAATTGTGCTCTCATTGCTCATTTTCAACAACGACGCTTCTAGTATCCTTATGCTACGAATTTCACTTTGCAATCTTGCTTTTCATTTGCACTTGCTTTGTAGGTGAGATCCACAAACAACAATTTGAAGGAGAAAGAGAAACAATGGAGAAATATGGAGGAGATATCTACGTTTTGTAATGGTTTGCATTTAGTTTAGTTATCTTGTCTTCATAGCTCTATTGATTGAATTAGGAATTTTTATCATAGCTAATTAGGTTTGTGGTTGCCTAATTATGTGCTTTTGATGTTTATTCCAATTTCCTAGTTACAATATATATATATATCATTGATCCTAGATGACAATTGGTGGGCTGGTGTGGACTATGTCTTGAGTTTCATCAATCCTATCATGAGTATGATAATTTTTTTTAATATAAATTGGCTATGTTTGGGAGAAATCAATGATGACATTGACTCCATGATAGAAAAATAAAGTTCATGATAGTACAAAAAGAGAATGACCCAAAAGAAATTTTTTTTTGAAGTGTGGAAAATATCATTCATGACCAAAGAAACGGGACTCGAACTCAGCTCGGACTCGGCAAGGCCGACTCGGACTTGGACTCGGGACTCGGCTCCAGACTCGGCTGGACTCGGGAAAGTGAAAAACTCAAGAAATTTAGAGATTTTTAAAGATTTAAAACTTGTTTCAGACACCCTTTATTGAATACACCTTAAAGACACAAAAACATCATTAAACTCGGCTCATTTGATTACGTACACAAGTATACATCAATCACATAAGCATAAACACAAACTGTAGCTGAAGAAAATAACAAACATAGATATATGAATATTGTGAAATGTATACAATATTACAAAACTCATGGAATAAAAAATCCATGTCATCATATGATCATCATCAAATGTTTCATACAAATACCAAAGGTAAATAGCAAATACTAAATACAACTACAAGTGTACAAGCCTATGGCTCAGAGGGCCGTGCACCCTCTCGCCCTGGTCCCTTGCGAAGGCGTTTAAAGTAGGTCCTGGATGATTCAGCAGCCATAGTCGCTCCCCGTGACACCATGCCATGCTCACCAACATCGGGAACAACTGTGTCATGCTCACCAACATCAGGAACAACTGTGTCACTCTGAGTCTCAGTATTCCCTGTCGCTGTTCGTGCCTTCTACTCCTCCTCTGCCATGGCTACAGCCTCAGCCTCTATATCTACCTAGTCGATCCAATCAATGTCATCGTCACTAAATATAGCTGTAGGAGTCCCAGGAGCTGTCTGATTCTCATTGGCCCACTCTGCTTCAAGATCAACCTCATCTAGAATGATAGGAGACATGTCAACTATTGCATTCTTTCTCATTCTCAGGAGGAGGTTGTAGTGAACAAAGACGAGATCATTCATCTTCTCCACAGATAATCTATTGCGCCTCTTGGAGTGTATGCACTCAAACATACTCCAATTGCGCTCACAACCTGATGCGCTGCATGGTTGGCTCAAGATGCGAATGGCCAACTTCTGAATATTTGGTGTCTCTGGGCCAAAAAAGTTCCACCAATGATTTGAGTTTGAAATGAGAAAAATAAATAAAATCAGTCTCACTCATGAACTCATTTAACAAGTTACAATATAGTATTGAATAAAACTAAAATTAAGCCTTACAATTTATTTTTACCTGGCATCATAGTTGTCCTATCGTCTTTGGTGACAGGACGAGAGAAGGTCTCCCCTTGTGCATCTGAGAACAACTGTAGCTCTCGAAAAAGGTCTATCTGAGAAGTACCAACAGGTCCCATCTTCTCCATGATTGCATATAGCCCATTAAGGACCTCCACATCAGCCTTGAAAGAAGGGATAAAACGGAATGCCGGATTCAAATAATAGGCTGCCGCATGGATGGGCCTATGAAGCTGATGATGCCATCTCCTATCAATGATCTCCCAAATGGGACCATACTTGCTCTCATCTCCTCCATAGACGAATTTGATGGCCTCCTTCGCCCTATCTATGCCCTCATATATATAGCCCATTGCAGGCTTATCTCCATCTGCAACTCGCAACAAAATCACCAAGGGCTTAACAAACTGCAAAATTGAAAATATTGTGTAATTCAGAAAAATGAGCAAATAAGAGAATACATATAATAAGTTATAAAACATGAAGTTAAATTGTAAAATTAATAAAAAAATTACCTTCACTATCTCATCACAAGGGACCCAAAAGCCTTGCTCATAAAAAATGCAGTCTGCCATATCTTTCCCTGCAGGGGTGGTAGCATATTATGAGGAAGACCACTCCTCACCAACAATCATACGTCTCAAGGCAGACTTAGACCTAAGCATGGATTGCAATGTGAGGAAGTTTGTGGCAAATCTTGTGATTCTTGGACGAGCTAACTCCTTCTGCTCTGTGTATTGTCTCATAAGAGCCAACACCCATGAATGATTATATACAAATTTGCAGACATTTCTTGCCCTTTCTACACATCTCTTGACCCATGGGATTTTTCCAGTATCCTCCAACATGAGGTCAATGCAATGAGCAGCACATGGAGTCCAAACTATAGATGGGTGCCTCTCCATCAATAGTCTACCTACAGCAACATAATTTGTTGCATTGTAAATTGTAATTAATGGAGGTACAAACTACAAGATAGTAATTAATTTGCAAACAAAATTAGTTTGTAATCAAAAGTTTACCCGCAACAACATAATTTGCTGCATTGTCGGTCACCACCTGTATCACGTTCTCCTCACCCACATCTTCAATCACCTCCTCTATCTGCTCACATAGGTAGATGGCATTCTTGCAATGGGCGGAGGCATCAATGGACTTGATGAAAACGGTGCCCCCTGGAATAAAAAATTAAAGCTAGGTCAATGATCATTCAATAAACCATTAGATAAAAAATAAAAAATTAAAGACTATATGAAACTAAAATTAATCAATCACCTGCGGAAGAAACAAGAAAATTAAGGAGAGTTCTATTTCTCCTATCCGTCCAACCATCAGTCATGATGGTGCAACCTTTAGTGCTCCATATCTGGCGTTGTTCATCTAAATCCTTCTTCACATCATCCACCATTTGAGACAAAATGTGTCCCCTCAAATCACTCTCACTAGGGGCTTTGAACCCCGCCTTGCATATGGTAATGGCATCAACCATTTGTTGCCAATAAGGAGACCTGTCGCAAAGAAACTCAATGAGATATGTTCAGTATAAAAATTCAATGAAATAAGTTAAGTGTAAAAATTAAAACAATCAAAGTTATCAAACATAAAAGTTAGTAAAACATTCACCTGGCTACAAAGAATGGAATACAACTGTAGCTCCAAAACCTGCCAACTGCCATTTTAGCAGCATCATGGACCTCCTTGTTCCAACCCATGCCCTCAAGCGACGGTTGGGACCCAGGAGTAGTGCGAGGCACAAAGAAGGAATCCAACCTATATTTACGAATCCTAGGTCCAATGGTAGCACTCCCACTACAACTACTAGTGCTAGGAGCATGAGAAGTGGCGATGGCACTGCCACTTATAGGAGCAGAAGTAGAAATGAAAGCACCACCAGTGGCAAACTGAGTGGGACGATATGGAGGTAAGGAAGAAGGGCCTCCAACACAACCTAACTGTGTCCCTCTTCCTAAAACTGTCTCTCTCCCAATGGCCGCTCGATCCTCCTTTTGTTTCTTTTTCCTATCAATCTCCTCAACCATTACATAACATTCACGTGCGGCCTCAGGGACTGCTTTTAGACATGGTTCGGCATCATGTCCACGCACACCAACAATATGGTATTTCAGCCTATATATTACCTCCATGGAATATTGTTTTGCAAAACATACATTTTGTTTGCCCCTTTCCTTGTCCTGGAAAATCCTCATGATATTTCCAAGCAGGGTCCTTTCTAATGGGGGGTCTAGAAGCTGAAGTAGACATTTTAGGATAGTTTTGTGAAACTTGAAGTTGAGGCAAATAATAAAGTGAAGTTTGCTGCAATAAAACATTACAAATACAAAATAAAATTAATACATATTACATACATTCAAAAGAACTAAAGTAGGGTTTGTCAAACCCTACTTTAAAAAAAAAATAAATTTACAAACCCTACATAGTACAACACTACAACTACATACTACATGCTACATACAAACATACAAAAGATTTTGAAAGAAAATGCAAAACTTTCAAAAAAAATGAATAGAAAATGCAATTTTTGCATACAAGAAACAAACTAATCTTCAAAAAAACAATCATACCTCTTACAACAAGCTTGAAACGAGCTGCAAAGTCTTCCTATCCAACTCTTGATGCACCAAATCAAAACACAATGCAGCTCCAATGTGACAAATTGAAGAAAACTTGAGCTTCCTCCTTGCCGGTTTTTCTTCTATGTACCCTTGTTTTTCTTCCCAACTCACTTTACTCTCCTTTTTTTGCAAGTGAATGAAATGAAAGTCACTTTTAGGGATAGAAGATAATTATAAAAAAAAAAAAAACGGACTTAAAAAACATTGCAAAATATTTTTTTTTTGTGTTTTTTGTTTGGCTTGACGTCGGCTGAGTCTGGGGCTCAGGACTCGCCGAGTTTGGCGAGTTTGGGCCAAACTCGGATGAGTCCGAGTTCGAACCCCTAGGACTCGCCGGGCTTGACTCGTACTCAGACTCGCCGAGTCTGGGCAAGTCCCGTTTCTATGTTCTTGACCATTGAAACAAGACAAACACACCATTGCATCTCCTTGCATGTGCATTACCTCTCAAATACTATAGTGCACAAATACTTGCTTTGCCAAGGAGAACTACACCATATAAGTTAGTGAAGATGTTAATGGGTAGAATTAGTATTCTGAAGACTCTTCTCAAAACCAAAAGTGACGGATGAGTTTGGCAGGTTCAAAGTAATCCTAGATGACAATTGGTGGGCTGGTGTGGACTATGTCTTGAGTTTCATCAATCCTATCATGAGTATGATAAAGTTTTTTAATATAAATTGGCTATGTTTGGGAGAAATCAATGATGGCATTGACTCCATGATAGAAAAAATAAAGTTCATAATAGTACAAAAAGAGAATGACCCAAATGAATTTTTTTTTTGAAGTGTGGAAAAAATCATTCATGACCACTGAAACACAACAAACACATCATTGCATCTCCTTGCATGTGCATTACCTCCCAAATACTATAGTGCACAAATACTTGCTTTGCCAAGGAGAACTACACCATATAAGTTAGTGAAGATGTTAATGGGTACAATCAGTATTCTGAAGACTCTTCTCAAAACCAAAAGTGATGGATAATGTTAGGAAAGAGTTTGGCAGGTTCAAAGTATTTGTTCTCTTCAAGACCAATACATCTAAGATGCTTGTACATGGTAGTACCTCCAAGGGCAAGATTATTTGTTCCTCCAGTCTTTTGCAATCAAGATTCTATCACAAGTATTTTTTATTTTTTGTTTTTAAATATTTGTATTGTATACTTGAGTACTTACCATTCTTTAATTTATTTTGCAATTTTTAATTTTCAAGTTCTGTTTGCTTTCTCTCAAATTTCAACAAGTTGCAAGTTCTTCTTTAGTTGAAAGGATTGGAGGTACAAACTCCTTTATTCACTCATTGAAGCATAACTAGTTGGCTGCAAAAAGCGAAAAAAAAAAGTCATGCTTTATGTCCATTCCAACTTGGGTCTTCTATCACATATGCAAGATCACTATAAGGAAGAGGCAATGAAGCATTGGGACATAGCCCTTGAGGGTAACAACTTGGATGCATCTATTGCAAAGCTTGCTAGAGTCATTATAGATTATGATGATGATGGTGACACTCTTATAGATGATGCACCTAGTGGGAGTGGCATTGCATTTGCTGGTGGATGTTGAACCAAACAATGACCTTAATTTAGATCCTTTTGAAGATTGAAGACAATTTTACAGTGTTTTTATTGTATTTATTTCAATTTTCAAATTTTAATGGTTTTTATTATATATATATATATATACTGTAACTAGGAAATTGGAATAAACATCAAAAGCACATAATTAGGCAACCACAAACCCTAAATCCTTTTGAAGATTAATGAAGATTGAAGACAATTATATAGTTTTTTTATTGTATTTATTTCAATTTTCAAATTTTGCAATTTTAATGGTTTTCATTATATATATATATACTGTAACTAGGAAATTGGAATAATTGCCTAATTATGTGCTTTTGATGTTAATAATTTTTTGCAGCTTTATAATTTTTTGCATTGTTCATAATGACTTGGACAACATTTTTAGGACCCACCATCTCTATAAACTTTATGAAAATTTTAGAAATGAAAATGCGATATCCAATGGGCCTCTCTTGCAAGAAGGAGAGTGATCTTCTTCTTGGATAGAGGGTGTCTCCAAGAAAGGATGTTGGGAGGCCATTACTAAATCTTGTAGGTGTTCTCATTGATGTTTTCTTTGCTAAAGGATAAGATCTTAATTTTGCTCTTCCATGCACATTATCAAGTTCTTGTTCTTCAATGAATGCCACAATTTTTTCTTTTGTCAAACCCCTTCCTAGTTCACCTTTTACATATTCTAATCCTTTTCACACTTATAGTACATAAGTGAGCTTTCACTTGACAATACAAGCTCTTAAATTGAACTCCGCACTCATCACAATTCCAAATGAATGTCCCACCTCTTGGATGTTGCTCAAACATCATCACATATTTCCATAAAGGAGTTGCTTGATCAATTTTAAATTTTTCGTTTGTATCAATACCCACTGAACTTGAAATAGTGGCCATTGCAAATAAATTGCAATTTGATTTTTCTATTATAAGAAATAGCTAGTATTGACATGGTGTGATGGTTAAGTTGTGGTGTTGTTGTTCTTGCCATCAAGGTTCAAACCCCATTGGGGTGCTATTGTTGAATGTTTATATTGGGATGAGGCCCCAAATTGTGTCCTCACTGGTTCATAGCTCCGAGTCTAAAGTGTTTACCACTATATAAAAAAAAATAAAAAATTCTAAATTGAATAATAATTAAATAAATGCAACCCTACAATTTGTATAAACTAATGTAAGCTCAAAATGAACACCAAAAAACATTGTAAAAATGTTGAAACAAAACATTGTTAAAAGAATTAAAACTTGTTTCTTTTTTTTTTCTATTTAAAAAAAACTTGAAAAGTTTTGTTCAAAAATTAAATAATCGGTTAAAATTCTTACCTTAGATTATTAGATTTCCTTTGTGCAAGTTATCTTCATTCCTTAAGCACTTTGTTATTGATCGCCTTTGAAAAATCAGCTACCTTTCAAAATGCAAAAATGGTTAAGCAAGGGTGTGTCGGAGACAAATGAAGTTGCAAAGGGGTGAAATTTAGGTTTGTCGTGATTCAGTTTTTTTTTTTTAAAAGTTTGTGACGTGTTGGTGCTTGTGGGAGTGCCTTGGTCGCCTTAGGTTTGTATGGATATACGTATTGCATACTCGCTGGGAACTTGGGGTGGCCGAGGTGCTACTTGGGCGTTCCTTGAGCACTCTAGTCATCGCCCTTGCTCTTGATCCATCTGGGAGCTGGCATGGCGCTCCTGAGAGGAGAACCCAGTAACACAATGAAGTTATTACATAATATGATAAAAAAATAGAAAAAGTTAATATTAATAAAAATAATTTTAAATATTTTTAACATTAATTATCAGTAAGCTTAATAAAATATAGGCTGCCCCCGAAATATTTGAGTGGAGTAAATATACAACATAGTTCAAAAATTAATTTTAATTTTAAGAACTTATGTCTATATGTTTCGAAGCTCTTCCTTGTGTTGAGATTAGGCCCTCAATCCTGAGCAACTTTCAACATGGAATTCGGCACACACCATTTTTATAATTTTTTAAAGAGCTAAAAGCTAATATTGCATGTCACTTTTCTCCTAGAGTTAACTAAGTATTTTGCAGTGGAATGAATATAGTGGTTAATCTCAGAGTTAACATAATTTGCAATATATAATTTAAAAATAGATATAAAGAGCAATGCATAAGATACATGTGATAATCTATTAGAACTCTAAAGGAAATATCTAACATGGTATATTGAATTTCACAACCACATAAATGAATCATATTATCTCCAAATTCATACATTATATTCTCGATATCTTTCATTATTAAGGGTTTCCAATATTTATCTGAATTTTAAACACTTGGAACGATTATTCTCACTCTAAGAAGATTTCAATGGTCTTTATCCTTATAGCTATGACAGATGTAGGAGGAACTAGTTCTTGTTTAGAACCAACACATATGCTTCCCAAGCATCACACAACATGCTCAAGAGTAATTACCATAATTACCAGGAGACCCATCTCCTACCCCTAGAGATGCGTTTCAGAGACGAAGATCCATCTTTGATACTAGAGGCGTCTTCGAAAATTTCTTGACGTATAGGATGCTTTTGGCTGCCATTGCCTGCCATATCGAAAGTCTCCCAATCAAAAAGTGTCATCTCTTGCTAGAAAGGTTAGGGCAAAATGTTATAAAAAGGAAAAAAAAGTAAAGCAAATAAATAAGATAAGCTTGCAGCAAAGCAAAGTTGTAGGGAAATGACTAATAAGGAAACCATTTGGCAAGAAGACAAAAATCCATGCAAAGTTATAGTGATTGGAACTATTGACAGTGTAGACTTTTTGAGAGGACTTCTTGAGATGTAGTATAATACATTCTTCTTTGTGAGAGAAGTTTGAGGTGCAAGCCCTTGTTAATGCATTCTTCTTTGTGAGAGAGAAGTTTGAGGTGAAAGCCCTTCTTCCACCCTTTGGGAGTAGCCATGGTTGATCCATCCTCTAGGAGTAGCCATGGTGAATGTCATGTTGAGAAACTCCATGACTTAGCATTATGTTTATTCACCCTCTGGGAGTAGCCATGGTGAACGTCATGATGACACGACGACATCACGTTGAGTAATTTCGTGATGAGCACTTGTGTTCATTTGCATTTCCATTTATGGGAGTAGCCATGGTGGACATCACTACAAAGATCGAGAAGGATTACTCCCTAGCTAAGATGGAGTGTTAATGATAATATAGCTATGGTCGGATTCCTTCAGGCCGACATAGACTACATAAATGTCTAGTTTGCCTATCGGCCTTAGACATTTATATATACCAATTTATTAAATATAAAAGATACAATTAAAATGCCGACCATGCAAATTCGATTTGCTTATGTCAATAATTATTTAATTATTGGGGCCGACTTAGAAGTCTGCCACCCCTTGGCTTAGATCGCATTGTTTTGGGAGTGTGCCGTCCCTTGGTGAAGGGGCACCTCCGATAGATATAAAGGAAGAACAAACCTTCCTCTCTTGGTATCGAACCAATATACATGCAACAGATCGACATCCTTCAGCAGATCGATTCATTCCTTCAGCAGATCGTATTCACATATCAGCAGATCGAACATATATATAAGTCAGACTGAAGATTATATGCCATAATTTGGTAGTTCAGATAACCTACAGCAGCTCGGACTGCATACACTACAATCTAGGGTGAAATGATTTAATCATATAGCTTTGAAGTGTGAAGCGATTTTGTAAAGACATCTTGCTATCTTGTCTAATATAACAAAAGACATTTGTTGCTGGGTTTTTCACCTTCAAGTTGGAAGG